>NC_080746.1:23132926-23435957 GCF_020826845.1 Diceros bicornis minor
GACAGGGTCTTGCTTATGGATTGAGTGTGTAGGGCAAGAGGAACTGTGGCAGAACAGTGACCTTGACCCCCACTGTCCTCACCAAAGACTTTGAGGTGGATGGATGCATCCTGCTCTCCAGCCTTGTTCTCGGCAATGCACACGTACTCCGCCTCGTCATTCTTATCCACCCTCCTGATGGTCAGCTCTGAACTGTCGTCACTGAAGAGGTACTTCTCGTCTTCCTCATTCTCTATCTGTTCTCCATCCCTGCAGGGTGCAGAAATACAAAGCGCCATGATTTTGACCACAGAGGTAAGACGTTTATTTTTAATTCATTCCATGAAATACAGACTGAGCCCATGGGAAAGCCTCAGTCTTCACAAAGTCAAGAGCCAAGTTGTACTTCCGCAACAGAATACCTTTGATCCCTCCACCCAAACCTCTGATTCTGTCCAAGGGCTGTAAACTGCACCCACAAAAATTCCAAAGAGGGCCTCCAACACCACGCCTTCTGGTTCTGCCTCACAAACTGAAAATGAAGGAATTCAATGCACAAGGCAAGAGAACCTCAGAAAAGAATCCATTGTGCACCGGAGTTGATATTCCCAAGCCATCCATACCCTTTCCATTGAAATGCCAACATGGAGCAGGCCCTACGAAGTCCCCTGCTCCGCTAGTCCATGATAAAAGGCACGAGCCAGTTTCTTACTTTGTCCAGCTCATGGTGGGCTCTGGGAAGCCTTCGGCATCGCACACCAGGGTAACGGACTGGCCGAGGTTGGCGGTGGCATTCACTATGCTCTGCCTGGCCTGGACGGTGGGCGGCACTGAAGGAAAGAAGGACTGTCAGGGGAGGTTGTGAAAACTTGAAAGAACCCAGTGGCCTCGAGAGGAAGCATTTCCAGGGGACCCCAGGTCAGAGGGTCACAGCCTGGGGGTCAAGAGTCCTGAGCAGCTGCAGAGTTAGTGTAAGTGATCTAAATTCAGATGCGTACTAAATAATTACTGTAAACTGAATAAATAATTCACACACAAACATGCATTAGTGTTTTTTAACCATACATAATATTGTTACATGTATAACAATATATAATAATATTGTTTTTCAATAACAAAGCTTTAGAAGCTATATTATTATATTTTACTCATTTTAAAATGGTATTCAATTTATAGTAGCTATTTATCATTGTATATTTTCTCAACCAATGCATACTAAACTTACAACTACCACGTTTGGTGTTTGGTATAACTTGACGTTCAAAGGGGGGCTCTTGATACTGGAAAAAGTTGAAATCTCCTGCTCCCGGTGATTAAATGGTTAATACCAATTTGAAATGCACCAGCTCACCAAAGAGTGACATTTCTCTAGAACTGTCATAAACAACCTTGTGCACAAACTGTTTTTACCAAAGGAATGAGAGGGGGAGAGTTTGGCAAAAAATATATATCAATAGTCAAACAATTCAACATGATTTACTTATTTTCTTAGTACTGACATTATAATTTCCTGTAAACAGCTTGTAAATGTCAGATCGATTTCATGAGTGTGTTTATTTGACACTGCAAATTAAGATTAATAAGCCCATGGACCACGATTCTGACTATTCTGAGGCCTGAATTGATTATAATATTTTCTTTGAACATTGAACCAGGGGACTAACCTCACAATTATGGTAACATCAAGGACAATAAAGGATGAATAGGAATTTATTGGTCAGCATGGGGACAGTTCCTAGTACTGTAAGACAATGAAGGACATTGAAGAACTGCACTAAAAGTCCCCAGAGTTGAAGGACACCCAAAAGGCAAGTATATTTGAAAAAAAAAAAAAAAAGCCAGAGGCTACAGAGGGTAGGGAGGATTCAGCTGAGGTGGATGAGTCAGGACAGGATTTATTTTATAGACCGAAGAGGAAGTTACAGAGAATGGTTAGGGGGAACCAAGGTTGCAGCAATGGAGAGAGTAGGAAGAACGAATCTCCTCACCATTCACAATGACCTGAATGTCCTTGAAGTTGATCTCCCCTCGTGCCAGGATCCTGCCCTCACAGCGGTAAGTGCCCTCATCTGTTTTCTTGATGCCCCGGATCTGCAGGTAGTTGTTGGACAGGACTATGAATCGGACTAGAAGAGACAAGAGGCAGTTCATCCAAGGATCAGTCAGAGAATGCTGGTATCTGCAGGCAGGTGGCTGAGCCTTTCCTTTTTCCTAGCTTCAGTCTTACGGGGTGGGGCTTTAAGCTGAAATAAGAAAATGTGTCCCTGGCTCTGACACAGAGCCAATGGCAAAGTCTATTGGAAATCTGTCTTTTTCTTTCGAGAGAAAGTCATGTCACTGAATATACAAGTCATAGACATACACCCATTCAGGACCTGGGAACTGCATGGTTCTGGGACACTGGAATCTGTTTTTGGGTTGGAATGCTTCAGAGGCTGGCAGAGGTGGAAACCCTAGGGGACTCCGTAGCTCAGGGGAAAAGACAGATGCCAGGGAATTTAGGTCTTACCATCTTTTTTCAGGATGACATCTCGGCCTTTGTGTTTCCAGATGATGGTTGGGGGGAGGGAGCTGACCACATCACACACGATCACAGCATCTTCCCCCTCCCTGAACTCCTGTGGGGTTGGTGCATTCTTGAACATGAGCTTCTCTGGAAAATGAGCAAGAGAAGAATGAGGGAAAACAGCTGGTTCTCCTACAAAGATCCCTTTTTACTGGAGCCATGCTGCCTGGATTTGAGTTGTGGGCAATTCAATCCATATATAGAGTGGTACAAGAGGGGGTCCCACCCAGTACTTGGCCAAAGATGCCAGGCGGAGCAGCTGGCACCAGTAGGAAAATATGTTGTTAATGTTTGGCAATCAATGTCTATTCACCGAGTGCTAAATTTATCATACTTGGTGCAGAAAAGGGTCTGTGAAGGGAAAGGAGTGTCTTTACCAAGGGTCCCTTGCTGTGTGGGATGGTGCCAATGATACACAATGCACAGGTGGAATGAATTGGTAGAACACCTATTCTACAATGAATAGTAGGACTCATAAGTCCTTTCTCTGTCTCCCACTCTGTCTGGCACCCCAAGCCCAACTATCCTCTAGCAGAGAGAATTTTCAAGAACAGAACAGAAGAAAAGCAGGCTTAATGGCAATAAATACTGCGGCAATCAATACTGTTCCATTAGCCGTCACCCATCATTACGCTGGCCAACGGGACAGATGCATGATAACAAGGTAATCAGATGCCACCTCCAGACTGGGTTTCAGTGGCAATGGGAACTGCCTGCCCTGAGGGGCATGGAGTGTTCAGATAATAATCCCCCACCCTACCGAGCCTTTGGGCTCCATTACCAGCAAGGGAGAGTGAAATAAGAAGGGGAAAGCTGAATTGTGTCACAGTTAGTCAACACTCGGGGAAGGGACAGGGGAACCCATAACAGCCCTCTGGGAACTGTGTAATTTGAATTTAGAGAATGGAGGCCAGTGGGGAGGTAGCTGTGACCAGCGTGAACTGGAGCTGTGAGTTCTGAGTTGGCCAAGGATCACTTAAGAACAAACTGGAGCTCTCAGCTCAATTCAGAAAAGACTTAGGGAGAGGAAAGGAGGGAAGGGACCCTGTCAAGCCCTTAGCCAGTCCTCTACAGCCATGCCACTCTGTCTGCTACCCCCTGTGTCTTCTTGGCCAAAGGAAAGGGCAGGGAATATAAAAGGAAAAGGAGGAGGCTCTTACGGAAGATCTTCACGTTGACCGTGGCCTCGGACTCACTGCCATCCTCGCCAGTGACCACACACTTGTAAATGCCGGCGTCATCAATGTTGGCATTGTAGATGGTGAGGGTGGAAGAAGAGTCATCATTCCACACCACTGAGATCCGCTGCTGGTTCGGGGTGAGCTTTTCTCCGTTGGGGGAGAACCAGGAGATGTCTTTATCTTTGGCATCTCCCGCCACTAAAGAAGAAGAGATTATTTTCAAACCACTGAAATTGAAAAGACCAAGTTCCTTCCAGGGCGACAGTGAGTACACAGTAAGCTACTGAACAAGGGATCATCAGACTTGATGATCAGAGAGGCATGACCATTTACATTAGAACATTAGGCAGCCCTATTGTGGCTTCTGTGTTTAACTGTTATAGACATAACACCACTTACAGTATTGGGAGAGAACTCAAGGACCACTTGTCTGGGTATTTCTCATAGTGGTTCTATCCTTGTGAGGGAAGAGAAGAGATATTTGTTGAGGACCCACTGTGTGCCAGGCACCAAGTGAGGAGCTTACAGCTTCACAGAATGGGGGACAAAGGAGTTAGTGTATCTAGGATCTGAGCTCAAGGGCTTCACTGGTCTGAGCCAACCCACCAGCTTGTTTTCGAGGGCTTAGATTATGGTTTCCTGAGCAGGAGACATCAGCTAGTCTAGGAGCACGGATTCCACCCACTTTTATTCTAGCATCTGCCTGCACACACTGGCATGACTGTCATTTCAGCACCCTCTGCCTCAGACAGACAAATTCATCTCCTTATAAATGCTGTAAAGGAGACACGTCCTCTCCCCAGGCACCTCGGAGGGGCAGATGCTGCTGCTTAGCTGTCCCAGACACTGAGCTGGAACAGGCTGCAGGGCTCCCGGATCCGGTGGACGTGGCTTCGTCCTGCCTCTCTGCACGGTGCCCTTCCCTGGGCCACACCAGCCAGCCCTGCACAGATGCTTAGTATGGAAATGAAGCAGTCTTCCTTTCAGGGCCCATCATGTTTTCAATAAATATCGCTATTTGCAAGATGCGATGTGGGCTCCACGGCTGCACCTCCAGATCGTTTACATTGCTGTAATGAAGGCAGAGCTGGAGGGAACACATCCGGCGGCCACAAGCCACCTCATCCAACGCAAATCATAATAGCGTTTAAAGGCCCCTCCCTGCCGAAAGTGGCTTGCTAAATGTCACAGTTTATACCTAGCTCAGCTCTTTCCTGGTTGTTCCGTGTTCCAAATCTCAGTCACGTCACAGACAGGGAATCCAAAGTCTAATCTGAAGCCTTTCCCCCACAGGACATTTCCTGATAATGACCTGAGCTGTGGAAATGGGGCATATTTTCTAAACCAAAAACAAGGACACCAGGTCTGGGTGGGGGGCGGGGGGCAATGAGACAGAATATTGGTGTTCGTGATAGAGCCGGCAAACCCGGGACAGCAGCAAAAGAGATACCAGCACTCAATTTTCTTGCAGGCAAGTTTTAGACCTTCTTGGACTTTCCTGCTCTGGGGGATTCTAAGAAATAAGCCTTACATGAAGTATTATTGAAGTATTGTTCAGAAATAACACTGAAGTATTATTTCTGAACCAGCACTGTTCTCCATCATCATTTACAGAACTCTGGATGTACACCAAGCAGGGAATCTGGGGGTGATTAACTCTTCTGGGAGTTGTTCTGACTTGCCTAAGAAAGTCCCTAGACCTCCTCCATCACCAAGCAGAAGTCCAGACGGCACATTTCACTGGGTTGTGGCAGCATGTGAGAGGAGAAGGAAGAGGGCCTGGGAGCTTCCCTGGCTCTCAGGACCCTGAGGCAGAGCAACAACAAGAATTCCAGGCACAGTGCGATCAGCCTGGCACACATAGCCCGCTGGCTTCTGCTCTGCTGGGTGGGTTTCCTGAAACGCAGTGGGACACAGGGCACTTGCCTTGGCATAAGAAGAATTTGGACTCTCCAACGCTGATCTCCCCTTGGCTGGGAACAATATCCACCTGCAGAGAAACTGAAAAAGAAAATGCCCAGTATAAACACACATTCCAAGTTTTGAGAACGAAACCCAGAGCTTTCATTCAAAAACGGGGTCTCCTCTCTCACTTTAAGAAACAGTGAAGGGAGGAGGTTGTTTGGGTTTTGAGAACGTGTCACCACCGCAGTATCCATGGTTCCTCAGGCCAAAGCCAGAGTGGACAAGGTCCAGACCATTCCCTGTGGAACCGCTATCCCCTATCAGACAGTGCGAGATCCTCTGGGAGATCTGGGGTGACCTCTGCCCTAAATGTTTCTGACCCCTTGAGAAGGCTTGTGGTCCTGCTCAAAACAGTCCCACTTCTGGGATTCACAGAAATAGTGGCCCAGCCAGTTACATTTGGATATCAACCTGAAGTGTCCCTGCGGCTGTGTTAAGAGAGAAGCCTGCCACTCCAGAACTCTGCACAGGGGTCTCCTGCCAATTCCCCACGCCACTATGCTTAATAACTATTGAGAAGGATTCAACGTGAAGATCCAAACTGGTTTTGAAGCAGAGGATGCCAAATGCTCGCCTCATCTCACGACTATAGGACCAACATACCTCTTTCTGTAACGGGAGAGAGCATCAAACATCATCATCCCAATGAGTCAGACTCTTCTGAAATGCTGTAGTCTGTGCCCTGCGGAATTCCCTATATCCCCTGGCTATGTGTATGGAATGTTATTTTGAATATCCACATGCTCTGTTATTCCATTCCACCGATAAGAAAAAAGTACATTGCACTGGATCTCACAGATTCCTGTATTCATACAGTTCCTTGTTCATCTGCTTGGAGCAGATAACTGTTCCTCATGAAAATACAGTTTTAGGGTAGGAAAAAAAACGCTTTTACTCATTTGGATTCAACTTCCTTCTGCCTCTCCTCCTCTAAGGGAAAGTAAATCTGAAAGCTAAAGGCTAACGGACGTTTGGTTCAAGGCAGGTAGCTTCTCAAAGCCGATATGAAGGAGGGGCCTGCACAAAACAGGCCGGGTAATAGAGACCTAGAGCCCTTCCTTAGAACAGCCATTTTCTCTTCACAGCAGAACAGAGGGAATGCTGGTTGCCATGGTGACTGACTTGCAGGCAGAGCTGCTGCAGGTCTCAGTCGGTGCTCATTTGATGAAGGGACCACAGTCGTGCTCAGTGGAACAGAGGGATCAAAGGGCTTGCTTGGGGCTGGGAAGGGGAAGCGTGGGGGCAATCTAGCTACTGGTGGCTCAGCCTTCCTAACCATCCTACCAACAGACAAAGCAGACCATGGAAAAACCCAGCTGCAGGAGAAAGGGAAGGCTTGATGGAGACAGGAAGTGAAAAGGGAAAGAGCGAGGGTTAGGGTGAGGAATCAGGCATGGGGGAGAGGCTGGGAGAGGACGCTGAGCATTCCACTGTAAGAATAAGAGGCGGGAACCCAGAGACTTCCAAACGCTGGTTTGCAAGAAATATAGTAATCGAGGGGCAGCCCGTCTCTCCCTCACATGGATGGCTGCTAATTACTCATTTGGGGCCCAGGACAGAATTCTTCCTGAGGGCAATGAAAGGTCTTCCCCTGCCTTTCCTGAATTTCGCCTGTAGCACCAAAGCCGCAGTGGAATACAATGCCGGGGCTCGGGCCATGGCATCCACAGTGCGAGTGTGACTAGCCTTGGCTGCTTCTCCCCTTACTCTTCTCCAGCTGGAGTTAGGTGCCACTCAATCAATCCTAAGCTGAGGAAGTGGAAGGGGTCTCAACCATCACCATGTCCCGTCTCCTCATTTTCCGGATGAGAAAAGAAAGGTAAAGTGACTTCCCTAAGATCACTTCTAGTTAGTGCGAGCATGGCCCCAGAGCCCAAGCCACCCGGCTCCCAGGCAAGTGTTCTTTGCGTTTTGCATTGCTGCCTCTGCGAGTAGAGGACAAAATCTTTCCAGTCAGTCTAACAGACAGTCTGGCCAACCTGAGGGACAAGCCTCAGATTCACCATCCCCTAACAGGGTGGAGCAAGCCCACAGCTGACAAGGGCCCATAGAATTTTGGGGAGCACGAGGCCTGACACAGAGGGCTACAGACCAGTGCTATCCATCCTAAGGCCAACCAGGATCTTTTCTATCCCTTTCTGTGGCTCACAGTCCACAAACAATGGGCCTATGAAGCCCAGAAGCTGTGCCTATGCCATCCGTCACCTAAGTCATGGTCCTTTCTGGAGTTTACTGGGGCATTTTTAGAGAATTAGAGGCATATTTCTGCCTGAAAAGTTCACTAGCCCATATGCTGAGCATTAGCAGCCAGCTTCAACATATGGATCCTGTTACTCTCACAGAGCCCTGGCTGCTTTGAGAAAAATAGTCTTATCCCAAGCGAAAATACAGCCTTCATTTTTTCAGCTCTTTTCAAACAGAACACGACTCTCAAGGGGCGAGAGAAGACGGCAAGGCTGATGCACTTTCATACCCAAATGTGGCCAGTATTCTTCTCTGGGCCATGGAGACACACAAGAAATGAGTATTTCAAAGGAATTCCCAGACCCCATGCACACATTTATCACCACGGAAGTTTTTTAAAGAAGAGATATCCATTTAGACGCCTGACCTTTTGCACACACGGAAAACATAGCGATTCCTCCTTCAGAACAAGACACAAGGCTGGGCCAGAGGAACCCCAGACTCTCTGAAAGCCAGTGCTTGGATGTTTTCCATTGTAGAACAATGGCTGATTATTCCTCCCCTAACGCTAACCCTTGCATTATTAGGTTTAAAAACGGTAAGTGGAAATCCTGCTCCAAACTCAAAACTCCTTCCCAACACTTCTTGGGCTCTTTCTTTTCTTATTGTTAGTCCTTTCATTGTTTCCAATAAAAATTCCTATCTCACCTGTCACCTTTCTCCAGTTGCATATAAAAGTGAAATTTCCTAACTAGGCATAACTCATACCTTTAAAGAAACTTATGAGAACAGTTCCCCCAGAAAAAGGAGATACTCATCTCCTGCTTTGCATAAACACTCTGCATAAACACTGCTTGCTATCCTACTTCATCTTGGATGCATCCAGAGACGCATCTTATAAGCACAGGGGCTTGGACCTGGTGGAACCCAGGGACAGGGCTGACAGCTCCTCCCCTTGGTGCTTTCAGGGTCCTCCCAGAAGTACTCATCCCCCAAGGCCTCTTGCAGCTCATTCACCCTTTCTGGTTTACCAAAGACACTTCGTTATTTAATCTGATACTCACAATAGTTCTGAGATATAAAAAGGTTGATAATGTCTCCATTCTACAAAAGAGGAAATTAAGCTCAGAGAAATGAAATAACTTTCCCAGGGTTACTTAGCTAATGATTAAAAGTCATCTAATAATCCTAAGGCTCCAGCTCTTCCCCCGACACTCCACAACTGCCACTAGTCTTTTGTTGGTCTCCCACTAGACTCGTTATTACCTATTAGTTAGTTATTAATCTTTCCAAATTATGGGCTAGAAAGAGTAGAGTATACAAACATCTTATAATTGAGCTGCTGCCATCATTTCTACCCTAGTTAACTATAACGGGCCTCTTTGCTCACAGATAATCATAGCTTATAACTCCCATTTTACAGATGGGGAAGTGGAGGCTCAGAGCCACAAGTAACAGTCATGGTGGAATCAAGATTCAAACCCAGGTCAAATGGAATGCAAAGCCCCAGGTATTTCTCCCACACTATTCCAACCCCTGTGAACAGACAGAAAAAAGGTTCTCTTGAGAACAGAATGATCTCCCCCTCCTCGTCTCATTTAAAAAGTAAAATAACCCTGCAGGAGATTTATATGTTTTAAAATGAGTTTTCTGTTTAAATATCTTTTTAAAAAATTGATGCTATGTTCTGAAAGATATGCCTACTTGTTTAGTAAACAGCTTCAGGTATAGACAGAAGTTTCATTAACTCCCAACTCCCTGGCAGAACAAGCTATAAAATCTTAGTTGCTAAAGAAAAGTGAATTAAAATTTCTGTTCATAAAAGATGCTAAGGCACTTATCAGAAGAGGTGGAAATCTTACTACGGCAAAGCAACAGAGAAAAATTATTCTGATTTCAAAAATTAGATTATAGATTTTACTTGAATCAGCAACTTCTGCAGCAGTTTAATTTTACTGGTGTTCTTCTCAGATCCTAACGTGCTTGAGGAGGTAAGAGCTGAAAATAGAAAGTGAATCCAGGTCTCTCCCATGGTGAATTGAAAATACTTTCTTGTTAAGAGTTTATACAGGGGCCGGCCCCGTGGCTTGGTGGTTGGGTGTGCGCGCTCCGCTGCTAGCGGCCCGGGTTTGGATCCCGGGCGTGCACCGACGCACTGCTTCTCTGGCCATGCTGAGGCCGCGTCCCACATACAGCAACTAGAAGGATGTGCAACTATGACATACAGCTATCTACTGGGGCTTTGGGGGAAAAAAAAGGAGGAGGATTGGCAATAGATGTTGGCTCAGAGCTGGTCTTCCTCAGCAACAAGAGGAGGATTAGCATGGATGTTAGCTCAGGGCTGATCTTCCTCACAAAAAAATTAAAAAAAAAAAAAAAAAAAAAGAGTTTATACAGACACTGGCTGCTGAGGAAGATAGACGGCAGGCGGGTAGCAGGCCCCGGGCCAGTGTAGGCTCACCTGAGGGGATGCCTGGTCGCCAACATAAGAGAAGGGTGAACCACAGAGGATTAATTTCATTAATGACTATGCATCTGATGAGGGAATTTTCTAGAACCTACTTAATAATGGCTAAGGGTGTTTGAAAAAGGCATCAAAGTATAGCTAGACATTTAATTTGTTAGCCATTGTTCTAGAAATGAGCCTTATATATCACTATATTTAACCACTTTAGTGGAGACTGTTTTTGTTTTTCAAAGTGTACCTGCATGCTAAAGTCTCTTTCCTTTGACATCCCTGAGGGAAATCCCGATGTCTGTACCAGGGGTGTAATCACTGAGGCACACCCACTTGCCCGCAACAGTTTGCTCTCATTATTAGCAAAGGACTCAAAGGGAAATAAAGGCCAGCCAAACTCAGTGAAAGTAAAACCCCAACTAACGTCGCAGTACCGCAGAGTGGACTCTGGGCCACATTGTTGTGCTTGAATCTCAGCTCTTTCACTTACTAGCTGTGTAATCCTGACCAAGTTATTTAATCTCTAGGTGCCTCTGTTTTCTTATCTATAAAATGGGGAAAAACCGAAACCTCCTCATGGGGCTGGTGGAAAGATGAAATTCATATATGTAGAGCACTTAGAATACTGTCTGGCACATAATAAACATTTTACCCTTGTTGTGTATTATTATTCTTAATAAACCTATATTAACTACCCTTCCCAAAGAAATGATTTCGGTTACTATTTTTGAGGGAAGCAATGTTTCCCTTTATGTTTTAAGATACAGTAACCTTCCCAAATGATCCAAACTGGTGGTCAGGTGGCTCAAATCCACTCTCTACACTAATTTAAGATATTTTACTTGCCAGGCAGAACTTTATTGGTATAAAAGATGACAATTCAATCAAAGCCAAAGAACAATAATGTGGGTGCTCCAGACAAGTCACTCCACCTCGGCCTCAGTTTTCTCATCTGTAAAATGGGGATGGTAATAAAACCAAATTCGTGTGGTTGGATTGTCATGAGAATTAAACAGTCAGGAGAGAGTCATGGTTAAGAAGTCAGGATCTGGAGTCAAAGGGGCCTGGGTCAAAGTTCCAGCTCTGACACTTAGCGACTCTGAGCTCTCAGGAGACTCTCAGAGCCTGTTTTCCACATTTGTAAATGAACATGACAATCCTAGTGATCTCACAGGGATGCTGAGATGATTTAGGAAGGTAATATATGAAACGTACCAAACACAAAGTCAGCCTGTGTTGGTTGTTTTTTAAATGATAGTACATATATGATAGTACTTTGAACTCATACACACACACACACTCAGACACACACCAAACAAACAAAATCCCCAATAATGCTTGTAATGAGAATGAGATAGCAGGAGCCTCTTGTAGACTACTAGATTCAACCTGTCCAAACTCCATCAAGGGGTGTGTGTGTGTGTGTGTGTGTGTGTGTGTGTGTGTATTTCTATCTATGTGTATGTCTGGGTACATCCACTGAGATCCTGGATAAACCTGCATGTGTGAGTGTGCGTGTGTGTGTGTATGTGTGTGTATGAACAGAATAATGCAATGTGGCAGATTGCAAGCAGCTGGACACAGGTAAATTTATCTCATTTGGGGAGAGAAAAATGAATAAACAATTAGGGATGACAAGAGTCTCACCCATACTTGACATCTGAGTCCTACAGTTCTGGCTTGAGCTACTGTTGATAGCAGCTGGGTAGAAGAAGAAAATGAGGTAGACTGTTTTACCTTCAAACATTAACCCAAAAGTTAAACGTCATTTTAAAGGAACTATAAAATATGTGTTCTTACAGATTTTGGCTTCAGGTTCTGTATAATGGCATCATAATGGCAGACCATATTCTAATTGACACTGGAAGCATCCTCATTGCTTAAAGCTGGCTCACAGCAGCAAGTGAAATCATCTAGAAGTCATACTTAGGGCTGCCAATCCTTTGGTCAGCCTAGTTAGGCCCCATCCCATCTATATGAATGCTGAGAATTCTACCTAATTCCCATCTAAGCCTAAACACGCAGAAGTAATCCAACGAGGGTTTCCAAGCCAACTGAGATAAGTTTATAACCAAACCCTTGGGAAACCCTCTGTGTGAAGTCCCCTCAGGTCCCTGGACCCCTGGCTTCCCCTGATGTGCCACCAGCCCAGAGAGTGAAGAAAGCCCTCAGGAAAGCTGGGGTCTTTCCTGGGTGAGAACACGAGCACACAGCAGACGTGTGCCAGTAGAATTCAAGAGTGGAGGAGGAAGGAAAGATGACTCTTGGCTGTGGTGGTAGGTCCATTTTTTATGCCATTAAAATGGAGAAACCAGAGCTTCCTGTATGAAGACAAACCACACAGACAAGTTGTAGATAGTATACAGACAGTTCAAAACCAAATTCACTTGGAAGAGATGCTGGGCTCATGTACCAAGCAGGTTTCCAAAGTCTTTCATTTTAATAAAACCACCAAAACTGGGCAATGTTTCATTACAAAAGTGATGCAATAAGTAGTCCTGGTGAAAATTCTCTTTAACCTCCTCAAGTCCCATGACCCTTCCAAACAGTGACGGGAGGAGGTATGGATAAAGTGAGTACAGCTTCAGAATTCTTCAGCTTTCTATGCCACATGATAATATAATTGATATTATAATATGATAGTAAGGAAGAAAAAGTATTGAACATCATTGCATAACTGAGGCCTAGACGATTAATCTGATATCCCATTACCCCAAATAGTCTATCCTACAGAATTCTGGTAGCCAAACCACAGAAACCAACTTGCTAGAAGCAGGAGACTCTATTTCTTAGCATCATAAATTATGTGAGCTGCTGAGAATCAGGAATAATTGGGTCCAGGCTCTGTTCCATGGGGCTGGCTTCAAATCAGAACACAGAGCCAAGGCAGATCATGGCTTCACCATCCATGGCCTCTTGAGTTCCCTGGGTCAAATTAGCATTTCATTAGGTCTAATCAGATGGTTTACTTTATAGAAAAAAGTGAGTGATTTCACACTATGGTTGTTGTCTCCACAAACCACCTAGAAGCTAGAAAATTTGACTAATGTCACAGTGTCCTGTGCTTCTGGTTATAGGGCAAGAAGATCTACATGTTCGCGTAATCTGCTCAGAAATAATAGTTTCATGCTGCTCCCCAGGCCCTCACTGCCATTACCAACCCCCATCCCCAGGAAGTACACAATTCCTCCCAGGAACACTCTGGAGCATCTTTAATGGGTCATCAGAAGAAACGACTCAAAGGAATACTAAGCAGGGCATGACCCTTACAAGTTCCACAGCACACTCACAGATCAGACACAGGACAGAAGCCAGACTGACTCTGATGAAAAGGAGCTTGTTTATTTGATTGTTTGCTTGTTTTAATAGAGGATCATAAAAGGAAGGAGATGCATTGAAGAGTTTATTGTATTTTTTTTCCAAAGCAGCAAGTCAGAAGCACCTCCATAAAGCCTCAAAGAGTTCAGATTCCAGGCCAGGAGTGAAATCTGTTTCAAGGGGGCATTAGCCCAGTCTCTTACAGTCCACAAGGGGTGAAGGCAGGAATGTCCCACAGCCCCTCGCCCTGTGGAGCACACAACTGAGGGCATGAGTATGTGCCAAGAGGTGGCAGATGTGGTCTAGCTATGTCGCAACTTCTCAGTCTTCTACTACATTGGATTCATGGCCCGGACTGTAGAGCCATTTGGTAATGAAGAAGGGTAGGGCCAGAAAGGACCTGAGGCAGAATCTCCAACCCTTTCTTTTTGCAGATGGGAAATGCCAGGAGCAGAAGTCCAAGATCCCCGCAGCAAAGATTGGGAGCCATGGGCGGGCCCCACGTGCTGACTCTTGACCTGAGGCCTCTTCTTGCTTCTGTGTCTCCTCTTACTTGTGTGTCCTCAGCGGCTATTTTGCCAACTGTCTTCTCTTATCTGGTTTGCCCTAGTCTCACCTCTGGCCCCAAAGAGCAACAGTCATCAAATAGAGAGAATTGCTCCATTAAGTGCGGGTAAGAAAATTGGACAAATGGCAGGCGCTCTATTAGTCCTGTCTCAGGCCAATAAAAATGTCTGGTATGTCCAACACTAGGGAAGATCAGGTTCCCTGCTACCTTTTCAGACTGCCCTTCCTGTTTCCCTTTTCCAGGCAGACCCTGACGGCAGGCCAGCACTGCACAAGAAGCTGAATTACTGAAATGCAGGGCAAGGATGCAAATAGATGTTTGGAACTCAGCTAAGGTTCTCCAGATAAACAACATAAAATCTATCAATCTGCCCCGATAACCAGGCCTTCTTAATAAATTGCTGCATACTATCTGACTGCTTCCAGGAGGCCCCTGACAATGTTTTCTTAGGTTTGCTCTCCCGAAACCTTGCCTTGACAACATGACTCATCGGACGTCTTTCTTCCAGCTATAAAAAGGTACTGATACAAGGCGAAATCATTCCCCTCCCTCTCAACAGCTTTTGCCAACCCGGCAAGAAGTTGGAATTCTATCTTTCAATGTTTGTCCAGCTGTTGTTTGCAGATGTTGTATTCTTTACACCCAGAAAATAGAAATTTAGAGAATGCTAGCATGCAACTTCATCCTGAGAATTTTAGATCGTACCCAAGTCTTTCAAAAGTGTCCTTATGTGTTCATAGCTTTAAGCACATCTGGGCTATTGAAGATACAAAGGCTTATAATTTCTCAAACAACCAGTGCAAAGAATTGTTAAATTTGGTTTCTATCCAGTGAAAAATTCACACTCTCAGACAAAGACATATATATATATATACAGCAATTATTATGTGCCAGTCACCATACTAAGCACTTTATTGAATTCATGTAATCTTCATAACAATCCTACGAGATAGGTACTGTCACTATCCTATTTGACAAATGAAGAAACTGAGGAACTGAGAGCTTAAGTAACTGGCCCAGGATCACAAAGCTGGTAAGTGGCAGAGCCAAGATTTGAACCCAGGCAGATCCGGATCCATAGTCCTTGATCTTAAGTATATATTACTTAAAGTTGGTCTCAATCAAAGTCAACTTTCATGGAAAATGGGTTGATTTTGTGCTGGATGAACTGGGAGACAAGCATGTAAGTAGAGAAAAACACTATCTACTCATGGATATACTGATTCAGACCCCAGCATATACCGATTCTGAACAGGGGCTGGAAACTGAGGTTCCTTGAATTCTGAGCCCACCAAGCCATACTCCTCTCCCTGCTGTAGCTCTGCTTCATCTCGGAACTGAATCCCCTCTACCCCCTCTCCTCACCACCAATGGGTCTGGCTTCCATGCCTACCTCCTGCTGCCACCAGCACTCAGCATCGGTGGCAGCCACCAACAGGGATCTGGCCAGAGGCTGTGAGTCTCATTTTCTCATCTAGAGATTACTAGTTATGCCCCAACTTGGATTCTGGATAAGCCATATCATCCCTTATTAAAATGTTAATCTTAAAATTATTCTTTGGTGACACATAAGTTGTGACTGGTTCTTCTCTCCTCAGCAGGGTGTGTATTTGAAATGGATTTTTCATGTGTCTACTCAACCGGTGCCCTCTCAGAGCAGTCGTTCTCCTTAAGAGGCTGTCTGCAGAGTGTCCACCTAAAGAACTTCTTATTAGAGCTCACACTCTTCTCTACTGGGTGGAGGGTCCATTCCCTACTCCCTCAGCCATTGTCACCCCTAATCAGACAGTGCCTGACCTGTTGGACAATACATGGAACCACATTATACAAAATTTTGAAGGGGATAGAACAGAAGAATACCCAGCCATTTAAATAATAATAATTTTACAAATAGTATACCCATTATTCTGGGAAATAATGGTATTGCTTTCTTAAGTGAGGGAACAAATAAGAAAGCTGTCGCTGGCCCCACTAATTAGGGTCAGGGCTACAATGTCGTATCTATCACTACGGCTTATCAGGAACTTAGACCCGAGAGCAGCCCAAGCCCAGGTGGGGTGGTAGAGAGGGGAGAAGAGAAGGGGTAGTGGCAGATGGTGGCTGTGGGGTGGTCTGGACACATCTGAAGGACATCCTTGCTCTTAGTCTGTGGTATTACTTCTGTCAACCTTATGATCCATTAATCCACAGAATTACCCGTAACGTTACTTTCTGATTCTCAATTAAAAGTCCTTTGGCTGCACTTATGGCCTCCTCTGTCTTCACACAGTGTGATCTGAGGGACCCAGAGGAGCACCCCACGAGCATTCCCCCAGCCCCAGGCTGGTTATTAACGGTCCATCTTCATTCTTGGTACTTTTACTTTGGGATCTGTATGCCTGATCACAGCAAGGGCCTAGTCTTTTTGACTTAGACTGAATCAAAGATTTGGGTAAAGTTTGTTAGGGGGGCTGGGAAAAAGGTCCACTGGGGAGGAGTAGGGAGGTCTAGAGAAAACAACCAAACACACAATGTTGTTCCCCCTCGTCTTGGCAGCTGGGACCTCCGCATGGGCTAAGTGTGCTCCCTTCTTGCCCAGAATAACGCTACAACCCTGAAGAACCACTAGTCAGTCAGAAAAGCTAAACATGGAATGAGATCCTTATGACAGCCTTTATAGTTTTTTGTTTGGGTTTTGTTTCCGTAGTAGGGTTTTTATTCAAGCAACCATGACTAAGTTCTTTCATTATTCACTTAGACTCCTTCCCTCCCCCAATCCAAACCCAACTGTCCTTGACAAACTCACTTTGCTTTATCCAATAGGCAGGAGAGCCTTTAAATCCCAGTCTGTGAAATCAAAGACAGAAACATTAACGAGAGTCCCCCCATGGCACCATGTAGCAAAGGGCTTTGATGTTTCAAGGACTAAAATGAGTGGGATCCCAAAGAGCCAATTCAAAAGGTCAGGGGCAGATGCAAGGCTCACCCATGAGAAACAAACACAAGCCAAACTCATCTGAGGGTGGCAGAATCTTCTTTTAGGAAGGATTTCACAGAGGTAATGCTTCTTACCCCTCAAGGTGACAAACTCTAGTTAGGAGCAACTTTAAAACCAAGTAACTAAACTTTCTTAGTCCTGGATCCTTTCTTAATAAGAAGGAAAAACCTGCCAAGAGACCAATTCTCTCTTTAGGGCAGGTTGGTGGGAAACTTCCTCTCAACTTCAGGAGACAAACCTCTTTCCCGGCAACAGGAGTTCACAGTGTCCACTACGGTCCTGCCTGGGGTTCCTGCACCAAGTCTAAATAAGGGACTTGGGTGGAACACAGGGGAGGAAACACACACACACACACACACACACACACACACACACACACACACACCCTGTCTCCCTGGACAGTGAACTCCCCTCTGGGAACTAACTTTTGAACTTTCAAAATGGCATCAAGTCACAGTGACCAGGCACAAGTGGATTCTTTAAAAAGAACTGAGGTCACTGGTCACTGAATTTTCCTTCTTTCAAAATAGAATCAGCCTCAACAGTAGCTAAACTTGGGAGTGCAATAACTAGTTTCTATTCCAAACTGGACTGATAGCTACAAACCTAAGACCAGTGGCAATAAGAACGTATTTATAATTTTATTTATTTATTCTTTTTCCCCCCAAAGCCCCAGTAGATAGCTGTATGTCATAGCTGCACACCCTTCTAGTTGCTGTATGTGGGACGCGGCCTCAGCATGGCCGGAGAAGCGGTGCGTCGGTGCGCACCCGGGATGGGAACCCGGGCCGCCAGCAGTGGAGTGCGCGCACTTAACCGCTAAGCCATGGGGCCCGCCCTGTCAGAACGTATTTAAATGAATGGAGCTCATGCATGATAATGTCGTTTTGTGTTGTGGTTAACTTTCAGTTTTCTTATACTCCCATCAGAAACTCCCCAAACAAACTCCACGACCCACGGCTGTAATGATGCTGACAGCCAATGCGGCAATTGCTCCTGCCTTAGAAGCAGCAATGCATCTGTCTGCTATCAGGGTGACTGTGTTATCCTGGGGGTAACTCAGCACGTCTCTCTGAAGTGTGGATCATGACAGAACAGGCCACTCATTTCACATGGGCTGGGATCTCCCCGACAGGCTTGTCTTTGTCTAATGGAGTCTCTGCCTTTATCCCCCTTCAGCCACCTCTCTCCCCACCCTATCCCACCCACCCCAATACTCAGGGTCGGCCTTCTGAATAGTCTGTAAGATAGATGGATAGAAGTCCTACACACCCAACAGCAACAGCAACAAACTTTGGCCAAAAAGAAAAAACACTGATACACACGAATAGATAATACCCCCGTTCATGCATTACACCTTATTTTGTCACAAGGCAAGCTGCCTTTATTGCTGTAAACAAGTCACAGCTGTCAGCATGATTATTTGACCTTTAAAGATGCCAGTAACTTATAGAAAGCTATTCAACAGTGACAGCATGACAACTAAGTCTACTGAAGGGCCAGAATTGCTGAGTAAATGGCTAGAGAAGAAAAGAGCACACAACCCTAGCAGCAATCCTTAAATTCCCCGGGGCCAACGAATCTGCCTCAGAATTTCATCCTGCTCTCTGGAGGGATAAGCGATGGCTCTCTCTTCCTCTTTTTCGTCATGGGGTCTACACAAAGATTTACACTTCATAAACCACTTGAGTCCACTCAGGCAAGATGGTGCATTTTGAACAGCCCATGCAGATATTACCAAAACTCACACGAAGATCCCCAATCTGCACCACGTCAGCCTCAAAAGTCACTGGACTGTGAGTTATGTGCCTGCTTCCTAGGAAAGGAGAGGAGATGGTAAAACCCAAGCTTTTCCCCAAAACTTCTAGGTAGGTTATAAAGCTGTAAACAAACACAGCAACTACCACCCTCTTACCCTCTACAACCCGTCCTTTTCCCCTGAACCCTTGGGGCAAGGCTATTAAATGACCAAAATAGGCTCAAATCTCAGGTTGGCCCTTGTCTTGCACTAAGATCCTTTTGTACGGTCACAAGAGAGAATCACCCAGAGACCAAAACCTGAAGTCAAGAGGGCTGGGTCTAGTTTCCCCAAAGAGCAAAATCTGCTGGAGTCAAAACAGAGTTGGACATATTCTCGCCTGTTAGAGAAAGGGCCTGCTGTCCCACCCAGAGATGAGGCCTCCTCTCACAGCAGGGAACTCCCTCAGATACCAGTTGCAAAACGCAAACCTGCAAAGGTGGGACTGGGTTAAGATAGAGAGCTGAGAACTGTAGTCTAGAAGGAAAGTGCCATTAGGGTAAAGAAAGGAGATGGAACTAACCAGATGACATATTAGTGCAGTGTGACTGATGGCCCAAAGAGCCTCACTACAAAGCCACTCTATAAGCTAATTCTGTGGCTTCTCACAGCCTTCCAGAAACTACCAACTGTGACATCAGCTTCACACTCGTGCTATGTGTGAACAGTCTCTTCTTTCCT
Organism: Diceros bicornis minor; assembly: GCF_020826845.1. Taxonomy (NCBI): domain Eukaryota; kingdom Metazoa; phylum Chordata; class Mammalia; order Perissodactyla; family Rhinocerotidae; genus Diceros; species Diceros bicornis. Next base: position 23,152,602 of record NC_080746.1, read on the forward strand.
GTTGTGCACTCCAGACCCAGAGGCTATTGCTGGGACCTTCCATGAGACCTTGACTATCTGCACAGAGGGCTGGCACAGGCTAGACTGAACGGAAGTCCAGGGTGTTCCCTTACAGTCTTCAAAAAGGGACACTTCTGGATTCTTTCTTCCATGGAAAATCAACCTGGACCACTAGAAGGCTGATCTGGGGCTATCTCCTGGTTGTAACTATCAAAATCTGACCCCACGATCCTCTAAGGCCATGGAAGCCACAATAGGAAGGGATCTGGAGGTAATAAGGTATGAAGGTCACTCCCTCTTCCTTGCCTCCATGGCAATTAGCTTGCACTTCATCACAGCACCACTGTGCTACAATGTAATGTATTAGCATCTGTTTAAATGACTCAACTCTGTAAGGACTGAGCCTTTGCATCCCATATGCTTGGCCCATAGTACGCCCTAAAAGATATGTGCTGAATTAACCTGAAGACCCTTTTTTGACTATTTTTTTCTGAGGTTCACACCAGTATAATGGTTCCCAAAGGCATCCAGGGTTTCAGACTCTGGAATAGTATCAGGCTACCTGCTCAAGAATTACTTGGAGAATTTATGAAAAACAGACTTTCTTGCTGCATCCCTGAAGATTCTGATTTGGTACCTCTGCAATGGGGTACTGTGATTCTAATTTTAAAATGCTCCTCAGATGATTCTGATGTGCAGTCAAGTTTGATATCACTGGCCTACCTGGGATAACCGATGAATTGCAAACAATATCAAACTCTTCAAGCCCCTGCCTGAAGTTTTTGATTTTTATAATCATTCTTATGTTGCTCTGCTACTTTGCCATTTATCCCATTAAGCAATGTGACACAGCTCTGCAGAAACTCCTATTTCATGCATTTGTTTTCAAGTCTGTCACATTAGCACGTTAGGAAGTATAACTCTACACTCAAAACCCATATACATATAAACATCATGTTTTGCTAAAAGCAGGTATGTCCTGCAATCAAAATGGATATAAAACTAAAGGACAGGAAGTTACAACCAGGTACCGCTGCCCTTAACACACAGTTTGACATCCTCGGTCCATCTAGCCCAGGATGACAACTCGTATGCCACAAATGGAAGGTCTCAGTAAGTGTCAGTTGATCAGCTCAGCAACCTTTCTCTTGCTTTACTAAGCAGGTTAGCCTGAAATGTCCCCTGTATAAGCCATGTTTAAAGTTCCTACAGATGAATGAGTTGGTCACTAAGTGGATATGTTATGAGAAATCTACCCCAGATGCTCAGTGCAGATCCTCGTTAGCCATAAGAGAAAAGAAAGGTGATGGGATGCATGAGGCATCAGACACTATCTTCCTAAAATGAGATTTCAAGGTTCTGAACTAAAAACAATCTTCAGAAATTTCAAATTAGCTATAAATCATAACACAAGATGAATTACTGCTACAGTATCTTCAAAATGGCAGTTAAAAAGGATACCTAGTACTAAATGGCAGTCTTCTAGCCTGGAAAGCTTTTTGGTGCATGGTATAAGGAACTACCTGCCTCTTACCTTTATTCTGTTATATTGATGAATTTCAAACATCTACAGGAACATTAACCAGGCCTCTCAATCCTCTGCTGAACCTGATAAAAGAAAACTTGCAATTGTTTCAAACCATTCCTAGCTGAATTCATCTTGCTTTCAGAGCTACACGGTCCCAAGGACAGATGCCTCTCTTATATATAAAAGATTATTATTTATTCTTAATATCTCTAGGCTTGCTCATTCATTTTTCCCCCTCCCTAAAACATATGCCTCCCTTTAAAAGAAAAAGCCATTTGATGATTCATTAGCTCTTTCCTGAATGTGAGAATTCATAACCACTGCACAAATGCAGATGCCTTTTCCACAGAAGTTATAGATCTTTCCGACCATTCAGTGTGGATCTCTGTGTCTTCCATACTCCCTACAAACGGCCTACACGTGGGAAATCGAGAAGAAAGTGTATAATTACATCTTCCTATAAACTCTTTTGTTTCCTCTAAACTACCAAGAGAAATTCAAATTACCCAGAAGAGTCTGTCACCACAGCTCAATCCCCTGAGGACACTGATCCACAGGACCCAAAAGGACACCCTGTGCACTACTTGGGGACCTGACTTGCTTTTCAAGTGGCCAGTGTACATGAGCACAGGAAAGCCCCAACACTCAACTTCTGGCTGGTTAACTAATTTGTAGCTGAAAGTTTCTTGGTCTTAAAATTAGAAATTGATAACACTATCTAAGAGATGATTCAAATAATAAATTAGAGAAAAAGGGGGAATAAGAGGATTACACCAAGCAGCTAGACTACAAGCTGCCTCGAATGAGGTCAGGTCTTTTCCGTAATTTCAAAGCATCTCCTACTTGGTTTTATATCCAGCAGGTTCCAATAAATCCTCTCCACTGACTAAGAGCAATCTCCTTTCATTTACGTTTTCTCTCCTGAGGTGAATCTTGTTTCTTAAACTACTTGGTTAAAAAAATGTATTTTAAAATTGTTTTCAATGGAAATGCCTGTGTCAGTCCCTAAGAGTGAGGCAGTGAGGTCCAGTGGAAAGAGGATGGTTGCGCCCACGTGGTAGGAGATCCGGATTCTGGTCCTCACCGCCTTGTGTGTGCTGTGGCACTGGTGCCCCAGCTGTAAAATTAGGATAAAAGAAGAGGCAGAGGGTGACAAAAGTGGGAGAAGCAGATGAAAAGGAACCAGAAAATCAGGGTTTTCACTCTGGCCTTGCCCCTAAAACACCCACAGGATTTGAGACAAATCATTTCATGTTGCCAGGTCTCAGTTTATTCATTTAGAAAGGAAGGGGTTGGACTAACTGATTTATAAGGTCTATTTCACCTCTACATTCATACAACTGGAGCCAAGTCAGCAATTCATCAAGGGGTTTCCCAATCTTCCCATCTCCCCGCCAAGGCTAGGTTGTCCCAGTCCTGCCAAGGTGGGGCAGGGAGGCTTCGACTTACAGGCACAAGACCACCTAGATCCTGAGCCAGTCAATCCCGGCAGCTCATCAGAAGCCCCAGCCCCACCTGGGCAGGGGTTCTAAAGCCAGTGTTGCCATCCTAAGCCTGGGATCCTGGAGTGCCTAGGAGGTGCTGATCTCCTGCCAGCCCCCTCCTGAGGTGGGGCCCTGGTCCTTAGACTCTGCCCCTGGCTGAAGTTCTGGTCCAAACCAGACAGACCATGCAGAACACAATGCTGCCTCCCATGGAGCTGGAAATATGCTCCCACTCCAAGCTCCTGTTGCTGCTGCTCCCGCCCCAGTTACCCCTGGTTCCTCCTCTTTAGTGAAACAGAGATGGCGATAATATCTGTACCATAGATCAAGTGAAACGCCCCACGAAGTGCCTAGTACGTAGTAGACACTCTACAAATCGTAATCATCATTACTATTAATAACCACAATACAAGGCAGAAGAAAGCAAGTGCCAGACAGCTGTTAATGACACCATGTGAGAGCCCAGAAAGGAAGCATCAGGGTCAGCCGGTGGGGTGAAGTGAATGAGCAGACCCACCTCCCACACCTCTTGCCTGACCGACACTGAGAGCCCTACAGGCTGAGCCTCGTGCACTTCTCCAATGCATTTCCAGTCGTCCCTGGACGTATTACCATCTGGTAGGTGAGTGAGCTGGAGAAACCGAGAACAAGACAGACCAGTCTTCTATCAAGGCTTTCATTCCCCTCAGGGCACAGTCAAACAGCCTGATGCTTCTTCATGATGCTAAGCAATCCCTATGGACTTAAGGGAAGAGACATGAATAACTCTGAGGACAGTAAGCTGTGTTTTGCCAAATAACATCATCACAACAAGAGCTATAAGGAAATCAAGGAGCTAGAAAGAAATTGCTGTCTCCATTTGTCTTTTTATCTTCTTTTTCTTCCTGGGTTTATGCAGTAGTAAGCTACTTAGACATGGGTATTCCCGATGTACCCCTGAGGCCTATTTCAAGCAATACTTTTTGAAGCTAAAGTGGCTAAGTGGTCTCATTCAAAGAATTTTAAACTCTGGAGGCTAATATGTGAAAAATGGATTGGAGCCCCTTAGTCTAGTCCCAGGTGGCTTCTGTCAGTGTAATGAAATCATGAGAGAAACAGAGAAGCCGGACCAGCCAAGCACCGTCAGGCCCTTGGTGGCTTCTGAGGTCCAGTCCCGTTTCTGGCGAGAAGAGAGAAGGCCATCTGGATTAAAACCAAATGGTAAACTCTTTCCTAAGAAAAATCTGGCCATGTTAGTGTAGGCCTACTCACATGCAAAGCCATGGGCCTCAGAACCTGCATCTGCCAAAGCCAGACGGTCTAAATCCCACGAAACAGAGCTCAGGGTGCCATGCTGACTCAGGCAGCAAGAAAGTGGGTAGTTTGGAACCACGAGGCTGAGGGCACCCGAGAGGCCGCCCAGGAATCCCACACCACACATGCTCGCACAGACCTCACAAATTCCTCTAAGTGGAACCTCCTGGCCTCGGCTGTAGGAACTCATCTTTACGGTATTAATGAAACGGAGAAAATGACAAAGAAGCTCGAGCAGAAGAATCAGCAGTGCTGTTCCAGACCAGGGATTTTTTTATTCTTGTTTGAAACTGTACCAAGTAGTAAAGAGAAACTGCAGTAGGAATCCTAGACAAGAAACTCACACCAGCAATTAAGTGTTTTAACTCTGGGCCACTTTACAAACGTCATCTCTGGGACCTACTACAGTCCCTGCATGCTCACTGAGTGACTGAACCTCACCTCCACCCTCCATGGAAGACTACTGTTACCCCACTTTACAGCTGAGGAGACTGAGGCTTCGAGAGGTTAAGCGAATTGCCCAACATTACACGGCTGATAGTTGGGGAGCTGGGATTTGAGAAATCAGGGTTGTTCTGCTCCAAAGGCCATTTTCTTTCTCTAATACCATGATGCCTCCAATAATGCAGTAGGGCTTCAAACCAGAGACTGATCTCTTCTATTTTTTTCTCCTCTAACTCCAGGTCCTCTCTGTTTATTCTTAGGGGTAGAGAGAAGAAAGCAAGCCTACAGTGCTGCAGGGAAGGCTGTCCCCTGCAATGTGCATTCATGTGTCCTGCCCACACTTCCCAGAGACCCAGGGTTTCCTTAACCATGCTCTGTCCAGGTCCAGGGGCCCAGACATTAGGCTTTTTGAAAGATCATTCCAGAGAATGCCTTGTAATTCTTTTAGTACCAAGTTTCATGCTAAGAAGGACGCCACTCTATAGGCTTTACCTCTAGAGGTTTATTTTCTTCTTTTAGCTACTGCTTCCCAAAGAAGCAACGTTGGGGTGACCGCATGCCTCAGCCAATATGCTTTCTCCTGTCTTTCAACCCCAAAACGTTTAACAGACTCTTTTTAACGGGGGATTTCTTATCTGCAGGATGGGACTGTGAGCCTCTTCAGCACAGAGGTGATGTTATCTTGTTCCCTCCATCCTCCAAGCGCTCAGCCATTCCTGTGCCAGTAGACATTCAGTGCACATCAGATGAAGTGAGAAGCATGGACAGTGTTCAGCACAGCCCTTGCTGTAGTCAGTGCTACACACACACACACACACACACACACACACACACACAGAGTGGGAGTGAGAGGAGAGGGGCGGTGGGGGCGGCAGATGCTGCTGCTGCTCCTGTATCGCCCGGGAATTTGGGGTCCTGTTTTGCGTGCTGACCTCAGGGAAGTCACACAACCTCCAGCTCCCCAATTTCTTCATTTATAAGATCACAGCGATTGAGTGTGGACATTCTCTGACTCTAGAATATTAATGAGTTGGATTCCTCCCTAACTAATTATTTCTCCTATTTCCCAAGATGCCACTTAAAAGACACACTGTCACAAAAGCCATGTGTCTCCATATTTTAAGAGACATAATGTAAAAGGAAAAGAAATCTTAGTATTTCATGCTAAGGAGGTTTCAGACATCCTCATATTTCTAGCAATTTCCATGTGGTTTGTTGGAAGCTCTTTCTAAAATCTTATTGGTAATTGTTTATACTCTATCATATTCCCCTGAGGGATGGGAGAGAAGAAATGACCCAAGTGTTGATAGAAAAGCCACACAAAGGCTGTCAGGCAGCATCCTTATTAGGCAGAGAGAGGGAGAGATGGCTAAATCATGTACCTGCCTCTCCCTCACCACCGTGCTGCTGAGTCCCACACAACAGGCCTTTGGAAGCAGCTCGCTTGTCAGCATCATTCCTTTGCACAGTGGGTGAGCTGAGGCAAAGATAATTTTCCAGGCTGTTTGGCTATCAACAGACACCAAATTGCTTAGCTGAGCAGACGTGATTTCCTTCAACTTGTTGCAAAATTCTTAAGCAAACTTGGAAAATGGAAATGTGTTCTCTTTTTACTCCATAACGAAAGGATGGCGAATTCTTTACTTAGGAATCAAGTTAAGGGGGAGACACATAAATATACACTCTCACAGAGAACAAGACGAGGCTTTAAAACCATTTAAAATGGGTAATTATATATAATTTGAAAATATATGATGTGCTTTCATCACACCGGCCTCCTGCCCAATGGCATGCTGGTAAATATTTATCAAATGGCTCTTGGTGGTGGGGAGCCCTAATTTGTAGCTCTTGCCGATTTCTTGGGTGTAAATAATCCCACCATAAAATTTTGAGCTACCAACGTGATGTTTCTGAATGTGAGTTTGGAAGAAATACATACAATCGGCTCCCAGAAGCCAGTGGAATAGCTTCAGTACACTATGTCTGTCTTGCCTGACCCTGATCCTGGGCTACAAGAGTGAGTCACCAAGAGCCTGCTTCTTCCAGCCCAACATTAGCAGCAGGTTAGTGAGCTGATGCAAATTAGACTAAGGCCCTTCAGTGCTTCACAGGTCAGCATCCTGGAACACTGAGGTCTCACTGTAATCTTCCATGTGGTCATCACTCTCTGAACTCGCAGGTTCTTCACTCTTTAGAAACCCAGCAAACGTGTTCTGTCCTGAGGTCAACCAGAGAGCTACATGCCTTCTACTCAGGAAGAAACTAGCCTTCTTTCTTTTTTACAAGAGCTCTTCCTCTTGATCCCAGGAGGCAGGCTTGCTTCAGTTATCCCGCATCTGCCAAAAACCAGGCTATTTGTCAGGAACTTGCAAAAAGGAAGAATATTAAAAAGTTTGCTAATTGGCCCCCAGGATGAAGGAGCTTCATCAGAGCCCCATGGATATGAGGTGGGGCCAGTCTGGATGCACTGTTACATTTCCAGGCAGTTGGCTTATTCCCCAGGTTTCATCATCCTGATAATGAAATATACATTGGAACTCCAGATTGTTTCTAACGGCAAGAGGCAAGAAGCGAGGCCTGGCGTTGGGAGATGAGCCCTGCAGCCCTATTTAAGTCAACATATTGATTCACTAGGTACGTGGTGTGACATGAGGGTCTCCCTGTCCCAGGTTATTTTACTCCTTTCCTATGCCCTTCTCTCCATATGACTCCTTTTTTTCTGTCTCCCTGACTCCCTCTCCTCTTTCTGTCTCTCCTCCTTCATTTTTCTCTTCTGAGATGGAGGCACAGAGAGAATGGGATGAAGAAGAAAGAAGGAAATTCACAATGCAAGGATTGTATCTGCATTTATTTCATCTGGACGATCTATCTCATGCTTATTTCTCACAGAGTGTAAGGAACTTCTTTTCAGAGCTCGACTATCCATTTATATAGTTACTTTTCTAAAATAGCATTCCTTTCACCCAGTCCCTTCCAGCGCATTCTTCTTTCACTGTGCTGTAGGCTTCCCTTTAGACGGAGTAACGGGAGGACCCATGCGAGGAAGAATATGAAGGTAACAAGCAAGAGAGAGAGACAAAAGAGAAAAAGCAGAAATGGAGAGACGGCAGGGCAGTCCCACATTGGCTGCCCCCATGCTCCTTTCAAATCTGATCCAGGCCACATAAGGTGGTTCTGGGGAAGACAGAGGTCTGAAGAGTTGATGACCTTCAAGCCACTCCACGTAGGCAGCAGCTTACACCAGGGCCTACTCTACCCATGAGTGTGACAAACACCAGCATCATAAACATTCCAACTGGAGTTATGTGTAAATACGCAATCTGTGAATCTGCGGCAGGCAGGAAAACACATCCCAGGATACACATGAGATAACATTTTGTGATCTTGCCAATGACCCCCTACCACGTTGTCAGACAAGAAAGTCTATTGAGAAGTCTGGAGAAGATGAAGAACTATAAATTCCAAGCTTCCAAAGCCAAGTTTATCATTCCTGGTGAACCCAACGCAGCATATCACTTTCATGCCCTTCCACATGTTAATTTTTCACTGAGGACACAACCCTCATAAGAGGTTGACGGACAAGCTTTCCTCAATAGGCTGGGAAATAAATGGTGTATTTTTTTATGGTACAATGGAAACATTTGGAAAGCATTTGTTGTATTTGTCTTTAGGAATTTGTTAAGCTAAATTTGGCCCCATCCCAATGACCACAGAGAAAATCACATAAATTAAACATGCAAAAAACAAACAACGGAGTGATTTACAGATGTCTCATATCTTAAAATGTAACTCAGAAAGAAAATTAATCTTTGCAGAAACCCATAACACCTCCTTTAAAAACCATGGAGGGTTTTGTGTTTATCTTTCCCACATCAGTGGGTGTTCTCAGAGGTGGGATAGGGATGTGACCTCGGAATACACCAGATGGTTTTTCAGGATGTCAGAGAATTGGACAGTGTTGACCACTGTAGGGCTTCATCTACTGTCCTATAAAATCGAACAATTCAATCAATTGGGGATGAAACAGTTTTGATGAACCGTAGGACACCTACCGTCCTTTCTAACCTTGGGCCACTTCCTTATACTAACTCTTCAGCACGATCAAAGCAGAATCCAATTTAGAGTAACATGAGGAATCTTTACTACACACTTTGGCTTTTCAAAGGCTACCAAGCACCCCTTAAGCCTCTCAAGCACCAGCCCTGCCTTTGATCTCTGTATTCCGGACCAGCCCCACTCCTGGCACACAGCTGAGGCTACACACACTTCATGAAGGGACTTGAATGAACCCACCATGATCTTTGGATTCCCAGCTCTGTGTTCTTGCCATTAGAGTCTCTGATGATTAGATCCTGTTCTACTAAGATAAGTTGTATTTTACCAAAAACACCAGCATCTGGTGGTTGTTTGAGCAACCACTCACATTCTTATCATCCTCTTTTCTTTACGCACTCATCATTTCCTCTTCTACTCACTCACCAACGTCTGCATTGTCTCCAATATACTTAAATAGCATTTCCATTTTCCTTATTCTTGCCTTTTTCTTCTTTCTCTCTCTCTTGTATTTCTATATATGTATATTTATATACATGTATAAATGTGCTGGGTTTTAAATATAGGGACATAAATATGTGTACAGATATGTAAGGTGTATGACTGATGATTTTTCACAATGGCAAACGGTATAAAAAACACAAAAACAAAGATATTCTATTATTTCTCTATATGAAGACAGAACAGCGCAAGGATTCATCCTTTTCAGTGTCATAACTGCCTCACTAGCAAGACCCTAGTCCTAGATCCTGGAGGCATACAGGCTAGCTCTCTAGAAGATGAGGTCTGGCCTAGGTCTAAAACCAAATATACACATGTGATATATTTAAATATACCACACCTCTTATTGAGGAATGGAGCTGATGTGCAAAGCTCATAAATCAAAAGAACTTCCTACAAGGTGAATACATGGTTAATAAATCAATGACATACATGTGACCAGTGGGCAAAGTTTCCCAACTAGGGTTGATGTACACAATTCAAATGCTTTCCAAATTGTTACAAAATGCACGACTCACGTTCTATTCCTTGCCACCTTCATTCAAACAGTACACATAGCCTCCATCTCTTGGGCCAAGGGTTATTGTGGTGCTGTCATTCACAAATCAGTGCAACTGGTAAACTCTATTAAGTTTCCATCAACATCTCTTGTTGCATTAGAGACCTCAGTCAACCTTTTGACAATAACTGTAAAATGTGTCCACATGGTTAACACAGCACATCAAAGTTAGCATTCAAAAGCTTCAGTCAATCTAAGAATACAGATCTCCCACAAAGGCATGACATCACCCAGCAACCTTAGCTGCCAAGACACCTCTGGATACTTTTATTTTGTAGGGGCTACAAGGAGGAAGCCTTTTGGCCCCAGTTGATGTGCAAACACCACACACACACACAACCTTCTCTAGCAGATGCATTAGCTCTGTTCCCGGAGGATGGAGACACAGTTGCTGGGGGGCCTGGAGCAGGAGTAAATGTGAGCATAACAACGGTACTTCTGCCTTTGACACTCTGTACTTCTACCTAGGCTTTCTTACTGGGATCCCCTCTACCGTAATCCACCTTCTATGTTGCTTCCTTCTCTTCACCATTTCTTTATCTTATTGCTATTTCTTTACCTTAGTGAAAATACGACTGAGACCTGGTTTTTCTATGCCACATGCAAGTGAAAAAAATACTAAGCTGAATGTGAAATTTTTTAAATTCCCAAATTTGCAATATCTTTAAAATCTGTGCCACCCAAGGGTGGTTAGAAGAGCCAGGTGGGGACTACTACGTGCCTCTGGGCTCAGGAGGACCAGACAGGCTGCAGCATGAGCTGGGGGGACCAACATGCAGGATGACTGGCTTCTGTGCACATGAGACCTCCATTCTAGGAGTCACAGCCCTACCTACTGACAACATTTACTAGAAGGAATTACTACCACAGATAGTTTTTTTTTTCCCTCTCTTTTTTTTTTTTTTTTTGTGAGGAAGATCAGCCCTGAACTAACAACTATGCCAATCCTCTTCTTTTTGCTGAGGAAGATTGGCCCTGGGCTAACATCTGTGCCCTTCTTCCTCCACTTTATATGGGAGGCTGCCACAGCATGGCCTGACAAGAGGTACATCGGTACATCGGTGCACGCTTGCGATCTAAACCCCAGGGCCACCAGCAGCGGAGCATGTGCACTTAACCGCTACACCACGGGGCTGGTCCCCTTTTTTTTTAATTTTCACTAAAACCTCACAAATTTATTTTCAGATGCAAAGAACCTTTCTATACAACCTGTGCTCTTGTGCATAAACATTACTAAACAAAATTGAGGTTGCTTAGAAATTCCTGTGTTTGATGGGGAAATGGAGTCTTAGCTCTGAAAGAGAAATCTCAGTAAGTGTGAAACAGCAATCACTCAGGAAGTGCTGAGGGGGCTGTGAGTCTGTAGGACAACTGCAGGGAGACTAAATCACCCTGTTAGGGTCTTCTCAGTTGCTCTGGCTGTGTTAAAAAGGATAGAACTGCAAGGAAATCTTCAGAGGTGATATACATTTATATTTATACATATTTAGGATGTTCAATTTTTCATCTCCTAGATCGAAGCAGACCATAATAAGAACTCCATTATTTAGTTAAAGTCATTATTTTGTTACACAGGGCACAGAGCATTTACACTAAACACACACTGACAAAGGCAATGTGCCACAGAGATTTTTTTTTAACATTAAGCACATTCACTGGGGATAAGGGGTGATTTGGGAAAAGTGGCCTCTGGCATTGAGCTAGTCAGAGGCACCAAAAACCCAAGTTCAGAGCCTGACCCTTCGGCACCATCTCTACTCATAACCCACAGTAACCCCCTGCCCCAGACCAGTGCAGCCGTGCTGACCCCCAGGAGTGGTGGATTGCTTCCACGGGCCCTGCACATCCTATTTTCTCCTCTTCTGGAGAGGAGATAAGGCAGTTGAGGCTCTGAAGGCTAAATCCAAGAACACAAGTCTCGAACCAGGAAAGAATGAACCTAGATGGAGATTTTGTTTCCTGCCCCCATTGCTTTTCCAGCATATCATGCTGCCCCTAAAATGTGTATGTTTCAAGAAATGCGCACTATCGGTCATGCATTTTCCATTCCCATAACCAAGTATTCACAAGCCTGAAACATGTATCCGGACAAACTGCCGCTATTAAAACAGTGGAGGCCACGCACACGGCAGCCTCCCCGTCCAGATTCCCATTCCAGCCCACCATGTGGGCAATTTGCACTATCATGCAGTCCCTTCTTATTGTACTGCTGGGGCTGAGGCCCAGGGAAGTAATTCAAATTAGACCCCAGGTTTATGGAGATTCTTAACATAGTTATAAATATTCAAATCAGGGCTGGTTCTTGGCAGAATTTTTCTAATTAAAATTTCATTCAAATTAAATCAGCCACATTTTGATAGACACGGGAGACAAAAAGCTTTGTGGTTTTGTGAGGGATTTTTTTTTCCCCAACTAGTCAGAAACACGGCTAATGTAATAAGAGCGGGGAAGGGACTCTGTCTATGCTGATGGTAGGTACACAATGAAGGGAAGTTGCAACCAGAAGCCATTGCTTTCCCAAGTTAACATCGTTTTAAAATTGCCTATTACTTAAAAATCTAAAACTCAATAGACGCTACGTGGAGGCTGGAGCTGCCACGAGCAGTATTTTTAAAAACTAAAACTTGACAACATCACGGGAAAACTATTCGACATCATTTGCATCTCAGTTCGATCCCAGATTAAGCCTTCAAAACACAGCTGCCAGGCTCAAATTTGCAAATACAGATACAAATTTCCTTTTTATAACAGTCAGACTTGTAAAAGGCAAACAAAATAGACAATGCAGCACTTAGAACATTTCCAGCTAAGAGGGAAAAAAAAAAATCCCTTCCAAGATCCAAGGCAAAATACCTACTTTTCATGGTAAAACAGCTTTATTCATTTCCACTTCCTTCACCGAACACAATTTAAACTCCACATAATTTTTGCTATCAACCCTTCTCCCACAGACTGTAACAGCTAAAATGCCAGTCTGTCTCCAACATAATTAAACAAAATGTGCAATCTTCTAAAATCTGTGAATAAACAATATAAGGCAAAATAAAAGACCCAGACAAAAGAACATTCCGAGATCAATCCTCAAGCTATAATATCCTGACATCCTGCCAAGGAGTGCTTACAGAATCCATTGTGGCACGGAAAATAATAATTCCAGAACACAATGAGGACAAGGTTGTTGGGAGGAGGGGACTGCTTGGGGGACAGGTGAGGACACTTATTTGGAATGCAGGGAGATGAGCTTTACACAGTACATGAGGGAAGATGGCTTTGATGGCAGCTCCAGAAACTGCCATAAGTCTAAGACAGCTTGGAAGAAGCTCCAACAGCCCAGCCTGGAGTGAAGGGGACGAGACTAAGGACCTAACAGAAGAGATGAGATGCACCGTGTTAGTTTGCTAGGGTTGCCAGAACAAAGTACCGCAAGCTGAGCGGCTCAAACAACAGAAATTCCCAGTCTCACAGTTCTGGAGGCTACAAGTCCCAGATCAAGGTGTGGGTAAGGGCCATGCTCCCTCTGAAGGTGGTGGGGAAGGATCTGTTCCAGATCCCTCTGCTTATTTCTGGTAGTTTCTTGTCTTGTGGCAGCATAACTCCAACCTTCACATGGAGCTTTCCCCGTGTGCATGTCTGTCTCCAAATTTCCCCTTTTTATCCGTACACCAGTCATACTGGATTAAGTGTCCATCATATTCCAGTATGATCTCAATTTAACTGAACTAACTACATCTACAATAACACTATTTCCGAATGAGGTCTGAGATACTGAGGGTTAGGATTCCAACATATGAATTTGGGGAGTGGTACACAATTCAACCCAAAACATGTACAAAGCAGATGAATTACCTAATTGGACACTAAGCGATCGTTAAACCTAATTCACCATTACCTTCAGGAGGGCAACAAGATATCCCTTTCCGTGATGTATCTAAAGCCACACGCCTTCCCAAACTCCGCTTCGGGAAACAGTGCGGGCAGATGGACGGAGCATAGTCTTTGCAGCTACAGACACTTGGGTTCAAATTCTGGCTCTGCCACTTAAGAGCTGTGTGCTTTGGGCCAAATTTTTTAACCTCTTTGAACACATTTTCTCCTCTGCAAAACAGAGATAACAACATCTACCTGAGGGGTTTGTAGTGGGGATTACATGAGATGGCATAAATAAAGCAAGTGTCATATCTTATGGTCCCAGGGGCTACCTGCACTCATTAATTCACCTTTCTTGTCCCTCCCCTACTTCTCTCTTGAACCCTGCACTTCCTACAGAAAGCAGGGATGCTGAAAATCAAGCCACTGTATTTTACGTTTAATGATCCTACTGCAGATTTTCTAAACACAAACACAATGCGACACCAACAGCAGCTCAGATTACCTGGCCCTTATTTACAGCATAAATAATAATTTTACTGCAATTAGCGTTTAGCAGTGTTGGAAGACAGGCTTAATGATTTTCTTCCACCCAAGAGAGCTCTAATTCACGATTTCCAACGTCTATGCAGCGTAGTATGAAAGAAAAATGCCTGCTTTGTGCCCTTAGTTTTCTTAGTCCCTCTCCTTTATAAGCAAGCAAGCCAGGGAGACATAAAAGTAAAACCCAAAGAAGCAGCCCAAAGATGAAGAGGTAAAACGAAGCAAAACAAAACAACAGAAACAAAAATCCCCCTATCCTTCCCCACTGTCCTCCTCGCCCCACCCAAGACTAATTTCTCAAAATGATTCTTCATATTATCTTCATCCTTGGATATTTTTTCAAATAGTGAGAACACAAGGTTGCATTTTTATATCCTCTTAACATCTGGCCAGTGCGTTTCTTATATTTTATCCTTTAAGGTGAAGTAAGTATTAGACATTGAGTTCTACACCACTTGCAGAAATCTCTCTCTGGGACATGCATGCATCACAATTGTGGGCTTTAGAATGTCCTAGATGTAAAGTAAGGACATAATCCGTCCTCTCTCCCTTCCAATGTTCCCGTGCTTTTCTGCTCACTTATGGTCACACACGCACTGCGCACTCTGTCACAGAGAACCAGAGGGGATGGGCACCCCAAAGGACAGCAATCCTATTTTAAGAGTGGGTAGAATTTTAATAGTGGGGAGAAATTGTTTGAAAAAAAAACAAATTCAAGAGCAAACTGCTGTGATCCTCATGGGGAAGAGGCTCCGGTTTAGGGGCGGTGGACCTGGTGTGCGGTCCGGCTCTCTCTCCCTCAGGTGGCCATGGAGCACTGGGTACACCTTTCTGACCTCAGCCTCCTCCTCCAGGAAAGGACAGTGCTAGCATCTGCCCTCCCCGGTTTCAGGCTGCTATGAGTTTCCAATGAGATGGTAAACGTTCAAATGCTTTGAAAAACACCACAAAAATATAATTTTTTAGGAAAAAACCAGCTTTCGGTCTGCAAAAGAGAGGAAGGAATGGAGACACATGAAAAGGAAGACACTTGGAAGTCAGAGAAAGGTTCTAGACATGTTATTTCATGCCTCTTGGAAAAAAACAGTCAATCAGACAAACACACTAATGAAACAAGGTTGTGAAAAATATTTCCCAAACTACTCTGACACAGCAGTGTAAAAGGACCAGGACCAATGTCTTCACAGAAATGACAGTCATCTTACTTACACCTGAGAGCCTAAAGAAAAATCAGGGAACTTACAAGTGAAAATATGTATCATCTGTTCTCCTATGGGAGGTACAACTCAAAACAATATATTTTTGAGGACTGTCATAGGGACAGGAGAAGGCAAGTTCTAGCTTTTTCCAAGCAAACAGCTTTTCTCTCTGCATTATTAACGTGGAGCCCACCTGTACTCCTGATTTTACACTGGGGAGAGTTCAATCCTAATTGTTCTACCAATAAAGGCAAGTTGCAATGATCCGCTAGCATCATAACATGAGTAAACAGGTCTGTCTAGTTGCCCATTAAACCACATAAGCAATTGCCCCTTGTTTCCGTTTTTGGTATGTAGTTGGTATCAAATAGGTCAGTCTTGTCTTGGGTTTCCCAAGCTGGTTGTTATTTCTGCAAAGCAATCTAGAAATGGCCAAAAGACAAAAAAAAAAAAAAAAAAAAAAATGAGAGAGAGAGAGAGGTAATCTTTGCTCTCCTCTTTAATAGGCACACAAGTACATTTACATTCTGCCTCCAAGTTCATGCAATAAAGGCCTCTTTAGTACCCCGTAATAACTCCATTAAAAAGCTTATGCTTAATCACACAGGTAATATTTTCATGTGGAATTGGTTCCCTGGCCTCCCCCCATCTGGATTCCCAGCTCCCCACCTCTACACAAGCTAAACATTTCCCATTGATTAAAAAATGCTGTCAGCGCAACTTTACTACCATCCATGGTTAAATATAATTAACTCAGTGTTTCAACAAAAGAAACTGGATCAAATGGCTTTGCAATTTTTGGTAAGAAACAGGATTTCTTCCCACTGTGTACAGACTGAACCAGGAGCAGCAGGACAGATCGGAGAAGTTAATAACACATCTCAAACAGAAGTGGGGGGAAAGTACATTAATTACTAGGTAATGGATATCAACACTGCAACTAACTACAATTACACATGCTGAGGTGACGCTGGGTGTAAACCGATCTTGGAGAACGCACGGTGTCCCCTCTTTTTTCATAAGGCGTGTAAAGTGGGAATGCACTGAACCTCAGAGACGAGCTAGTTATGGTGGCCGCTAGCTGGGAGATTGCCACGACTAGGGAGTCACCGTCCAGCGTCTCTCTCGGAATAACAGTTGTGAGTTGGAATTCCAAACCTGTGTTTACAAAAGCAACAGAAGTGAACTGGGCAAAAAAACAAGAGACCAAATACAAACAGAAACCAGACCACAAGATTTGGGTTCTCAAAACGCACAAGACGCATTTTGTATATAGCATCTTTGCACAAGGCAACCGTTTCCAAAGAAAATTCTTCAAATGGATTTGAATTAACTGATTATCCAGCCTAACCTGGAAGTCTTATTTGTCTGATTCAATTTTAAACACGGTTCTGAATTCAATGCCATTTCCTTTTAGATATGGAAAAATGTGTGCTGTGAAATTCTGGTTTCATAGTCCAGTCACAATCTAACTTATCTATGCAGCTTCCCAAGAATTTATATACAACAGGCGCCTAAAGATCTGGTTCAACTTTTCAAAGAGTGAAGAAAAAACCAAGCTGTTGGATGAAAACAGCACACACACACACACCCTAGCTACCACCTTATATTATGAAACCACAGCAAACTGGTCACACTAGATCAGTTCTAGAAAAGTCTGCTAATAAACCTGGCAGAGTGCCACGGATTAAGTCCCACTCACATTTTGAGCTCCAGTTGTGTGAACTCTGGGCAGAAGCTGCTCCTCACGTGGTGAGAATGCCTGGAAGGCCTGTTCCAGGCTGGAGACAGACCCAGTCTCCCCCTCAGCTGCCTGCAGACTCCTGCCCTCACATCCCCAGGGGCCTGGCTCCAGCTGTGAAGTTTGGAATTGAGGTCTTTGAGTAACTGATGAATGTTTAGAAAGGGTTTGGTGAAAACATATTTGAACAGTTAAAAAAATCATTTTATCACTCTGAAATGGTGGGTGGTAGCCACCATAGTAAAGTGGCATCCACCCTTGGGCGGAGCCCTGCAGGGAAGTGGCCGGAGCCACTGCGCACGACCGAAGTCAACCCCACATCAGGGGGGTTTGGGGGAGCAGACCCTGAAGGTGGTTCCCCTCATGGCACCCCAGACCGTGGGACTTTACAACACTGCTCGTAAACCATTTAGAAACATGGCATTTTTTCCAAGAGTGGAAATGAGGAAGCTTAGAAAGACATATACACATACAAAGGACATTTAAGCCTTTTCCAGAAGTGAGGCAAATCTGACGCCAGTGATTAACAGGAGAAACTCCAGGTTCTGGCTTCTTTACACTGATAGCTCTGTGTACCTTGACAGCTCCTCTGATTACAGAAGGATCAAGACTGTGTGCTTAGCACGTCCTATGTGTTCTTCAGCACAGTCATCAACACTGCGCCCTCTCTTCATGCAAGTCAAAATCCATTGCATCAAATTTCGAGGAGCCAGAAATCAAATTTGTGTTGACTGAAGGAAGGAGTGAACGAGTAAGTGAATCCTATAAGAAGCCATTTTTAAATTTGAAATCCGATCTAATCCAGCTGAATTTGTGTATCACTATATGTGTATATACATATATATTCTTTTTGCCTATGTGGAGATACGTATTGTAAAGTTCGTATACAGTAAGCAGAATAGAGTCAACTTTTTTGTCCAATGATGAGTGTATTTGCTGGAAGTAGAGCTCCAGATTTCCTTCTATGACAAGTTATGTGTCATGAATCTGAGGATCTGAAAGTCTCCCTCATTACCTAACAAAGTCACTATTTGCTATCATTCAGCAAAGTACAGGCACGACACCAACCTCCACCAATGCTTTATACTGTTCCTTGTATTTTGTCATAACCTCTCATGTACATCATATCATGTCACTCTTAGAACAATCTGTACTGTAGGTAAAATGCACCTGCTTTATAGGTGAGGAAACAGAGCTTAAGAAAGGTTAAAATGACACCCAAGGTCATATAGCGATTCCATTGGATTTGCAATTGTACAGCAGCACTTCAGCTGGCTCACTGACATGGAGATAGGCAGTACCCACTGGTGGACTCCTTATTCTATTACTGTGTTTCTGTATGGCTTTTCAGGGTCTCTCATCCGCAAATTCCTTTCACATGTCTTGCCTCTAGCAACCACGCTGCAGGCCTCGGACGGCTAAGACCATGGCTGTGATCCAGACCCTGTGCTCCTCCTCCTTCCTCCTGCTGCTGCTTTTCTGATCATTATCACCTCTCCTAGGGAGAAGGCGGGGAATATGAAAAGGCATGCAACTGAACCAGTCAATTTTGCTACTTAGGAGCAGCACAAGCAGGGGAGCAGGCAAGAAGCCAGTAGAGCTAATGGTGGTCTTCTCCACAGCGGAGCTGAGCTACCCCAGAGGAATCCAGACAGCTGGGGCATCTCTCAAGTGGGCGAAAGTAGAGGTTACTATAAGGGAGGAAGACAATTTCTCCACCCTCTAGGTCCTTCTGGCTGGTGTAAGAATTAAATTGACATGAGAGAGAATAACAGGAGAAAATCAAACAAAGCTTTATAACATGTATACATGGGAGAAACCTGGGAAAGCTGAGTAACACGCCAGAATGGCCAAAGCCGCCACCTTAAATATCACCTTCAGCTAAAGATAAGGAGGATGTTGGGGGTAGTGGTTTGGGACTTCAACTGGGGAAGGAAGGAAATTTACATGGAGATGGAAAGGCAAATGTTTGTTAAACAAGAGTTTGCTGGGCCAGCTATAGACAATATGAAACTTTGATAAAAATGGGCTTGTTGGTGCCTTTCTATCACATCTATTTTACATTATACTATAGTTATCTTATGGTATTAGCTCCTTCCTGGAACAAGCCTTCTATCTTAATTCTTTTAGGCAGTTAGGGGAAAAGTCAAAGTTTCTTTCAGAGTCTTTTGTCCTTAAAAATAATCAAGGCAAAGAGACACATGTGGGGTGGCCAATCCTGATCCCCCACACTACCTTATTCACTCAGTGGTGGATGAGAGGATCCTAAAGATGTGGAAAAATATTCCAAAGAGATAACAGTCCAGTCAGGGGGAGGGAGACAAAGGCTACACAGATTCCAGCTCCAACCAGACGTCTCAGAGGTTTCAACTTCATTCTCTGGAAAGCTGTTCTTTAAATTAACCACAGGTCTGAAAAGTGGTGATTGTTAGTACTTCCCATTCTCCACTGCTTATTAGACAGACAGAGAGCTTGTGGCTGAATCAAAATGGAATAAATGAGTCTACTATGACCCCAAAGACCACATTTGAGATTGTAGATCTTAGAAATCATCTTTCTGAACTAGTGCTTCTGAAAGCTATTGGCCTTACTGAAATTCATCTAAGTGGACAGAGGTGGTTTTGTTTAACTTTCCCCTTCTTTTTTTTTGTGTGTGTGAGAGGAAGATCAGCCTTGAGCTAACATCTGCCAATCCTCCTCTTTTTGCTGAGGAAGACTGGCTGTGGGCTAACATCCGTGCCCATCTTCCTCCATTTTATATGGGACGCTGCCACAGCATGGCTTGCCAAGTGGTGCGTCGGTGTGCGCCTGGGATCCGAACCGCGAACCCCGGGCCGCCGCAGCGGAGCGCGCACACCCAACCGCTTGCGCCACCAGGCCGGCCCCCTTTCTTTTTTTTTTTTTTAAACAAAGTAAAAGTATAAATTGCTGTTTATCATTCTAATTTTAATATCTAATTCTGTTTATTTTCTTCAGACTACTGATTCAGGCTTTCTCTCCTCTTCCCCTCCTCCCACCCCCCATGACAGTAAAATTTAAAATTAGCTTCTCTGTTTATATTTAAAGGAAATATATATTCAAGTTATTGGTAGCTATTTTGTGAAAGGTTTCTTCTCACTTCACTCTGGGCTACAGATGCCTGTGGCATTGATCTTTATGAGAAACCATGCTGGTCTTCCATCCAACAATTATCCGTTATCCTTCACTGCATTCAGAAAATAAATAAGTAAACAAACAAACAAATAAATATAAAACAAAACAATAAAAGCTCTGTAAATTCTCAGACTGTCTCCAATCTGGCTATATTGAATCTTTCTTTTTTTTTATTTATTTTTTTTCCCCCAAAGCCCCAGTAGATAGCTGTATGTCATAGATGCAAATCCTTCTAGTTGCTGTACGTGGGACGCAGCCTCAGCATGGCCTGAGAAGCGGTGCATCGGTGCGCGCCCGGGATCCGAACCCGGGCCGCCAGCAGCGGAGCGCGCGCACTTAACCGCTAAGCCACGGGGCCGGCCCCTGAATCTTTCTGACTTGATTTTCCTATGTAAATCCTCCATGCCAACTAGATTCCAAAATCACTGTGACCTCTAGTCTTATGCTTTCCCACCGATGAGTTTTTGTTATTCACTTACTTCCATTTACCTCTTTGTCAAACTGATCCTCTTATGTCTAAGTCACTCCGTCTTATGGAAGGCAGGTCCCTGGTGGTAGTAAGGTGGGGCTGGCAATGGCGAGGGTGATTTCACAGCTGCCTTTCTCTAGCTTCTGTCCTCCTCTCAGAGAGACTTCCACTGTCACGCTTGGACATTCTGTCAATGAGTAAGCAGTGGGTCCCCTTCTCCACCACTAATTCACAGAACAGGTGCTCAGCACAGACTACAATCTCACATACCAGAGGCATCGGGTCTAATGCAACAATATCTCCACGTGGAGAGTGAGGAGTGCTGCATTCAGCTTTGGGAGACCACATCAGCTCTGCTTACCTTGATCTTGAGGTCTACCGTAGCCAGTATCAGGTCCATGATGGTCCCAGGGTGCAGCAGGGTGCTCTGTGACCCTACCCAGTGGCCATATGGGAACATATCACTGGAAGGGTCGTCTCTTCCTGTGGCACCCTGCACTTCCCTTTGGAAACACTTCTCAAACTTATTTTTGTCTTCTCCTCCTGACCATGCACTTTAGGATGCCAAGGTCAGGGAACTTTTGCACAGCTTTGGATCCTCAGCACTTGGCACAGTGCCTGGCATATTAATGGAACTTATGACTTCAGGGTAACTGAACCTTGACATTTTCTTCCTTAAATCTTAGCCAGGACTGAGCAAAACCGTTCCTTAACTCTATTCTAGATTTTCACTTCTTATCCAGCCTCTGGCCCACAGGAAGCAGAATGCTCAAAACATGGCCTTCCCTCCTGACAAGCAAGGGGCATTGCCTACTGGCCTCTCTGGGACAAGACTGGCCACATCCTTCCTTGCAGAATACCGCCTCTCACAGGAGAATGCCTTGTCTCTGACAAGTTACTTTCCATAATGCTCTTGACAGTTTCCAAGAGCAGAACCTCAGACCCAGCTCTGAACTTTCCAGCTTTGAGGACCAGTTCAATAGAGAAACCCACAGAATTTCTCTAAAACTGCAACATCCTATTTTCGTGGGGGGAAGAAAAAGGTGCTGGTGATAACAAAAGCATTAGGTCTGCCTGGCTGACCAGGCTGCTGAGCCAATACTCATCTGAAACAGCAGCATGAGTGATTTTTTTTCAGACTCTTCCAGCACTTTTGTGGTGTTTATTTTACAGAAAGAAAAAGATGTGCCACAGACTAAGAAAATTATAGCCCTGACTCCAATCCCCAGGGGTCCCTTCTGCTTTTCTTCTGGGAGGCAAGAAGATTTCTCTCCAGGAGGAGAATGTGGGCAGTGGTGTGAGGGTGCAGGATAAGGCTGCACACACGTTCTCCTAAACCAGTGGTTCTCTGCCCTGGCTGCATGTTAAACCACATGAGGAGTGTGGAAAATACCAATGCCTAGGCTCTACCCCCGGCCAGCAGAATCTGAGTGTGCAGGGATGGGGAGGGCGTTAGTAATTGTTCATGCTCCCAGGTGATTTTCACATGCAGCCCAGCTTAAGAGCATCTCTCCCAGAAAGCCAAGGCAACGAACTGAAGGTCCATGCAAATCTACACGTGTGCTCCAGTGGCCACTAGGGTGGCGTATTGAATCACTAATAAGCTTGTGTCTCCGTTGCCTCGGCCTGGTGTGCTGCCGGCAGAGAATATATCCTGTGACTGTAGCAACAAAGGAAGAACAAACAGGGCAGAATCCAATAACGTTTCTGGTGGAGACAAACATTTGGACAGTCCCACATTCATTTTTTTCTTTCCCCATCACATTACGGCTGTCTCTACCCAGCAATTCATCTTTATTTTGAAAAGCCATTAAAGCAAATTTTTTTCAGTGTTATTTGTTCAAGGAAAGTGATGTCATGGGCTCGCTTTTTTTGTAATTTAGACAAGAAAAATGGATTCTTCCATTTTCAGCCTCTGTAGTAGTTATTCGGCCAGGATGGGCACCGAGAAAACAATCTCTACAGACAACAGTGAGCACCCTGGTCGCCTCACTTCCCTGTGAGCAGCCAGCAAGGGCTGCTTATTACGCAGGCGCCTCTGCTCCTACGACGCAGCACACAGGAGTCAATCTTGAGCTGGGATTTGTTTTTTAACAAATAAATGACAAGACAAGAGATATACTTCGAATGACTGGAAACCAAGCAGACAAAGGGGTTGCTATAAGATCGTGTTTTGATATTTTTAGCTCTGTTTGCCAAGGCTAAATTACAGTAGGAATCTTGACCCATTCCTTCAGCAATTGCCTTGTAACCCACCATAACCATCTCGGGCTGCTCCTCCTCCCTGAGAAACTACAGCTCAAAATTACAGATCACACTGAAACAAAACCCCATAACTGCTCGTTTGTTTGTTTCACTTAAATGATCCTGACTTCCTAGCATAACACCCTTGATTTCTGAAAATATCTTGAACAGCAGTTCACCTGGCACACATGCAGATTTCACGTTGTTTGCAGGAAACAATCCAAGTCAAGGTTTCAGGGAAAAGATCAGTTCACGGGATGGACAAATATGACCAGCTGCTGCCTGGCATAGAAAACTGCAGAAACCCAGCCTGCTGTTTGCAGCCCAACCACAGGCTTCCTTCTCTCCTCTCCTCTCCTTCAGTCCTGCCACAAGCCATCTAATATCAAAAGATGCTGGTTTCTATTAAATGATGGGCAAGAGAGAAGGGGAAAAAAGCCACCCAATGAGTTTCTTTTACGATAGCCTCATGCTTAAAAGGAAAGGCAGTGACCTTCTTTACTAGCCTAACATACTGACCACACTCAACAGGCAGATGGATTTTATGTATGTTTATCCATGATAAATGCACTAAATCTTTTTTTTTTTTTTTAAAGAGCTTTAACCTGATTACAAGATTGATCAGTCTCAGAAATGAGCTGTGCAGGGATGATAACAGAATCAAGACAAGGAAGCCCAAATATTTTTGATAACTCAGCAACCACACATTTGGCAGTAAGAACACACTCCAGCAGCCTCTGCTGATACCTGAATCTCTTTTGCTGGGTTAGTGATAACGGCAAGAAAAACAAGGGATTCTGACTCTAAGGCATGATGTCCACCAGCTTAAAAATGCCATGTAGGGATAAGAGCAAGGAATCCAAAATTCTGAAGCAAGAAATAAAATGTTTTGAATTAAGATTTTAAAAATTGACAAAGAAATCCCCGGTAGTATATAATATCCATTGTATAAGATGAAAGTAATCACCTATCTGGGGGCTACTTTGATTCCCTATCCTCTTTTCTCATTGGTAGCATAGACTTTCATTATCCAACATGGATTGTGTAGTCCAAGATCAAGTGTAATTCAACGATCTTGGACCTCAATTCTCTTCTCTGTGAGAAGAAAGTGATAGCAGAGCACACCTGCCAGAGTCCTTACGTCTTCCAGCGATGGAGCTTACACAGACACATACACGGGACATGGGAGCTGCGTATCTCAATGGATAAGAACATAGAGTTTAATCCAAACTCTCAAAAAAGCCCTTAGGAGCTATCAAGGAAGCAGACAAGGCCCAGACAGAATTTATGGTTGATTTAACCTTGTAAAAATTCCCTGGGTCAGCAGAGTCCAGTGTGCTTCATCGTATAATCTGTAGTGAATTCCTTCCAGAAACCACACTGTATAAGCAGAACCCTCCATGACCCCTTTTGTTTGGAGCTGGTACAGCCATCTGCAACTGCAAAAGCAATCATTTTAAGCGCTCATGATGAACACCTAGGGCAAGCACTGGCACAATACCACGAGCAATTTCCAACAAAAAATGCCGAATTCCAAGTGGGGTTCAGGCTTTGCATTGGCAGCTGTTGGCAGAAAATAAAATCAGTTCAGGGGAAGAAATACTCTAGAGTTTCTCTTCATTGAAGCTCAATAACACTGGTTGTGTCTGATTCTTTCATAATTCCTCCCGCAAAACTCTACGGCTCCAAGTTCACTCCCACCGTGCAAGATTTGGGATATTGTACTGGTGCCAGGAAAACTGGGCAACATAACAAGGGCCCTTGGACTTCATGTCTTGCAATTGGAACAGTCCCATGGAAACTGGGGCAGTTGGTAACCTGGAGTGAAGCAGAACTAAGGGGGAGGTACAATCTCATTCTCTAAAACACCATTTAGCTCCATGACCACATTCAGACTGTCAACTCCAATGTGCGGAGAGATTGTCCAAGGCTGCATTCCTAAGCTTGGTGTTCAAAGGCTGCCTGAGGGAACTCAGCAGGGTCTGCCCCCGTGTGTGACCTCAGGGGCTGATAGAAATAACATTAGCTGTAAACCAGAGCCTTCTTGCTGGCCACAGTCTCTCCAGGCATCGGGTGCTCACGGATCTGTCGACACGGGATTAGCAGGTACAAGTGGAGCATGTTTCAGGCACAGTGGGAAGGAGTGGGCTACACGCAGTAATGAATAACAACCAATTACTGTTAGGGGCATTTCAAATATTTTTTAAAAATCAGATTACTAAAAGCTTCAACTGGATTTTCTCTTTTAAAATACATTTAGTAGAAATAACTGTCTCTCTCTAATATATATGTTTATACAGAAAAATTCTAAAAGGACAGTTAAATTCTTAACTGTAAAGGCCACACCACAGACTTCTCTATTTTCTTCACAGCGCCTACTATATTTCACCCAGCTGTGTAGTGGATGCTCAGGGGAATGGTACCAGATAGGCGACTTGAAAACACACACTTACTACCGTAAACATTTCTGCAACTGGATATTTCCCAATTATCAAGTATTATTTTATTTCTCATTGATGCCTCCACACATAAGAAGTGAGCTATTAAATTATATAAACATTTAATTTAAGAAATACATCAAATTTAAACTATGAAATATAGATTGTAACTTCTAATTATAAAATGCAATATTCTTGACCATCAAATTTGAGAAAATATACTAATGTAAGTTTTTAAAAGTAATCTTGTATTTTACAAATAAGCTGCAACAAGCCATTGATTATATTAGAGCCTTAATCTTATGGAGCTCCCACAGGCATCTATATACGATTAGAAAGATTAAATACATCACTCTGTTCAACGGAGGCCCATGCTCTATCTAACAAATTCCATATTGCATTGAAAGAGAGGCTGAGTTTTAGTTTTCAATGGGTGGCGTTGGTCTCTAGAGACAACTATTGTTAGAAATAGCATATTGCTATTTATTACTGAAGAAACATGCTCCAAATACAAACTTGCTGTTTTAGATAAGCAAAGCCAGTAAGATGTTTACTGTTTTGGGTGATGTGGCTTGTCCTAATAATTCAACTTAGCAAATATATGTGCTAAATGACCATAATTAACCCCATAAATACGAGAGGCTCTCATCGATTTCATTCACCCAATGTTCACTTGACAACCAGGTACTGTGTATCTACTAGACATTTAGGGACAATGCACTAAGTACTGAGAAGGCATACGAGGTATAACGTGTGGCCCTCAGAGGACATCATAATTTGGCTAGTAAAACCACACCTTAAAGAGACCATTGTAAAACGTAACCAAGATAATGTAGTATCTTGGATTCGCTTATAGTAGGGATAAAGATGGGGCAAGGGAGAGAAGAACGGAAGGACATAACACATCTTCTTAGCTTTCTGTGTGACAAAACGGGATGAATATATAAGGCACCTCTGCTGTGTACTGAAGTATGATGGTTGCTTGAGGAAAATCATTTGTGCAACTGAGTTCTGAGCTCAACTAGCCCCATTTTTCATGGATCATCATTTTTACAGGAAATAACTATTGACAGACAAACTAAGGTATTCAGACTTGAGTATCTGGAAGACATTTCTCAAAAATGAATGAAGTGAGCCTGTCATTTTAAGGAAAATACTTGACAGTATTTGTGGCCAATGATAAAATTCAAACTTTCAACTGAAAATTAGCATTTTGGAAAATCTGTTTCCACCAATGTGAGCTTAATAGCTTTCCAATACTTAAAGACTTTTCTGATGAAATCTGGGCAATATCAACATATACAATTTTTTTTTTTTTTTTGGTGAGGAAGATTAGCCCTGAGCTAACATCCGATGCCAATCCTCCTCTTTTTGCTGAGGAAGATTGGCCCTGGGTTAACATCCATGCCCATCTTCCTCTACTATATATGTGGGATGCCTGCCACAGCATGGCTTGATAAGCTATGCGTAGGTCTGCACCCAGGATCTGAACCTGCAAACCCTGGGCTGCTGAAGCACATTGTGCCAACTTAACCACTGTGCCACTGGGCCGGCCTCTCAACGCATACAGTTTTTAAATATTATGTAATGAAATGTGTCACTATTTGGAAGGTCTGCATAACTAGCTCAGTGAACCAATATTTTCTAAATTACCAATAGATGTTAAAAAATCATGCATGAGTAAATGATACATTCAAAGTGCAAGACAAACCAAAGGATTTTAACGTAACGGAGTGCAAAAAGCTAACTAATATGAATTCAGATTCCACACTGCAACTAACTTTAAGAAGTTGCCACTCGTCAAGTTTGAGTATAGTGTTAAAGAATATCCATAATTATCTTAAAAGTCTATCAAAGTACTCCTCCCTACATATCTGTGTGAGCCTAGATTTCCTTCATATGCTTCAACAAGAACAGTACATTACAACAGACTGAATGCAGAAGCAAGATATGAGAATCCAGCTGTCTTTTATTAAGGCAGATATTAGAGCAATTTGCAAAAATGTAAAACAATGCTGCTTTTCTCAATTTTTTTTGTTTTGGAAAATTTAGTTATTTTTCATGAAATATATATTATTTAAGACAACACATAATGACTTACTATTGCTATTTTTAAATGAGTTAATAAATATTTAATTTTTTCAATTTTATTTTTTATTACCATAAGTATTGATTCATATAGCCAGTATAAACAAAAGATCTTGGGGGAGTGTAATAATTTTTAGGAGTGTAAAGGAGCCTGAGACCAAAAGGTTAAGCGTTGATGATCTAGATGGTGGTAAAAAAAAAAAAAAAAAGGCAGACTTCCAAACAACAAAATGCCACTAACTGTCTGACTGTGGGAGTATTACGTACCAAGAAAGCAGGAGAAAAGAAGATGGAAGGATGCATTGGCAACTGCTCCAAATATAACCAATATGAATACAAAATTGTCATTTATCTGGTTTGTTTGATGTGAAACTAAAACTTGGAACATTTTCAATTTGGGTGTGGGCATCTGCTCAGCAATCGAGTTTTAATTAACTAAATTCCAAACACTTTAGGTGCTCCAGCCATTGGAGCAAAGCACTGCTCAATAGGACCCAAGAGTGCACATTAACGTGCTGCGTGCCTCAGGTTGTTAAGCAGAATATGCAAGCAAGTCTTTTTTTTTTTAATTTTTATTTATTTATTTTTTTCCCCCAAAGCCCCAGTAGATAGTTGTATGTCGTAGCTGCACATCCTTCTAGTTGCTGTATGTGGGACGCGGCCTCAGCATGGCCGGAGAAGCGGTGCGTCAGTGCGCACCCGGGATCCGAACCCGGGCTGCCAGCAGCGGAGCGCGCGCACTTAACCGCTAAGCCACGGGGCCGGCCCCAACAAGCAAGTCTTTGATTTTTGTTTGTTTTCCTGATTAGGGAATCCTCTTTTGTGTTTAAGCCTTCATTGCTTCTCTCTAGAGTTACTTTGCAATATATCTTCCAAAGTGGACTGATTAAAAGTGAAAAGGGTACAATTAAAATAATGATGGCAGAACAGGCACAAATCATGACTGTCCCGGACAAATAAGGACATATGGTCCTCCTACATCTTCCCAGGCCATCATCACCTCCACATCCCACTGACGCCCTTTCCCACTCCCCGTAGCAACTACTCCAAGCTTTCCACCTGCCGTCTCGGGAGGTGATTGCTTCTCTTTTACCAAGAACACTGAAGACCACCAGACTGCCAAGTTTCTCCACCTCAACATTTCTCTCTTCACCATGTATTTCTCCTTCTCTTCCATCTTCTCTTATTCTCAGAGGAATAAGAATGCAAGACTACTCTCTTCTTTGATCCCTGCTCAATCCAACGAGTGGCTCTTTGCTTGTATTCTCTCTCTCCCCTATTTTCTCCTTCCACTGAGCCACAAACATTCTAGTCCTTCCTTTCTAAAATGTCTTCCCTAGATCTCAAGATGCCACTTGTTCTTTTCCTTTCACTGTCCTTGCTTTCTCCCACACACTCCATGGCAAGCCTCTATATCCGAGAGCTTTCTTCCTCCCACCCCTTAAACTCAGGTGTCCCTGAGGTTCTCCACTTGGTCTTCCTCTCTTCCTACTTGCTCTCAGTTGGCATGATCTTCCTCTCCTGGAGTGAGTCATCCACACAACTAACTGTGATGAACTCTCAAATACGTGTTTCTAGTACTTATGTCTCTCTCTCTCTTCAAAGCATCATTTTCCATTTCCGTCTATGTTTTGTACATCTCACCTGAATGGGCAGCTGGCACCCCAACTCAATATGCTCCATCCAGAACTCATTATCTCCCTTCTCCTTCACTCTCTGTTCCCCCTTTCTGTTAATATGTTCCTCTCAGTAAGCCTCAAGATTTCAAACCTCTTTTATCCTTCTGTTTTCATCTCCCTCATATACGTGTTTCTCCCTGTTGTTAAGTCCCGTTGACTTTTGTCATAAGCTCTGAAATACCTTCCATATCCGTCTCTTCTCCCTTTTCCTACTGCCATTTCCCTATTTAAGGCCCGTGCGTCACTTGCTCAAACTTCAGAACCAGTTTTGTAATGAGTCTTCTTGCCTCCTCTCTTTCCTTCCACGGATGGCTCATGCACACCTTTGCTAGGAGTGACTCTGATGGTGAAGGTGGAGAGAGCCCAGAGGAGTCTTTTTTTTTCTTTTGAGGAAGATTGGCCCTGTGCTACCATCTGTTGCCAATCTTCTTTTTTTTCTTTTTTTCTCCCCAAAGCCCCAGTACATAGTTGTATATCATAGTTGTAGAGTTGTAGCTCTTCTACGTGGGACGCCGCCACAGCATGGCTTGACGGGTGGTGAGTAGGTCTGCACCTGGGATCCGAACCTGCGAACCCCGGGCCACCAAAGTGGAAAAGTGCGAACTTAACCACTACACCATCAGGTCAGCCCCTCAGAGGAGTCTTAAGAGAAAGTCTCCACCAGCAAGCTGAGGGCTGAGAGGAGGAGCCAGAGGAGGGATAAGAACGGAGAAGGAGGACCAAAAGAGTACATGTACCAGATGTCCAATGAAGACGGAGTATGAGGACAGAGGTGGCCAATAGTCAAGAAGGCTAAGAAGAGTCAAGGATTTTGAGAGTGGAGAAAAGGACATTTAATTTGGCAATTAAAGATCACTTTGCCCTTGGCAAAAGAAGTTTCAGTTCATTAGTAGGGGTGGAGGACCAGCCTCTAAGTTCTCGACTTCCTATGACCATCACCTCCATCCTCTTCAGCAAGTCCTTATCTAGGTCACATTCTAAGATTGCTTTTCTTTTGAAAATTGAAATTCCAACACACAATTCTCTAATGACCATTTTCTATTCCTCTTCCAGCTCCTCTACACCCTCAGTACCCCATGCTCTTTGATCTTACTGAGTCATCTACTGTCACCCACTCTGGCTTCCACTTGGTTCCACTTTTTTTCCTATTCGGTCAAACTCTGTAGTCCAACACCTCACTGACTGTCCTGCTAGCGTCCTTCACTCTCTCATCTGCTTTTTGTTACACCACAGCTGCACAGCCAACCCCAGTACTGGGGTGAAATGATCCAGTACAGAGGTAAATGGGGCTTGCTGGAGGAAACTCCCCAGCCCTCATTGTCTGTGACACGTGACCTCCCATCTTCAGTGGACCCTCAGCATCATTCAGCGATCCTTCTCTAGGTCAACTTTCTACTTTCTTTCATTCCTAGTGGCCAGTTTAAACCATTATGTTTTTCCTCATGACCTACAGTTCTGTCCCATCTCTCAGCAGATGCCTTACTTCCTTCTCTACAGAGAAAAGTGAGGTCACCAGGCATGAACTTCAACTTCCCTCCTTCAGTTTCCACAATTAAAACTTTTAACTGTGTGTGTGGGCGGGGAGTAGACATACACATGGACATCTACATGTATGTGTATAAGCATATGTGTGTGTACATACAGCCATAATCAATACATTTTTTTAAGTACCCACCATGTGCCATTCACCATGCCAAGCATTTGGTAATGCATTATCTCATGTAATCCTCCTACCATGCTTCTTTTGTCAGCTCAGAAAAGGCACATTTCCTTCCAGTTGCCTATCTCCTGAGAGGCCTCTGTTCCTCTTTCCTATAATTCATCCTCTCTACCAGCTCTTTCCCCTCAGCATATCAAAATGGTCAAGTCTTCCATCTTGAAAACCCCAAACCTTTCCTCAACCGCCAGTCTTTTCTATATAGCCCTCCTAATCATTATTTCTCTTAAGAGCCAAACTTTTGAAATACTAATTCTTGTTCATTATTGCCAATTTCTCACCTCTCATTTTCCTCAATTCACTGGAAACTGGAGTCTATTTGCATCCTTCCATGAAAAGTATAACAAGTATTACTACTCCTGCTGGTACTGTTTGAGGACATACTCTCTGCTACAGCATTGTGCCAGGTGTCTTAAATTCATCTTTTCATGCAATTCTTGTCAGCATTTACCCTAACAATAATTGTTTAGGCAATTATTTGTTTAATGTCTGCCCTCCTACGGAAGAAAGACTGAAAGTTAACTCAGAGCATGGACTATATCTGTTTTCTTCACATTTGTATTCCTAGGTCCAAGCACATAGTGGGAACTCAATAAATGTGTGTTGAATTAATGACTGAATAAATAACCCATTCCTTAAGGGAGATCCTCTTATCCCCATTTAATATATGAGAAAAGCAAACTCAGCATGGTTAACGACTTCCCCAATGTCACACAGCCAGCACAGTGTTAGAGCCAGGACTCAACCCAGATCTGATGATAAGCTGTGCTCTTCACCTCCCCCTGTTCTCATCCCCACTCCATTACCCCCACTGCCACCTGCACACATGAGACACACTCTCAAATTTACATGTCTAACTCAGGCTTTTCTTCTTAGCCCCAAATTCATACCTATAAATGTCCACTTTAAATTTCCACCTGAAAGGCCACCTCTAACCAAACTCAACTCATTGTCTTCCCCAAACCTGCTCTTTCACTCATGTTCTTAATGTTGTCACCATCTATCCAGACATCCAAGCCAGAATCCTGGGAAACATCTTCTCCATCACACCCTCTATACACACACACGCCTTCCCACTCCCAGTAACGACATTCTGTCACTTCTCCCTAAACACATCTTCTACCCACTCTTTCCTCTACTCACTATACCGCTGTGGTTTAGGCTCTTACAGAGCTCACCTGGACGACCAGCAACTGGATCTATCTGGCTTCCTTGCTTCTGGCTTGACCCTCTGCAAGTCATTCTTCTCACTTAAATCAGAGCCATCTTTATAAAGCACAAATATGATGATGTCACTTCCTTTCTTAACACTTTGCAATGATTTGCTATCCTACCAATGAGATAATCAAGTAAAAGCTCCTAATATGGGATATACAGACCTCGATGGGATCATTCTGCCTGTGTCCCTTGTCACTGCTCACATAGCTTCCTGCCCTAGACACACTGAGTTGCTCACAGTTCCCCCAGCCCTCATGCTGCTTCAGATCACTGCTGCCTCTGCACATGCTTTTTTTCTGGAAGGAGCACCTTTCTTCATTGTAGTCTTCCTCATGAGCTCCTACACATACTGCAAAATCCACTCTCTATAACAAATTGTTTCCAAATCCTCAAAATCCTTTCACGCTCCTACTGCACATTATGGTTTCTATATAGGATATGTCACACCATGTGTCAATTATTTGTTTACTTGCCTGTTTCCTTGCTATACTGTAAGTTCCTTGAGAGAGGGACCAGAATATTTTATCTTTTTATGCTCAGTACCTAGTAGCAATGAGTGTGCAATACAGTTTTTTTGGCTTAATGAATAAACAGAGTTACAAATGCTCCATGTTCCTATAACTGAGAGCCAATGTCACAGAGAACATGAGCAAAAGCACAATCAACTTGGCTACAGATGGCCCCGGTACATAAAGACCAAAAGCAGGTAAAGGTAACGCTTGTCTGCCACAGCCAAGTGCTCTGAATGACGGCATGTTGGAAACATGCATTTTTAAGCATTACATGAATAATTTTAGAACCCATTACACTGACTGGTTTCATATGTAGGCTTGAAGCAGAGAAGATGCCAAAGGGATGTGTGGCACTTGTAGTTTCCATTTGTTTAAAAAAGAAATGGAAACCATAATGCCAAAAGCAGAAATGCAGGAATGCAGTATGGTGGAAATGCCGCCAGTCCACAGTGAGATTTCTGCAGCTTTTACATTTGGACTTCGTTTGCCAAGGCAGGGCCTGACTGTCACCCATGCATGGGGTATGTCGAGGAGAGAGACCTGAGCTCTGAACCTAAAGCTCACATAGCAACTTCGCTGTCTCCAGACATGAGTGAGGGATGTCTTCCTACAGCTCATTAAAAAGATTCTTAAATTTTGGGCTTCCAACCATTTCTTATCTTTCTCTTGAACCCACTCCAAATCTGCCCTTAGATGATCCAGTCTTAGTACGTATCCTCTACTGGAAGGCAGCATGTTGCAAGAGTGTTTCACTCAGAGTTACAGGTGATGAAATATCCAGTCCATCTCCTCTGTCCCTTTCACCTCCCACTCCCTGAGCCTGCGGTCCTGCTGAGGATCCTTACGCTCCATGGTTGCCTCTCAACATCCCTTTTCCATCCTTCCCAAGTCTGCTGCTGAGCTCAGTAAGGCTCTGGCTGATGGGCTCAGGGGATCTAGCTCTGCACTCATTGCACCCTGGAGGATAAGAACAGACAACTGTGACAGATGAGAGTGACAAAGCTAAGTAAAACTGAAGGCCGAGAGCCACTTGCGTGGGTCTGGGTCTTCCAGCAAAACCTTGGCCCTACATGAAGAGCCTTCCATGAAGGTTGATGACAGAAGTGGAAGACAAGGATGAAAGTGACAGGTATAGATTCCCTTTTTCTATCATTTCAACCTTATTCAATAGAGGGCTGGTTTCTTTATGATCCCAATAGTGGGGTCTCAGAAAATGTGCCCCAGTCAGGTAATTCTATAGCTTTTTCTACCCAATGCCAAGCTAGCTTAAAAGTGAAAAATTCCCTGAATTTGTCAAGCAGTGGAATGTCTCCTGACCATACCCAATTGGCTAGTCAATTTCAGCCTCCACGGCAGAGTACATCTTCACTTACAAAGAATGATTTCAGGATCAAGAAAATGGTCAGTTCGATCTGGCTATATTTTCTCTCTTGAGCTCCCACGTGCACTGCCTGACGGGGCTGTGGCTTTTGCATATTGACAAGGGGTCCTAGGCTTCAGCCTCTCTTTCACAAGAGTTTTTCTAGATGGACTCTATATTTCTCTCAATTTGGTTTCAGCTGGCATTTTCAGGCAAAGTCGATTTCCCTTGTACATTTAGGATTTGGGTCTTTGATTTAAGAGCCAGCCAGAGGCACATCAAAGTCATTATTCTCAAGCTTGCCATCTCAGAACGTCAATGTGGCTGACGATGTCCTGATAAGGAGCACCAGCACCCTACCTGGCTTTGCTTTTATGTCTAAAATTTTGTGCTCAATACCACATTGTCTTGTCAGTCATATCCTACTCCTATTACTGATTAGATCGAGATAAGATCCCTTAACCAGGCACTCAAGGCCTTCAAATCATCTCACATCTCAACTATCTAAACTTTCTCTGCTATAATGCATGATGTGGACACTCCATCTGCACGCCTCATTCAACCTCAGATCTGAGTCTTTGATCATCCTTTCCTCCCCACACAGAATGTTCTTCCCTATATTCCTAGTCTGATGACATTCTATCCTGAATCCATCCAAACCCATCCCAAACCCTCCTTCCTTCACAAAGTCTGCTTTAGCTCACAGAGATCTCTCTCTTTCCTGGTATCCCCACAGTAAAAGCCGCCTGACAATTTGGGAACAGATCATACTCTATCTTTTCTGTTCTCAGATTGACTTACGTGTTAACCTTGCATCCCCATCTGAATGACAAATTCCTTAATGGCAGGGTCAGAGTCATATGCTTCTTACCCCTCCCAATGCCTAGACTGGTCCTGGCATATGAAAGATGCTTAATAAAACCTGCTGAGTTGAATCCAATATAGCAACTTGGATCATAAATGATAGTCTCAACAGGAAGTACCACGTGAGCAGGCTGGCGTCATGGCTCATGAACTCCCAAGTGACTCACTCATCTTCCATACAGACAGGGCCACACGTGGACCAATCATTTGCTGCAGCCAAACGGATTGATTTTAAATCAATTTAAACTACAAATGAGCAACTCAATCTATTTTTTCTAAAAAGTACATTTACGTTGCTTGATATCTTAATTCATACTTTCACAACTAGAGATACATTCATTTGAAGTGGTCCTTCCTAAAATAATGATTTACTTTCATATTTTTTAAATTAATTTTTACCATTGCAAAGTTGATTCAGGCTTTACATTTTTTAATTTTAAATGAAGTAGCCCTTGTCTTTCTTTTCAGTACTAAACTAGCTGTATAAATGGTATATACTGTTGCCTCATTTTCCCCATTGCCCACTTTCAATCATTCCCATTCTTTTAAACTCTGACTTTCATGCAAATGACTCCCAAATATGTGCTTCTCAACTTCACCATTCTTCTGAGAGTCAATTCCACACCTACTACCAGAATATCTCTTTTTCAAATAAAATGAATAAAAGAAGTCTGCAACTCTGTTTGTATTCCAAAATTCTATTTGCAAGGCTGTTTGAAATTTATAATTCATTTTCCATAGAAACTGCATTATAAATAGTAATTCAGTTAGTTCTCTGGCTGGGAAACAAAGCTTAGCTAATCCATCTGTAATGAAAAGTAGCAGAAAGCAATATGGTAACAATATGAGTAATTAAGTGAAACACTAAAAAGTGAATGTAAAAAAATAAGTTTACCTTGGTTTAATATTTGAAGAAAAGCACTTTTACTTAGAGGACAGGGAGACAGAGATTGTGGAGATCTAGGGCACTTATTTTATTTACAGTCACCCAATTCTAAAATCTTCAGGTTTTAGACCTACCTCCTCAATCTAGTTACCAGTCCTTCTGATTCTTCCTTCATTTTACCTTTTCCTTTTATCCATTCTCTTCCATTCCCTCTGCCCCTGTCTTCAACTAGACATTATCCTACCTTATCTGGATTATTATAATGGTTTCTGAACTGGTTTCTCTGAGTCCAGTCTCTTGTTTAAAATCCATTTTGCATATGGCATTCAGATTAATTCTTTTTCAACTATCTTTCATTGTGTCATTGTTTTGTTCGACAGTATTCTATACCATCCACCCCCATCAAGTCAGAAGGGGTTAGACCTGGCCAAAGTTTCCATGGGGATGTCCACCCTGGTCTTGGAGGAGAGCCTCTATACTGGCAGGGCCATGCAAAGTCCACTGGAGGTACCCACTCCCATTTAAAGTAGTCCAGGCACCCAAAGTGAGTTCTAGGATTCTTGGTCAGGAGAGAGCACAGGCTCTTTCCCTTTAGAAGACTCTGAATAGTCGATCTGCCTTTGAAGACCAGAAAGTGACGGCCCCATTTGGTTACTGCATAATTCTTTTAGAGAGGAGCCAGATTGCTGAAGCTCTTAGCCAAAAGTGAGAGGATGGGGAGGTGAGACAGTCACTCACTGGTGTCTGTTTGATCTTGGTTAGCAGATCCATCAGTATGACCACACAGAGAAGCAGCACAGTAGTGAAAGAGCCTTGCATTGGGGCAAAGGTCCTTTTTGGAGACTCTGTGTTGTCATTTTGCACGAAGGGGACAATGATGCCCTCCACCCACAGCTGCTGTAAGCATTGATGACGCTTGCTTGAAAGGACCTGTATGGTGCCTGATAAATACATACGTACAGACAGGGATGCATTAATTAAACAGAGATAGGGAGATGTACAAAAGCTTTTGGTCAGAGCCTCCGACTCCTGACCAGCCTCCAGCAAACGTTTTCACTTGGACGAATGCTCACTTCATCAACTGGGCTGGAATTCAAGCAGAATCTTGCTTGTTGTTCTACCTGCCATCATGACTCACTAGGAAATATCTGGGGAAAGGAGAACGACTGGTTTACAATCCAGATCCAAGAAATACTCAGGAATTAAGATGATAGCAAATCCAAATGGGACGTAGAGTCTGCTCTGGTTAATTAAAAAACAAAACAAAACAAGAAACCCCCCCTAAAACAGAAGCCATAAACCAACAAAAAATAACCAGGCCAGTGCCAGCCCAGGCCCTGATCTGGCCGGCAGGAGCAGAGTGGCTGCCGGTTGTCATGGTGATGCAGGCATTGTAATCCACGGCGTCAGAGAGCAAAGACTGCGGCTGCGTAGAGCCACACCCGGGGCCCTGTGGTCCCTAACTCAGGCTTCTCCTCTCAGATTCCAACAACAAAAGGCAAGGAGGGTTAGGAGGATATTTATTTGCTTTTATTCTATGTGTGGTACTTACAGAAATAATAGGACTAATTGTTATGAGGCTTTATATTTGTAGAGGATTTATCTATTTTCATACACAAAATTCTAACAGCAGCTCAGGTATGATGGTATTGTTCCCATTATGTAGACGATGGAGCCTAGAGTAGTGGCCACGGGACAGGTCACTTAAACCCTCTGAACTGTGGCTTTTTGTTGGCATAATGTGGATAATGTGACTTACCCTGACTACATGAAATTGTAAATGACATAGCTTTAAATCTCACAGAAGTGTCACTATGTGAACTTCCTGGCCAGTGTCCTTCTCATATGCTCCCATCTTTGCTCCTAAGAAAAGACAGCACCCAATATTGTCAGGCACTTAGGTGATACTCAATAAGGGATGTGTCCTATCTAGCTCTGTTATATATTTGCAGACTAGTTGTCCCTGTTTCTAGCTCCTTGGGCTGTTTGGAAACTAGGGGAGATATCTGGAAACAAAGACTGTCATTGCAATCTGTGTTTCTGAATCTCCCATTAGCAGAGTCATCCCACGTGGTGTGCTGAGAGGTGACCTCATTAGAGAAGAGGAACCATCAGCGGCAAACTCAAAGCCTCCTGAACCCTCTGGCAGTTGGGCCCGCGCTTGGGTAAGGCGTCCAGCAGCTGCCGCTGACAATGGGCTTCTGTACCCCACTCCTGCGAAAGCTTTTTTTGCAGGCCTTTGCTCCTCCCATGAGCTCACCGGTTTTGTTTTGTTTTATCCTCAAGCAAGATGGCTGCTGATTGCAATGAGCTCAGAATAGCAGAAAGTAATTAAAAATTCATTTTAAAATCTATCGCACAGTTTAACATCTACATTAAGAACACTGCTGGGGTAAATAAGCTGGCATCCTCTTTAGTAAGGCAAGAAAAAAGAAGGATTCAGGCAGTCTGTTGCACATGGTTTAGGAACAGTGGATAAAACGAACTGGATTTCAGCTGGCCTTTGTACAAGTTTTGTACAAATGCAAGTGGTCATGTCAGAAACCAGCCTTTTTCAAGAGAATTTGGTAGCAATCCGATGGCCCAACCGAGAAATTTGTTGATTGAGATAATTCTTCAGGAAAATAGATCTCATGCTTTCAATGAGCAGTTTTCTTTAGAAGCCATTGACAAATGGTGGTGGAGAGCTGACATTTTAATAAGCACTTTTTTCCCAATGATGCAGACCCATTGTTTATCACATTGTATTAGGAACCTTTCTGTATTATTACCTAGAGTTTAAATCCGCCCCTGATATGCAGACTGAGCTGCCAAGGTAGTAACAGAGGTGCACGTGGACGCTTGGCTCTCTTCTATCCCACCAAGCCCTCACTGTGCCTTCTGCAGTCCCAGACCTGCCTGTGCCCAGCAAACACTGCCGCTGACTCCATCACTGCCCCTGTCCCCAAATCTCAGTATCATAAATAACTAGGAGCAAATTCCATTGGAAAATGGACAGGTATTCTCTGCAAGGAAGTCTACATTCCAAGACATTTTTCGGAGAGTTTTATTTTTTTAACTCTAGCAGCAAAAGTGATACTGAGAGCACACTGTTGAAAAGAAGTTCACTTCCATTAAGAGGTCTGTATTTTCACCCATGAGCTATGTTTTCTGAGTCCAAACATTACTTTACATCAATTTTGAAGGATGTCTAGGTGGCAATAGGAATCTGATAATGAACACAATAAAACAGGTTCATTTAGCAATCAAATTACATTATTAACATGACCACATTACCCATTTTATTATAAAATTTATGTTCATTTTCAGAACCAACAATCCATTCTGCTCATTGCAGTCGAAGGCAGTACACATATTTTATGTTTAAAGTAACTTGTCGTACTCCAACCTAGGAAATAAATACCAAATCAATTTACTTTCTTCTTCTTCCTCAACACTGAAAGCAAATGTCAAGTGTTATAAAGCTCTTCAATGATGTCAATAGTTTTATTAAAAATTGAGATTTAATATCTCTTCTCATATTCTTGATAGAGGCATTGAAGTAAGTTGGGCTATAAAACTAATAACCTATTTTTCACTGCAAATATTTTCATTCACCTGGGGCAGAGTAAACCAAGGCCTTTATGGCATCGTTAAGCCAGATTACGAGCAATTTTGATTAAAATCAAAGACACTGACATTTTCCAGCCAAAAAAGGAGTGTCTCCAGAGTCAATGTCTTTGCCAATGCTTGTATCCAGACAAATCCTGAAGCTGGTGCAGGAGAAACTGCCTCCAAAGGGTTGTGGGCCTCTGCCTTTCCTTTTAGGTGTGCCTAAATTATCACAAACTCTTACCACTTCCAGCCCTGATTCTAAGGGGGTGGAGGTTGGGGAGATGGGGAGGGGCAACGACAGGGAGGGACTGTATGCTCCTAGTCACACAAGGGTAACGCCATTCTGACCTCAATTAACATACATGTGAAGCAAAAACAGAGACATTTCTTTATAGGGACCTGGAAAATATGAAAAGCTAACCTTTTTCCAATGGTAAAGCAAGAAAGAATACAATAGATAGGTCTTTAGAAAGAAGGGGAGGAAACCAAAAAGATACAGTAATGATGTTCACATTTCTCACTATTATCAGTGTTGGAGTTGTCTTCATTAAGATAGTTAAGGATATTTTCAAGTTTTTAAGATGAAAAATTGAGTTGAAGATTCTGATTTTTTTCTCATAACTGTTTCAGAAACAGATGCTAAATTACT
This sequence comes from Diceros bicornis minor, assembly GCF_020826845.1. Taxonomy (NCBI): domain Eukaryota; kingdom Metazoa; phylum Chordata; class Mammalia; order Perissodactyla; family Rhinocerotidae; genus Diceros; species Diceros bicornis. The sequence continues at coordinate 23,192,685 of NC_080746.1, forward strand.
TAAAATCTCCTGCAAAATTATAAGTGATTGTATTGTAACGCTAGTGTTGGGCATTATTCCTGAATTTTATCAAGTTTTCGCCATTTGTAGTTTTTATATTGAGGGAAATATGCTTTGATCCAGTCTAGGTTCAAATATAAAGAATAATCATAACATTTTATTACAAAGGTCTGTTTTGTGGATTCTTTGTTCATGTTATTACATGTTTACATTTGAAGATAAGGCAGCTGCTATTGGTATTCCTGGGCCCAGTAAAATTGAAAGAGTTAATGAATGGGTGTCAATCTTTTCAAGGCAGAATATTCATGTAGCTTGAATTAGAGTATTCATATTTTTCATAATAAACTAAGAAGAGGTTTCTACTTTTCTTAGGTTATGAGTTAGACAGTGAAGTGCTGCAAAGTCAATCCAATGTTGTACAATATTTAAGATGATGAACATCATGTAATAAGTCTTATTTCTTCATCATGCACATTAGTTAAGGACCCTCCACTCAGAAGGAAATTGCCAAGGATTCAGTGATAGTACAATGTCCATGATCATTAACATTTGTCAACACTTGTTATGCAGTAGGCACTTTATATATGATTTCTTTTGATCCTCACGACTCTTTGATATAGGTACTATTCCTATTATATGGAGGAAAAAACATAGCTTAAAAATTCTAAGAAACTTGTTAAAGGCTATACAGAACATATTCTGCTGATCCGGAAAATACAAATACCGATCCAATCTCTATAATTAAAACTCAATACAACATTGCCTTGGGCAATGAGTGGGGTCAGCTCTTTTTCTCTTAGGTTGCTGAATTACTGTCAATTAAGGGCTTTTAAGCAGTTAACTGTAATGTATTAGTGGTTCTACCATTTTTTAAATATGTAAATCTTTTTCTTTTTTTTAAGATTTTATTTATTTATTTTTCCCCCCCAAAGCCCCAGTAGATAGTTGTATGTCATAGCTGCACATCCTTCTAGTTGCTGTATGTGGGATGCGGCCTCAGCATGGCCGGAGAATGGTGTGTCGGTGTGCGCCCGGGATCCGAACCCGGGCCGCCAGCAGCAGAGTGTGCTCACTTAACTGCTAAGCCATGGGGCCGGCCCTGTAAATCTTTTTCTAATGACAATAAAATTTACCTTATTCTACATGGACCCAGAACGGACTCTTGATTAATACAACATTCTGGCCAACAAAGTGTTAGGGGCAGACTACTAATCTTTAAGAAGTAGAACAAAATCACATGCGCTTAATATAAACTAAGCGCACCCTTGGACAACTCAGGAAACATGTAGAAGCCTGTAATGCTGTAGGGTCATCATGACAAAAGCCAGTCATAATTTCACAAGGGAAGCAGGACAGCACTGCTTAATAAATTTCCAGTTGTCAGAATCTTAGATTTGAAGAGGCAGAAGGCACCTCAGAGATTCTCCATCCCAGCCTTTCATTTACGTAAAGATGAGCAATGGGAGACTCAGACAACGGGCAGGCTAAGTGACCCAACGTCATCCAGGGGTCCATGGCAGCCACAGAGTGATCAGAGCACACAGGGACCAGTTTTTCAATGCTAAGCTGATTCGTCCAAGTCACATTGACCCTACTTATCTCATCATAATTTAGAACAAAACAAAAAAGAAAAAGATGTGCTGTCACTTGTCTTCTAAATTTGTTGATTTCCAAGCAACCATACATCTACTTTTTTTATGTTTTCTGTGCCAACTATTTCCTCGATCTTCATTTTCTTACCATAACTTCCACACCTGATGTCATGCTGGAAATGAGACACAGCAAGGGACATGCCCTTTCTCTGAATAGTTTCTGATTTTTCTCTCTTCTTTGATACAGGTTTTATGAGGATTGAAATGTGGAGAGGAGCTTCTACCAAGCATTCAATTCCAGCCTTGCAATTTAACTTGCCAGGTTTAACTGGGGGATGATTAATCAATTATTTACTTAGCTGGCACCATTTTCCTGTCACTTAAATCATATTTAATTTCAATCTATTATAATCCATTATCAGTGCTGAGCCAAAACCCTTGATGCACTACTTGCTTATGAGATGGTTTCACACATACAGCATCAAAGTACTGAGTGTCCCATGCACACATACAGATGATGGACGGCCTCTGTTAAGATGTGGTTCATGTGCACACTTTAGAGATTTCTGTATTCTACAACTTGAACATATCCGGCGCCATTTACTACCAAGTGAAAAACCACCGGAACAACCTAGATCAATAGCCTATTTAATCTGAAAAGTCATCGTTCATGTAAAATGGGACTTAAATATTTTTTTGAAAATCATCCAGATCTTTTATTCCCACCTCCTTCCCAACAAAAAGTCTAAACTCTAAAATTACTTGAGATATAAAGGCCAAATGTGATGTATGAAACTTAATTGAATCTTAGTTTGGGGAAAAAAATACATAATACATTTTGGAGGGATAATTGCACTGGGTATTACATGATACTAGAGAATTAGTGTTAATTTTCTTATGTATGAAAATGGCACAGCAGTTATGTCAGAGAAAGACCTTATTTTAGGAGTAACATTCTTATTTTTAGGAGAAGAAATAATGAAATATTTGGGAGTTAAATGTCATGGTGTCTCAACATTTTAAATAGTTCAGAAAAAATATATAGATGAAGCAAGTATGACAAATATTAATTTGAATTTATGTGCTTGGTATATAGTTATCCATTGTACTAGTTTTTATATTTTTTTGATTTGTTTGAAAATTCACAATAAAAATTGGAAATCACTAAAATATCACTTCAGAAAAATAACTCAAAATTGGTTAGTTTATGTACCCTACCCCACCGCAGAGAACAGAGAACCACGGTTTGGGGTAGGTGGTGGGATGGTAACAGATGACGGAGAAAACAACTGTTTCCTAGAATGATTCTCCAACCAGCAAAGATGAACACAGTGAAAAGAGGATGAAGCCAAAGGCAGGTGAGGATACAGTAAGAGGCACTCAACTACTTTCCACGAGCTCCTGCTTCCAGGCCTTGGCAACTTCCACCTGGGTTGCTCAAGGAGCATGCGTGTGCAACTGTGGATACACCGGTATCCAGCTCTTAGGCTCTGTGGCAAAGGGAAGAGGGAGGTGCTAGGATGCTGCAGACGTGCAAATGTCCCAATTCTCAAAAGAGGGTGAAGTGTTACGTACTTAGAGAACACAGTGGTTTAAAACCCATACTTCATATATATATATATATTGAATAATTATGCTGTATACCTGAAACTAATATAATGTTATATGTCAATTACATATCAATTAAAAACAAAAAACACACTTCTGCATCCTTTGAGGCCATCTTGTTGTTCACTCTAGAGACTTATGTGGGGGATGCACCTAAATACATTTTCCTAATGACAAACACTAATGTGGAAAAGCCTGCTCATTTCTTGCTTAGAGTGGCCCCCAACTTAACCCTTCTGTGCCTCTGGCATATCAGCTGTCTCTATAATATTAGTTTCCTAATTTGTAAGGGAGAAATGAAATGCCTATCTCCTCAGTTTCCCATGAGAATTAAATGAAATAACATTTGTAAAGAGCCCAGTACTGAGCCTGTCACTGAGTCATTATTACCACATGGGTCTCTAAATTCAAAGCACTCGACTATGCGTCTTATGATAATCTTCCAGCCAACATGGAAAAGTTACAGGCAGGTTGTCAACATAATTAGGTTTATTCATGTCTAGTTAAAAAACTGTACCTCATGCAGCCTCTATGGAAAACGGTATGGAGATTCCTCAAAGAATTAAAAATAGAGATGCCCTATGACCCAGCCATCCCACTACTGGGAATCTATCCAACGAACCTGAAATCAACAATCCAAAGAGGCTTATGCACTCCTATGTTCATTGCAGCATTATTCACCATAGCCAAGAAGTGGAAGCAACCTAACTGTCCCTCGTCTGACGACTGGATTAAGAAAATGTGGTATATATATACAATGGAATACTACTCAGCCATAAAAAAAGACAAAATTGTCCCATTTACAACAACATGGATGGGCCTGGAGCATATTATGTTAAGTGAAATAAGCTAGAAAGAGAAAGACAAACACTGTATGATCTCACTCATATGTGGAATATAAACCAACACATGGACAGAGAAAACTGTACTGTGGTTACCAGGGGCAGTGGGGGTGGGGGGTGGGCACAAGGGGTGAAGGGAGTCATATATATGGTGATGGACAAACAAAAATGCACAACCCAAAATTTCACAATGTTAAAAACCATTAAAACATCAATAAAAAAAAAAAAACTGTACCTCAAAGAGGGTTGATGAATGGATCAATGTCCACCTAGAGAGAGGTTTTACATGTTCCAAGAATTCATCTTTATCTTTTTTTACTTGTATTTTTACATACGACTAGGATGAATTACCAAAATATAGATGACAAAAATATGGATGATGAAAATATTATAGAGACAACTGATACACCAGAGAGAAGATGACTTCTCATCCCATGAGGTATGTAGGACGGTTCATTAGGGTGTGAGAAGGCAATATTAGAGCTATTTCTGTCTATTTTTAAACCAAAAAAAAAAAAGTTAAGGTCCACTAATATTTTAAATGCACTGACAGTACTATCACCTGGTCTACAATCGAGAGGATGGTTTGTCACGCAAGGTAGACAAGAAGTCTGAGAGTTTCTAATACAACAGACGCTTAAAGGGCCTTCTCTGATTTGTTTGTTCTCTTTCACTGTATTACCACACACAGCTGTTTAGTTGAGCTCTGTTAAGTGGATTTATGGATTACATTATCCAGTTTTAACTAAACCAATCTTCCCAAAATGGACAGCTGGCTTAAAAAAAAAAAGATTCCGACAAAGAAATCGCGGATTGAAGATAATACTAATAAAGAAAGCAGACATGAAAACAAAAAAATGGCAGAGCAGACAGTCTACTGTTCTTAGTACGACCACTATGCCAGTCATATGAGATAAAAACAGTGATCTAATGAGATCTGATCAGAAATCAGTAAAAAATTTGAAATCATCAAAATGATTTGAAATACGGATTTGATTCACTATTTGAACCTTGCCATAAGTATATATTATGGCTTGAGATATTAGCTAATGACAAGTGTATATAATTTATAAAATAATAAATACACATATATTGAAGGTGAGCGCTCAAAAGTTGTTTACAGGTAGAAGAATCAATCAAAAAGGTTTAAAAGAAATAATCAGGTCTCATAAAGTTGAAAACAAGCTGGAACATGGGCCAATTTTAATTATCATGAAATATAAATGAGATGAATGCAGAAAAAGTCCCACATTTCAGGTCAAAAAATCCAATAGACAAGTACAGGATGTGGGAGACTTGGCTCCAAAGCAATTGGTGTTAAAAAGGCCTAAGGGTTGCAGCTGGGCATCAGCTTTATGCCAGGTAGCAGTGTGCTGGGGCTAACAAAGGACTGCATCGCATCTCAGGCTGCCTCCCTCGGGGGAACTCCAGTGTCTGGAAACAGGGAGGCAATAGCTTCATTATATTCTGTTGGCCCACAGGTGGAAGACTGTTCAATTTTACCAGAAACATACAGGCTTCCATAGAAAGGTTTCCAGCATTGGTAGGAGGCTGGGCGAGAAAACCTCTCAAGTAATCCCAACTCCGAATTGTGAGTCTGTGAAGACACGGGGGCAGGATCTGGATCACAAGAGGAGCAGAATTTAAACAGTGTAGATTGCCATACGTGGTAGGCAGTCCTCTCAAATGTAGCTCTATTAAAGTAGGACCTGTTTCTTTGTCTTTGTCCAATTCAATACCACATCCCAACATCCAGGACAGTGTCTGGCATCTAATTTGTGTTCAGTCAATGTTTGTTATCATGGTAGGGAATGTCTCATCACCCGAGGTATTCATGAAGAAGCTGTGTGGGTTTTTATCTCCAAGGAATTTCCAACTCTAAGGTGTTACAATTTTATGTTTGCATACAACCTTTTCCTTGGCAAATTAAAATATCATTAACAAAGATCTCTGAGCCTCTTTAAGAGTTTTTAATTGAACATTCTACATTTCTGTCATGGATTCTCTATTCAGATCAACTTTGATATTTTTTCAAATAATTTAAAATCATCTTATTTTTGTTTTTCTTTCTGACAACCTCTTCTTTACTGAAAACGTACAGAGAGATTTTTGAAGTCAATTCGGCCAGGAATTTGTAAACAATAATACTTTGTCTTATCTTTCTCTACCCAAAAGGCTGCAAATAAATACAAAAACGAAGGCGGAATAACAAACCTCAAAATACTCTAGCTAAGGTTTAAAGAAGAAAAAATAATTAAGGGCCATGAAAATATGTGTGCAAGAAGAAATAGCAGACCTTGCCACATATCAAACTGATGACAGCATACGGTCAATATTTGATGTTTCCTGCAACTTGACAGGACAATAAAGAATAATTCCTTAAACTATTTCAGCTTATTAGAAATTAGATTCATTAAAAAAAAACAACCTTCAAATGGAAACAATTGGGGAAGAAATCACTGCCCAAATTAAGAATATAAAAAATATACATGAACTGAATAGTTTAGTGATAATACCGTGAAGTAATACTGAATATAGGGTCTTGTGCTGTATTTGAACTGAAAACAATTTTGCTCATCTCTTCTAAGATAAATATCAAACAAAGATCTGATTTCCTGTCTGCCAGCAATAATCAGTCAATATTTTCTGCGGAACATTTTTAAATGATACTAGTAATTGTGATTTTTATTTTGAAGATAAGATCTGTCCCAGCAAGTGCCTAAGAAAGATGGCAGTCTGGCTGCTCTTTCAAGAAAGCTTGGAGAAACATCGACCCTCACTATTACCCAAGAAAGGTAGGCTAAGCGTTCCCGGGACAAGGCCCCAGTGAGGAAGTGCTGTCTGAGAAAGGCATCTGCCCTTTATCTCTTACTTGCTTGACAGTAAACCTCACCAACCCCATGATAGAGGTTGGGTGGTCATCTGTGATGGGCGGGGCAGGGGAAGAGTCGAGAAGATGACCTCTAAAGGTTATGCCCAACTCTAAACTCTGATGTCAGGAAATGCTGAAAATGTGGGCCTGCTGGATGATTTAATTCCATGGAGATTTCTGCAGTGTGTGGAAAACACATTGTTCCTTCAAGACTTAATCTAAGGGGCAAGAAAGCAGGTCATTTTTTATCACCGTGCACCATCACCAAGATTAAAATACAAAGAAAAGCACATGCAAAGATAAGAGTTTTATTTACATAATAAAATCGAGTCGGGAGGCATTGTGAAAGAGCCCAGATGAGGCAGTATCCAAATTTGAAGTGGAGGAGAAGGCGGTGTCTATACCAGAAGTATCAAAATGCAATCCAAAAAAAACACCCAGCTCAACTCTGCGTCAGTTTCTGCTAATAGCGAAAGGGCTGTCATTCTTGCTGCTTGCTATTCTAGGGCGTTGAGCTGTCAGGAGACACAGGCAACACTGTGGCTCCCCAGGCCTGGGATGACAGAAGCCCAGGAGCCCTCCTCAGTGACAGATGCTGGACTGAGATAACCAAAAAGAATAGGAAATGCACAGAACAGCAGCTGGGCCAGACAAATTCCACTTCCCACCTGCTGTTGATTTACACATTCATCTCTCAACCACGATCCCCGTCCATGCAGAAATCTGCCAGCACGTCGAGAAATTAATCAGTTTGGGGAAAGAGAGGGAGTTATCCACGGTCGATTTTATATTCTTTCTGTAAACACATTTGTGTGGCAGGGAGGCAGCTGAGCTGAGCAGCAGTGGCTCTTTCTGCTCTCTGCTGTAATCACCCATACACCTGGGACTCACACAGCTCTCACTGCTGTTTTCTCAGATGAGAATTTTTTTTTCCTAGGGTAAAGCTGGCTTTGGAAACTAATTAGATACGTCTGTGTTTTTCGTTTGGCTTCTGAGGACACTATGGACATCTAATTTGCATTCTGTCTTGTCCCTCCCTTGCTGCCTTTGTGGCTTTTCCTTTTGTCTGAATGGAGAACAAGAATGATTTCCAAACACCGCTGGTCAAACATGCAACTCTTTCGAGTGTGTGTCTATATATGTATGTAAAATTCAAGTGCCTTGTTTGCTGCAAAACAACCTTTATTCTGAAGAACATTTCAGCTCAAGGAAATGCTCTTTAAAACGTCTAATTCCCTACTGTGATTTCCTTTAAAGTTCTAATTAGTTGTGCACAGTAATGAATTCTGTAAATTGCAGTGTTTCATTTAAAGCTTTTAGGTACAGAAGCCTCTAATAATGAGTTTTGCCACAATCCGTCTTTGAAGAAAGTAATTTTGAAATGTAGGTTTCACATTTTCAGAGATGTCATACATCTTAGAAACAATCACGATGTTGAGTCTTGAATTAATATTTGTTGCTTACTGCCATCAAAACGTCGGATTAATGAGTAATTAACCATGTTTGTACATAATGTTATTTCCTTCTTTCTGCAAAGGCCAAAAGCATAATGGAGAATTCAAGCCATGAGACACCTTTCAACAAATATATTTTCAGAGTTTCCATTTTAAATAACTTACTACCGTGTCTATAACTGTCTTCTTTAATGGTCAGCAAACAGCTGGGTTTCTAGATAACACATTGAACATAAAATATTCATGTTATTTAAGCTGTTTCTACATTTTGCTAATATTCTTTGCTGGTCTTGAATGGAAAGAAACCATCACCGCTGCTACCCTCTCATTGACACCTTTTTTTTTATTTTTAAAGAAAGGGTTTATTGGAACCAACCATCCCTTTCTGTTATGCCCTGTTTTAGGACAACTAAGCTACTTTTTATCCCGTATCTGTTTTTCGATCTTTCCTTCTCTTCTTGGACTTAATTGAAACTTGACCTTCTCTGAGTCCATTCCTCACCCTCTCACCCTCCCCGGGACAGGCTGGGCTGTCTTCTGCCTGGTCAGCATCAGCCCGGGCCTCTCCCTAGGCATCCTCTCTCTATGTCCCTTCATGCTGGAGTCCATGTCCCCACTCTGACCACTCCCCCAGAGCCCTTTGGCCATTCAACTCTATAGGGTCTGTTATCCCTCTTCTGTCTATACTGGCCTCCCTTTTCCCTTACACGACTTGCGATTAATGATTAGGAAACCAGCCAGCCTCCTGCACTGCCCTGACATCTTCCTAAACCTCTCAAGTCAATTCCCAGCCCCGGCATCCCCACCATCCATTCTGCCTGTTCCTGCACCTGGGTCACAGATGACCAAGACAGACAGAAGACAAATCCTCGCAAACCTGGGGAGTTACAGATTCAAACTCAGCCAACTTGAGAAGCATCGAGGCTGCTCATCAATCACTTCATGCGTGTCTCGTGGTCTCCCTAACCCAGACCCCACAGGAACTATTCCAGCCTGTTTCCCGTCTGCTTATACTCCCAGCTCCTCCTCAATCACCAGCCTGGGTCTCAGTGGAGAGCCTCATTGCTCGTACCACAGAGAAGGACAAGCCCAATGGTGTGTGTGCGCTACTCACCTGCCCCACATTTCCTCTCCATGCCACGCTCAAGAAAGAAGATCTTCTCCCGCATCCCTCCCCCCGAATTCTAGGTCCTATTACATTTGTCTCTTCCTACACTTACGTTCCCTCTCTCTATTGAGCAGCTTTTCTGACACCTCATTATCTTTTAAAAAAAAACAAAACCCTAACCACTCTTAGGCTCCACGGCTTTTCTTCATTCCTCTCTTAACCTTCTTCTAGCTTCACTTTTCTATTGAAAACGACACTGCAAGTTTACCAAGCACCTGCTTCTTGACAAATTCATTAGCATTTCTCTTTCCTTCCCTCTTGATCAGTGGTTCTCAACACAGCCTGAACATAAAGATCATTTATGAAGTTTTTAAAAAATATAATATCCGGACTGGGTCCCACCTGTACCAGGCTCAAGCTCTGTTCTTGAGATGACCATGATGCACACCTGGAAAGCTCTCCGTCTGTGCTCCAGGCACGGTGCCCTTTGCTCATCCTGACTCCTCCTTCTGGTCATCTCTTCTGATTCCTATGCTTTAGCAGTCCCCTATGCATTTTCTCCAGGGAATATTTCCCCATCCCACACGTCTGTTCCTTTTTACCCTCTCGTAGGTCATTTATAATTCCTAATATGAATAAAGTCCAGATCTTGTCTGAACCCTAACACTCAGGTCCCCAGTATGACTGCTGTGCATTTCTACTGCACATTTTGCAGTGACTTGACGACCAAAACGATCTGATGTCTAAAAATGTCTCCTTTCTCATCAGTCCCATTCCTATCTCTACTACTATTATGTATTACTTTTTTATTTCACTTTAAACTGTACTAAAATTAAAATCCTGAATAACTGAAGTGTCCACTGTAGAACCTCACTTACTTCCAAATTAATGTGAAAGTAAATGAAACCACAATGGAGATTCACTGTATTCTATCAATTATGTTAATGTTTGGACAGAAAAAAAGAGGTACAGCCTAGACCCATATAACATGCAAGAAAACCTGCCTTCAAATCTCTCATTACTGATCATCAAGAAATAATTAGCCCGGGATTCCTATCAAATATATTGATCATTACATTGACTCATGAGCATTAAATTGCCTTGCTTCCATGGCACAGCAGGTGGACCGGGCACTTTGCATAGTCCAATGCGTCCCTGATTTCCCACACAGAGCACAGAGGAACATACACAAAACATTTGGTAAGAAAAAAGAGTTCCCACACTGCTCTCAAAGGATCAAAGTACCAATGACAAGAGACATCCTGGATCAGCAGGCCAAAGGGGCAGGATTTCTGCCTGCCCAGGGCAGATACCACCCAGCTGGTGCATGTGATGAAGCCAAGCAGAGTTTCTTCGTCTTGATCTGGAGCCTCACAGGGGTTCAACACACCACACTTCTCATACCCACTCTCTGAGACCCTACTGCCCAAACTGGTTTTATGTCTCCAGAACAAAGTCTAGGATATGCTCTCAAAACTGCTAATTATGGCCATTCACTTGTCTTCTCAAATAATGAAATGGCTACCATGAGTCACGAAAATTATATTAAATAATACCAGTTGAAGCATATTCTTGATGTTTTCTTACAGACATAATATCTATTTTTAAAAAATCAGAAAATGGTTATTTTTTTCTCAACTTGCCCATCCAAAGGCGAGTCCCACCTCTGCCTGTAGATGCTGCTCTGGTAGAATATCTGGGCCTGTAGTTAAACCACGTTGGCTGACAACATCATAGAAATCTCCCTACCAACTCACCTCCTTGCTCCCACCCTTTCCACTATTCTCACACACTGATGAGCATCCAAGAGAACTTTTGGAAAACAGTCCTTTTTCCCATCAGAACTGCAGGCCCAGCATGGGCAAGGTTTCATGCCCACAGCCATAGAGAAACCAAGCTCAGGTAACATTCGCCGTGGCCTGACCCAATGTGCCCCTGGGACCTGGCAGGAAAAGACAGAAACTGTCTGCCCCTTAAGATCCACACGGTGCTCTCCTCCCTCCATAAGGATCACTGCAACAGAACAAGCTTCTTCCACATCATGAGGCAACAAGATTGGTTTCATAACTAATGCTCAGCCCACATCATTCCCATGAGATGATACACATTACCTGGAAAAGACTTGCAACTGCACGTTACAAAAGGACAACCATGCCAGTGTGAAGGGAATGGGAGTGTGGGCGAGTATGTGCTTCCATAGCCTCTTCCCAGAATTTATAGGAAAGGGAAGTAGGGGAGAAAAGGTAGTCTGAATTATGGGACAGGGAATAAGAACGGGCCGGTCTCTAAGCCTCAAGACGAATATTCAGCCCAAGGAAACACTAATGTTAGAGGGCTTGGCTATGTTGAAAATTTAATAATACAAGAGACGGTGAACATTCACTTTGGGAATGGACATACACACTAGCAGAATTCATCTAATCAAAAGATATGGTGGGATAGATGTACACTCATGTTCACAGAAGCACTATTCACAATAGCAAAGAAGTGAAAAAAATCCAAATGTCCATCAACGGATAAACAAAAGGTGGCATATATACACAATCCAATATTACTCAGACTTAAAAAGTAAGGAAATCTTGTCACATGCTACAACATGGATGAACCTTGAGGACATTCTGCTAAGTGAAATAAGCCATCACAAAAAGATAAATACTGTATGATTCCACTTATATTCCAAGTAGTCAACTTCATAGAAATAGAAAGTAGAATGGTGGTTACCAGGGGCTGGGGAGAGGTGAAAAAGGGGAGTTGCTGTTTAATGGGTACAGAGTTTCAGTTTTGCAAGATAGAAAAATTCTGGAGATTGGTTGCACAACAATGTATATATATTTCATACTACTGAACTGTACACTTACAAATGATTAAGATGGTAAATGTTATGTTACAAGTTTTTTACCACAATAAAAAAAGTGCAAAGAGCCAGCCCTGATGGTCTAGTGGTTAAGGTTCAGAGCACTCCACTTCGGCGGCGCGGAACCACACCACCGTCTGTCGGTAGCCATGCTGTGGTGGCAGCTCACATAGAAGAACTAAAAGAATTTATAACTATACACAACTATGTACTGGGGCTTTGAGTGGGGAAAGGAAGACAAGGGAGGAAGACTGGCAACAGATGTTAGCTTAGGGCAAATCTTCCCCTGCAAAAAAAAAAAAATAAGCAAAAACAAAAAATATGGTAGGTGTGTGTGTCTAACAGCTACAAAACTATAAGATTCCCCATTTGTCCGAGAATCCAAATGGTCCCTCTCCTCTCATGTCACAAGTTTAATAAAATCCCAAACTGGACTCATTATTGGCTGGATTAATCTTGCTTCAGAGAGTGAAGATAAAGCAAATATTAACATTCCTCTCACCTGCTTTTCACCTAACGCTTCAGTCTTTATAAAGCATAACTGTGAAATATCTGTGAATTGCTCTCCACATTTGTGAGTCTCTGACAAAAACTCACAAAGACGCACACACACCTTTGCCTTGTTCAACACCAGCGCCCAGGAGATACGAAATGAGCCGGCCAAACACTGATACTAGAATCGAGGGCCTCACAATCAATCACTTTTTCTCTTAAAGTAAAAATATTCTCAGTGATCAAAATGCAACTCTTTTTGCTTGTCATATGATTTGGTGCTATTTTAGCAAATTAACACCATTTGCAGTTCCTTACCTTTTCGTTTTGATGTGGACAGATGAAGGAATTTCATTGCGACAGGACACAGCAGCAGATCACCAGGTGGGCAAGCAAAGCAATAAAGAAAAAGGAGAAAACTCTTAGTTTACGTCCTTGGAAAGAAGGACAAAGTACGCTCCTAAGCAACATCTATCGTGGGAAGAACACAGCGATAACACAACACAGAGATATTTGGAAACAGAGTGACACGCTTCATAACAGCAACTTCTCCTTCCATCATAATTAGAAACCTATTGCTTCTGGCGCAAAGAACAAAAAGACGACTCTGCAGCATCTACCAAGGACTTCCTCCCTGAGCTTGTCTTTTCTTAGCTCTTGATTCTGTTACTGAAAACACATGGGACATAATTCCTCCTTCAATAGTGCGGAACGACAGGCTCTCTGGGCACAAATTTCTCTCCTTGTAACACCTTCTCCTGAACCCAAGAAACGAATTCTGCTCCCTAAATCTGTATCCAACATACTGGCATCAACATTTCTATATTCCTCAACATTTCTGATAAGTAACCTGTGAAATAATTGGGACACACGGCCCGTGTATAAGAGGCCTCAGATGCGGGAAGGAGGCCACTGGTCTCCAGTCCCAATAGGTGTGGGGCAGCCCTCTATAGGGTGTTTCTCTCATCCCGGTAATAGCCGTGCTATTGCAAACCCTGAGCGGGGAGAATTCACAGTAGTACTCACTTCCCAGCAGTGCCTTAAGACACAGACACAGACACACACACATATACACTTCCTAATATGTCCGATCCCAAGCTCATCTGCACCTTAGAGTTGTGTGGCTAAGTTTAGGAGCCAGGAGTTGTGTCGACTGCTATATTGGGAAGAAACTACATTGTAGAAATCATGAAAGGAGAGAAGGTGAAGCTCCCTTCCCCCCAGGGATTAAGGAACACACATTACCTAGTGCTGAGACAGACTGAACAGATGCGATTTGGGGAACCTGTCTTTTCTTCATCTTTTTCGTGTTAAAAAAGGCAAATTCTCACGTTCTGGCTCAAAATTTAAGTCAGAGTCTCCTGGGAACACTGCCTTTCCTTACATATCTGACAGACATTGTTTCAATGCCTGTTGTTAATTGTCTGAGGTGAGCCCCGCACAGAACGTGCTTACAACTCAGCTGACCTTCTACCTCTGCAAAAGGGCAAGGGGCAATGATGGGCAATAGCTCTCAATATCAGCTGATGGATGTTCCAGCAAGCTCAGTGTCCATACAGTAGGATTACGGGACTCAGAGGAGGATGGAGAGGATGTTGTCTCCTCTCTCACAAAGAAGCATCATTGGCCCCTTCTCATCCTAACCGACTCTAGCACAGAAGGACACACAGTTCTCTGTCAGGGCAAAGGACATGGTTAACCTGGTTCCAGATGGATATGGAGTCCCTGGTTGTGGCAAACATTACTAAGTGTCTTCCAAACCCACATCCCTTTCCTCCCGGGCATACAGCTGGACTGCACTTCCCAGTCTCCCTTGAAGTAAGCCAGGGCCACATGGCTGGGTTTTGGCTGATGGACTGCAGGTGGAAGTGATATACGCCCCCTCCAAGACTGGGCCTCCTGTTCAATCCTCCACTCTCCCTTCCTCTATCTGCTGGCAGGATGCTCATGTCCAGGGTGAAGATGGTGGAGCTCCGTCATCCTGGGGCCCTGAATAACTATGTGGAGCACAGCCTACCCCACCCAGCTACTGAAGTACATGAGCACGAGAAATAAACTTCTACTGTGCTAAGCCGCTGAGGTCTGGGGGTTCACCTGTCATATAGGTGCACACTACTCTTAACTAATGCACAGCTCCAGTCCTTCACGAGGGACTAGACCCCAGATCTTAGCTTCTATTACATTTGGAAGCATTTGTTGGAATGCTTTGTTGGAAAGTAAATGTTGGAAGCATTTGTTGTGTGCTTGCAACAAATCCCTCCCTTTTCCCTTAAGCTATTCTGAACACGTGTTGTTCATTACAATCAACGAATCTCTGAGTAGAACATGGGCTTGAAGAAGATGCTGGAAGTCAGTGAGCAGCAGAGCTGATGTCTCTGGTGGTGGGGCAGATGGCTTTGTGGCCTCCCTCATGCAGTCCAGAGGAGCTGAAAGCATCAAGAGAAGGGCTATTGATGGGCACTGACAGGGCTCACTACCAATGACGTCAGCTAGGTTGTTTGTCTCTACCACAGCCTTCCTTGAAAAAGACAAATAGGCTTAAATTAATTTAGAAGGCAAATAAAAAAGAATTTCCTGCCAGCAACTGGAATTTCTTGGACCAGACCACAGGGTGTGACGCTCTTCAGAGCTAAATATGAACAGAGTGACAACTGCTCCCAGTTGGTTTAGGTCAAGCCTTTATTGACTGTTCCTCCTGTGACGTTTATACTAAGGAAGCAAACTTTTCCAGGAGAGAAAAAAGAAAAACCCTCTAGTAGTTTTCCTCATAGTCCATGCTACGCTGCAAGGAGACAATTACTAGGAACTGTTCCTTCAGCAAAGGGATGCAACAATGCCACCATTTCACCTCAGGAAACACGCACGATTATACACATCTCCATAATACACTCGATACAGGCTGCTACAGCCATGCCTGAGGTCACACTTGTCTCTTGTTGATGGATGTATAAATTCACTTAATATATGTATGGAGAGTCTATAATGTGTATGACACTGGAATTAGTGCTGTAGGGGAAGCCAGGACTTATAATTTATAGTTCTTGTCTTCAAGTTGCTTACAAACTACTAAGAGAAGCAGGACATAAGCATGAGAGGTCAAATACAATAACAAGACAATAGTATAAATGATGTCACAAAGATATCTACAGCGCCATCATCAGGCAGAATTCAGCCTATTATCTGTATCCAATTTGTTTCTCAAACCCATTTAATTTGCCAACACTACTGTTGCTGGAACTCCCAATTCCATGGCCCTGTTTGATTTACTTCTCCACTAATATATATCACTCTGTAGCACACTATTTAATTGACTCGTTTGATGTATTTGCCAAGCTTCATGGAGGCAGGGTTTTTCTTTGCTCTGTTCACCGTGGTACCCCAGTGCTTCACACAGTGCTAGGCACAAAGTAGATGCATAATAAATACCTCACGAATCAAAACCACTCTAAGTTTCTAAATACAGAAATTAACAATAAACAATCACCATGTTCCTAAAAATATTCTTTAGCCCCACACAAAAGACCTCAATTTCTTCAGAATCTCTGACGACAATAACTAGAGCCCCCAAGCCTGCTCACCAATAGGAATACAAAACAAGGCTACAAATTGATAAGGATCTTAAGTGTCAAACACAAGATGCTGATACTTAGAAGATGTAGTGGGCAAAGCCTGTGTTTCACATGGCCATCCTATTATTTGAATTAATCATGGTATAACCAGGAAGGTGGCCCTTAGTCACCCACCTGTCCAGAGGGCCATTAGGGGTATTAATGCCATTAAAAATATGGCAGTAAGGGGCCAGCCTGGTTGCATAGTGGTTAAGTTCACAGACTCTGCTTCGGCGGCCTGGGGTTTGCAGGTTCGGATCACGGGCGCGGACCTACGCACCCCTTATCAAGCCATGCTGTGGCTGGCGTCCGGCATAAAAAGTGGAGGAAGATGAGCATGGATGTTAGCCCAGGGCCAATTTTCCTCAGAAAAAAAGAGGAGGATTGGCAACAGATGTTAGCTCATGGCTAATCCTCCTCATCCAAAAAAAATATATATATATGGCAATAACATAATAAAGGCAAGAATATAGGCCCCGGATAAAATGCACATACTGATACAACAAAATCTGAAGCTATAAGAGCAATATGCTAAATCACCAGCCTCTTTACTTAGCTATCAAGGGGCTGAAAAGAATCTCAGGGGCAGAATGAATTGCAGTTGCTCACCCTTGCCACTTACATCTTCTTTATTCAGGATGCCCATAACACTGTGCAGGCTCATAAGGAATCTTGAAATTCAAATTCCTGCCTCTCTCCTAGCAATCTTGGTGCCAGGTATTTATTTTACATTTTGTGCTCCTATGCCAGGCACGGGGAAAGATTGGTTTTGAGGAGTTCTTGCAGAATCACACTGTATTCAATCACTTGATGAAATGAACAGGCCTGGCCTTGCTGAATCCCTGTGTTCGTCTCACAGCTGTGACTGCGCAGGCTTTCAGAGAGCAAATGATCGATGCTCATACATCTTGGTCACTGTAGCTGGCATAAAAAAATTCAGATCCTTGTCTATCGAGTGCCCAAAAAACAAACCAAAAAGGAATCTCATTATAGTGAAGACCAAGCCAATGGATATGTATGAAGCAGTTCCATATACCCAGAAAATTATGCAGAAACCAATCTGCTAGGACAACAGTTTAATTTTCAAAAGCAAAACTTGGCCCTAAGATACCAAGATAAGAATAGATTTTTATTGAAAGTATCTTCATTTGTCAGACAAAAGGGTCCTCTTTGGAAAATGAGAGGCCTTACATCCAGCAGAACTGAAAAGAGAAAGTTGCCATCCTCTGGTAGAATCCCTCTACGAGATTTAGTCTAATGAGAAGACAAAAGGCCTCCCTCCAACCGTGCGGCTCCCAGACAGAGGACTGGTTTAATGATTCTGCCCTCTTTTTTGCTCTACATAATCTCCCCAAGGGTTTAATTTTTAATAAATTGTGTGTGCATGAGTGTTGGAGAGCATGTGTGAGCATGTACATACACACACACACACATATGCATACGTACACTTAGAGAAAGTATGACTTTATTAACTCTCCAATTGCTGGTCACATAGCATCAATGATTACAGATGACCCCCATTTACCAGCACTGCATTTACAAATCCCACAGTGACACAGACATGGCAGCTGCTCCAACCTGCCTCTCCACTCACTCCTTTCTCTTTGGAGTCCATGCTGACCCTGCTCAAGGGAGGCTCTAATAAAACGTGGGACACAAAGGCAAGTTTTCAGCTTGTAAGGCCAGGCAGCAGAGATACAAGCAAATCATCTTTAAGAATAAAGAGGTCCAGGGGCCGGCCCCATGGCGTAGTGGTTGGGTTCAGCGCACTTGGCTTTGGTAGCCCAGGTTTGCAGGTTTGGTTCCTGGGCGTGGACCTACACCACTCATCAGCCATGCTGTGGCAGTGACCCACATACAAAATAGAGGAATACTGGCACAGATGTTAGCTCAGGGCTAATCTTCCTCAGCGCAAAAAAAAAAGAATAAAGAGATCCCAAGGAGTGGGGCAGGCCCACTGAAGAGGGCAGAGGATAAAGGACACTGTCACTGGAAAGTGACAAAAGCAGAGGTCTTTGTCACTATTTTCATCATGGGGTACATCACCTTGTATTGTGACTTTCCTTTTTACACAAATGTCTCTCTTACTAGACTGTGAACACTCTGAGGGGAGGGACTCTTGTATCGAAAGCTCCTGGAGAAGAATGTATGTGCAGGAGACTTTCACATAACTTTATCTCACTGGTTGATAACTCATGGGGTGCTTTTATTCCCATTTCACAGAAGAACAAATCGAGGCATGGAGATCTGAAGTTGCTTGCCCAAGCTCATAGAGCTAATAAGTGACAGACCTGGGACATAAAGCTAAGTCAGCCTGGCTCCCAAACCTTTCTGTTATGCCACTCTGTTCCTGCATGCAGAACCTGTGCAATGAATAGTTACTGAATAAATGGGCAATGCCATGCGTATTAGATGCTGTTAGAAGGTTCCCAAAAGTCTGGAGCGAATGGTGCATGGGTTAAGTAATCGACTTTTAGTGACGGAGAGACCACACTTCCGTGCTGGGCAGTTTGTGCACATACCACAGGGAGTATGTGGGAAAATGACAACTCAGCCACAACCAGTGCGATAAGCACCCCTCACCCCATCAAAAATCACTTCTGCCCAGCCCTTTGTGGTACAAAGGTGAAATTACCTTTTACCTAAGGACAAAGATATTCTATGCTCTAAACAATCGACAAACAACTGATCTGTTGACACGCAACCCATCTTTAAATTGGGAACTGCCCAAATCTTTCTTCTCACATGAAGGGAGGCTACTGATCACCTGCTTGGTTTTTGTTAGTGGGCACTAATAGCTTAGCTTTTTATTGTTATAATTACTTTTCCTTTGGGTAGAGATTGAATTACAACATTTCAATGCCTTGCAACTCAAATATTGATATTTTTTATTTCTATCCTGTCATCACTACTTAACCATCACCACTTTTGCTGAAAGCAATGGAAATTTTAAAACACTACCCCTAAAAGACAGTTCCTGACTAAGAAGATATGGTGTTTACACTTTCATTATACTCTTCAGTCTCTTCTTTTTACACGAGCAGTTAGACCAGTAGTGATACAAGCTTCATTTTAAATGGCTCCTGGAGGAAAAGAGATGAAGTGGTTCTCTACGCATGCACCTTGCAGCACCCTCTGGCAAACACAGGTGGACACGAAGCCAGGTACCTGAGGGCTACTGTAGATATTAAACCAATTTGCTATTTTTCCTGTTTAACTTGAGGAGTGACTCAGGGGTCTTGAGGATTTGTGAGGTTGTTTGCTAGAGGATTTGTGAGCTCATTTTGCAGAAGAAAGAGAATGCCTTTGGGGAGGTTGTGATCACCGAATGGCTGGCCCTCACCAGGCTGATGAAGCCCAGAAGTCAGATGGCCCAGGGGCTTATTCCGAGCGACCCCTTTGTTTCCCTGAAGCTCCTCCTGCCAAGCCCCTTAGCTCTATAAAATCCCCCTGCTTTCTGTACGTGGGGAGGTGGATTTGAGCGAGCCCAGGCTCCCACCTACTCACTTTGGCCAATTTGAATAAATCTTTCTCCATCTCCAAGCACCGATGTCTCAGTGGCTTCCTGTGCATTGGGCACATGAACTTGAGATTAAGAGATCTGGTATTAGACATAGCAGTTTTGCTATAGCTGTGGTAAGCCCTTGTTTATTGCAAATGCTATTTATTTTTCTAAGGCAGTAGAATTATACTTAGGTAATAAAAGACTTAGCTAGAGAGCTTTTGTAACAATGATTCCCAAACCCCAACCCTGGAGATTGTGGGGTGGAGCCTTGGAATGCGTATTTAACAAGCATTCCGCATTTAACAAGCTATTAGGGAACGAGGCTTGGGAATTACTGTTCTAACAAATACACAAGAACCTTAATGGAATAGAGACATTGTGTAGTTCACACAACCTGCAAACATCACCACCTCCTTTGAGTTTAACTCTGGTAGAAATATAGTCAGCAGGCATCTACATGCACCAGGACGTCACTGTGGGAGGCAGGAGGGAGGCACAGAAAGCACACGGGAGGAAGGCTTTCCCTCTGGAGGCGGCTAAACCTGGCCGTGTCCCTTGCATCGAGGTCTGTCAGGTTGGTCTGGAATAAGCCCCACACTGTGAGGAAACGTGGTGGATACCTTGGGATACATGCAACTACAGCAGGTCTGCCCAAGTGTGCCCTGCAGGGTAGATGAGGTTTTCCACCGTGAATTTGCTTGTTCTCTGTCTCTGTTGCAGGCGAACTTGCATTGTGTTTGCAGTGGGGGCTGGGTAGTTGAGCAGATTCTTATTGAAAAGTAACAATGTTGCCTTTTATGAGAGGAATTTTAATCTAAAATGCATTTCAAAACTACATAAGAATGTCAGGGAGACAAGAGAGGCTCGATAATTTGTCAATCGCATCCGCTGAGAACACAATTATGAGAAAAATGAACTGTAATGATATAATAGATCTTTTTGTGTTACTTAAAGACTAAGCAATAAAAGAGGAGAGTGACGAGCATAAGGAGAATATGGCTATAAACACATCTGAATTAGTTTCACGACCATGTAAGGCGACACTCACCCCATCCTCAGCTCCACCCTGGGACGGAGGCAGCACAGAGAACTCTGTGCTTCGGAGTCACGACATAACTGGGTTTGAATCCTGCTTCACCACTTGGACGAGCTGTCTGACCTTGAGGGAACCTCGCATAAGCTCACCAAGCCCTCTTTTGCAAGAATGGTGTAAAGATTAGAGCTAATGTTGGAAAGCACACAGCACAGATCTGCCACATAGCAGGCACTGAATAAAGCACAGCTATGTACTATCATTATTACTTATTGTTGTTAAGGGTAGTTTAGGGACAGAGAGACTCAGAAAGATCTAGGATCAAACTTTGCCATGGAGGACAAAAACCAGCTTCACAGATTTCACAGATGAGCTCAATGTATATTTTAATTTTGAAGGATAGGTTGGACCATTTGAAGCTCTGCCCCCACATCCAGCCTGGTGAGCTGGTGTCCTGCAATCTGCCCAGGTGGTTCCCAGCAGGTTGTCCACCTCTGCCTGACTCAAACAGCAGTTTCTAGATGACAGTGGTGTAAGCTGCTGCTGCAGGGGGAGACCCACAAACAATTCCATCTGCTCAAACCCAACAGGGGGCAAAGGGCCACTGTCATCACCCCCAAGCCGAGGTCCCTGCAGCAATTTTTGATACAATCAAGAAGTAGGGAAACAGAAAAGTTAATCCAATTTAATCCCTTCCATCAATAAAGATAATTGAGATTTCTCTTGATTTGTTTACAACAATTTTTCCACTCTTTTATAAATGGAATATGCCGTCATTATTCAGCATGAAATGGTGACAGGGATTAGAATTTCTGAGATGCTACGATAATCGTTACAGATGAAACATGGTCTATTAGTTAATACATGGAACAGTGAAAACCAACCTTGCCTGGAATCTTTAGAAGACTTAGAGAAACCCTGCTCTAACAGATTCCTTATTCAATCGTTGAACTACGCACTCACCGAACAGTCATCCATTCAGCAAAACATGACCAGAATTTGCTACCCAACTAAGTGCTCCAGACATCTGACGGCTGCATTCTATTCTACTGTAATCATATTACTTAAGATTTTATAAGCTGTCTGATTAGAAGGCTGATTTAATTAGAGCACTAATAGAAATGACAAACATTCTGTATGCTCATCTAAAACCTTTTGCAATTGTATTTGAAGGGCCACAGTGTGATGGTTAATGCTGGGCATCCAGGCCTTTAATGACAGGGGGCCTCAAGCAGTCTACACATACTTTTACAACACAGGTTAAATATACATTCGAAGAGCTGCTGAGAAATTTAACAGAAGGGCCGATTCATGCTCTTTTGCCAGACCCCAAGTTACCCAGCTGTAGGTAAACATGTTTTATACCAACTTGAATGCTGTAGTGAAAGCCAGATGAACACATGCATGAGTAATGGGGAGTTAAAAAAAATTTCAAAGTATTATATACCTCCTCACTCTGGTGTCTTCAGATAAGTTACTATCCAAAGAAAGTTCTTCAAAAATAAATTATCATCAGAAGCTACCCTGAAGAATGCAATAAATTGCTATTTCTCATATGGAATGAGCTTTAAGAGAACAACAAGACTAAAAATGAATAAAGAATTTTGAAATATCTTGTGACTCTACAGTTTGCAATTTGAAGAACACACAACAGCTGCCTTACTACAGACAGAGATTTTGCACCTGCTGGCAGGGGACTCATAAAAGAGAGGCAGCAGGCTGTACACTTCACTGTGCAGCAGAATGCTGAGCAGGCCTCATGCCGCTGCCCTGTACTGGTGACCAAGGAAGCAAGACCAAGTCAGACTTGGCCCAGCACTCTCCGTTCTAAAGAGCACAAATGGTTGGGAAGAGACCCCCGCTGCGAGGCTTGGGGAGATGGCAGAATCACCCTGCCGCCCTCACTCCTCACTTGCCCCGTCCTTCCCCCTCCTCAGTCTGGAGAAGGCACAGGAAAACAGAGCAGGGGGAGGGGTCACTTCTACCTGCCTAGTGAGAGCAGATATGGCTTTTCCCTCCTTCCCCCTGGAATCATTATCCTCTCTCTCTCTCTCTCTCTCTCTCCCTCAAAGATGGGAGGGGTGATTATCCAAGAGAATTACTTCAGAGGGGCCTGTGTGAAAAGGCACCAGCATCTTGGTCCCCACTTGGATGATTGCTGGGCCTGCCCTGAGCCTACCTGGGCCAGTGAAAAGAGAACTGCAGAGAAATGGCAGGACAAAGAGAGGCAGCAGCCACCTAGCAGAGGCAAGGATATGTGAGCCTCCCATGGGTCAAGTGGGCCTAAGTCCCCTTGCCAGAACACTGTCCAAGAGGGCAGCCTGCAAGTAAAGTGACCTCAGGAAGAAAAGGCTGTAGGTTATATCATCAAGTGGCTAGATGGAGTAGAGTTGACACTGGATGTCCCACACCTGGACACCAAGCAATGGAGAGTCCCCTAACAGGGTTCTGCAGAACGCTCCCTTGGTTACCAAAAGAAGGCCAGTATTGGAATGTCTGCAACCTGGCAGGCACCCACCATAAGCCAGGGGTACCAGAGCCACACCTACAGAGAGAAGACTGCAGCCATGATCAGTGGTGTGAGGGACATCTCTCTCTCCTCCCCACCCTAAAATAAGGGCAGAGATGGAGAATGAGACAAGGGGAGGGTAAGACTGTTCCAGGGCTAGCACACATTCCTCCACCTTTCTCCAAGGTGTGGGAGGTAGAAGGAGAGAGCAGCCCCGCCGCTCCCCCACTCTAAGTCCCTTAAACCTAAAAAGGGCAAGTGCTGGAGGGAAGGGGAAGGGACGAGATTGACAAAGGATACCGGATTGGTGCTTTAAACTAGACAATCCTGAGTTTACTTTTAATTAATGAAACCCACTGGGATTCCACCAAAGTTGTTCAATTTCATACATCTCTTCTGAGGTTCTACTCTGTGCCAGGCACTTTTAGGCACTTTTAGGGTGACAATGACACCAATGAACAAAACAGACAAGATCCCTGCCCTTCCAACTACCAGTGGGGAGATTTAACACAGGACAGTGAACAACAGTGAGCAGAGAAAAATAAAACTGCTGAACCTCTACCAGTCAACAGCTTTCAAAGATTAAGCAATTTCTTTCTGAAAGTTTTGCTTTCAGGAAAAACATTGCCTTATGCACAAGCGCCCAGAGACTGAAGAGTGACCTAACGGAGGAGAGGGAGCCTGAAGGGAGAAGTGACTAAAAAACAAGGCATGTGTGTATAGGAATTAAACGTTCGTTCTAAGTGTTCTCAGGGAAGATCAAGGTGGGGATGTTTACAAGCTGAGATGGTGGCTGTAATGCTGATGGATAGTTGGTCCCATTTCTTCTGTGAAGACTCTCAGGAGGGGTCGGGATCAGAAGGCAAGCTGGTGACACCTGGGAAACTACGGGTTTAGAGAGATGCTTAAGGACACTTGGGATATGCCGAGATAGACTAGAAGGACAAGATAAGAATTTAAGATTTGCTTTAAATTATACCAAGGCAAGCACGAACGTGTTTTCTAAATAGTTCCTTTTAGGGAGAAAGACATTATTTATACAGTGAATAAGTCCACATTTATGAACAACTCAAAAATCTTTGATAAGGCACCTAAACCTTCCTCCTTGCCTTCCCCTTCCTTTCTTTTCTCTCCTCTCCTAGTTTCTGATCTGATTCTACCTTCCCCAGGGAAGGTTTCTATTTCCCCAGAATGACCAGACGGTCACGTCTGAGAGATCTGGCGGGCATAAGACTCATGAAGCCTAATGGAGACAGGGAACCTCTTGGGTCTTAGGGATGATGACTATGAATTCCACGGTAAATTCTACTTCCCATTCTCCTTCCTGAGTGGAACACAGGAGTTCTTCTCGAAAGGCCCTTTCTGGGGTAGAGTGTCTCTTGTTCTTGTAAGATTAGTGTTTACTTCCTTGGCTGATTCCATCTAAGGCACAGCTGTGTCTGGGCCAAGCTTTATCTCCTCAGGATAATAAAATCGGCTTAAGAAGTGGGTCAGTACAGAGCATGACTACAGCAATGTTGCAGGAAGCCTGTGGTGTTCCTAACGACCCGGGGTTATAGTTTTATTTAATGGCGGACTATTACCCTGAATAACGCTAAAGGTTGTCCACTAAGGCCTCAGTTCTTGGCTGTTTACAAGGTAGAGTGGTATAGATGATGGCAGTTACTTTTAAATGGCTGAGCACTAAAAGAAATAAGGACAGTTCTGCCCTGAAACCTTCCAACTTTCCGAAATGAGTTCACTCTTAGCACTGCCCGTGGATAATGTCAGCCTACTGGGTGCTAACGGCTCAGCGAAGCTCCTCAGAGCAAACACAGGATTAACACCGCAAGTTCTTCACCGGGGGAAAAAGTGCCAGCATAGCTCAAAATCCTTTAGTGGGTTTCTGTAAAATGCCTTTTCTTAATAAACCAGTAAATTTTCCAACCCGGCACAGTCAAGGCTGGCTAATTCTTTTTAGACAACTAAGAGAACACTGTAGACTGAATTCTTTTAGGAAACTGTGGGGCCTAATTAAGTCCAACAGCCAGAGTGTTAAATGCAAATCTTCATCCTCCAGCAATTCAGTTTAAGCAGCAAAGCTACTTGCCTTTTTCTGTGTTCCAACTAAGTATTGTCATCATGAATCGAGAAGAAGAAGAATAAACTGGCCCTCATAAATGGAACTTCAGACAGGATCCTGGGCTGTATGTAGATGGATGGGGCTGACATTAATAAAATTCTGTTTATCTCTAATACATTAAAATACTATTTTATAGGAAAATTTCAATGTGTGGCACAGAGAGGAGACATGCTGAACCCATTGACATTTAGCTAACAGAATTTTTAATAGAATTGAGCTGGCCTAGGAAGGAAGAAAAGTAGGAAAGAAATGCCAACCAGACAACTCCCTAGAGTATAATTCATTTTGGTTTTATGTGACATTAAATATCACTTCCTCCACCAAGGTTAGAACCTGTATTAGTCTTAACAAGGCAAATTTCATCCATCCCAAAAGTCCATCATGATGGCCCCTAGATCAATCCCAGGGTCTACGGCACAGCTACCAGCCAGTCTAACAAAAACAAGACAATTCATTGTGAGTGGTGCCATTTTCCATTTCTCTGTGCAGATGATGGGAGAGCCTCCAGATGACAAGGACCAGTGGCTTAGAAAACACTGTTTGGAATTTCTGTCCTCTTGGCTGAGTCTGACTGCTGGATTGATTTCACCTGGTCCATGGCTATCATCGGCTACTGCTCACTCTGCCGCTCTGAAAGCAGTTTCCCTCCTGTGGGGCAGGTCCAGCACCCTAAACGGTGGTTACTCCACTGATGAGTATTTCACAGAGCAGGGAGAAGTCTCTTCAACCCCACAAGTGACCAGAGTCTTCAGAGTATCTTTCTTTCCCTTCTTATCTCTCTAGGCCTTATCCTTCTTCCCCATCCTTTCTTTCTATTTACCTTCCGGCTCTTCCTCTTCTCCCCATATTCTTTCTCTTAAAACTGGCCATAAAGAGATGTCTTAGCATTTTTCCAAGGTTTTAACGTTCTTCTCTTAATTTTTTTTTTTTTGCAGGGGAAGATTGGCCCTAAGCTAACATCTGTTGCCAGTCTTCCCCCCCTTTTTTTCCTTTTTCCCCCCAAAAGCCCCAGTACACAGTTGTGTATAGCTGTTAAGTTCTTCTGGTTCTTCTATGTGAGCCAATGCCACAGCATGGCCACTGACAGATGAGTGGTGTGGTTCCACGCCCAGCAACCAAACCCAGGCCACCGAAGCAGAGCACACCAAACTTTAACCTCTAGGCCATCAGGGCTGGCTCTTCTCTTAATTTTAAGGTGAATTGAACATTTTATATTTCTTCCAAAAATATTTTTTAAAAGGTACTAAACTATTTTCGTTTGTGCTCTGTAATCATGAGATTTTAATATTTTAAACTTTTGCTATCTTGACTTCTTTAACTATAAAGACTTTAAGACTTCTTTTAAATATAAAAGTCTTTTTTTACTCTTTCTTTTTTTTTAACGGTGTATTTTCATTCTATATACTTCAAATGAACACTAAAATTCAGTGGTCAAGACTCCGGGTGTTTTTCTTTGCAGATTCCTTTCACCTCCATTGATTCACAAGTTCAGAGCTTCAGTTCTGAACTCAAATTCCTCTTCACCAAAATCTTTTTATGGAGCATCTACGTAGGCCAGGAATAGGGCCAGGCACTGCAGAGTCATTGTTCAACAAGACAATCAGCTTACATTCCAGAAGGGGAGACAGACAGTCAAGAAGTACAGAATAAATACATAGAATAATCAGACGATATGTGTTACAAAGAAATGACTAGCAAGCTATGAGAGAATAAGCAGGAGGCCTGTTGAAGGTGGGTGGTCAGAAGGCCTCTCCAAGGTGCTGGTTTTTAAGGTATGCAAAGAGCTGGGAAAGAGAATTTCAGGGGAGGGAATAGGAAGCACGGAAGCCCTGAGGCAGGAGGGCACATGGGGTTTCCACGAACTTGGAAAGAATGTGTGTGTGACTGGCGCCCAGCAAAAGGGGAGAAAGTGACCTAGGACAAGATTGCAGACAGAGTAGGGATGAGCTCGCAGGATGCTTCTGAAAAACTTGGATTTTATTCTTAAGGGTATAAGGAAGTCGCTGAAAGGTTTTCAGCAGGGGGATGGCTTGACTTAATTTTTTTTTTTTTTTTTTGGTGAGTAAGTTTTGCCCTGAGCTAACATCCGCTGCCAATCTTCCTCTTTTTTTTTTTCTCTTTTGCTTGAGGAAGATTAGCCCTGAGCTAACATCTGTGACAATCTTCCTTTATTTTGTATGTGGGTTGCTGCCACAGCATGGCTAATGAGTGGTATAGGTCTGCGCCCAGGATCCAAACCCGTGAACCTGGGCCACTGAAGCGGAGCACGCGAACTTAGCCACTCCGCCACCGGGCTGGCCCCTTGACCCAGTTTTTAAGATATTTCTCTTTACACATAACTCTAGGATTTGAACTCCTGACTTCTGACTCCAGGTCCGGAGCACTTTCCATCATGTTTCCAAGACCAAATTACTAGTTACATCCTCAAAACACACCAATGTGTTGAATCTACCCCCAAAATGAACACCACTCAAAAGGAAGCAGGACAATATGTGACTTTATGAACTCAAAGAGTTTTGAAGACATATACAACACAACTGTAAAACGACAGATCCATCTAGTTTCTGAAAATCAAGGATTAACAGCTCCCTGCCTGTATATGTTTGTTTTTGTTTTATTTTCTCTAAATGGTCTCCTTAGAAATCACTAATGAGAATTTAAAATAATGAAATGTGTACAATAATTTCCCGAAATATTTCACTGAAATGATAAAGCAGTTATTTTTAAAAACAAATTCAGGAACACATTAATTTGAGAACATGAGACATAAATAGTAACTAATGGCTATGCATCTAAAATCGGTGTATCTATTGAATTTTAGGTGCTAAGTAAGGAGGAAATGAAAAGAAAGTTAATCTTCTTTGGAAAACAATCAGTAGTGTAAACCCCCTTTCCTTGCCTTTTATCTGATCCAATCAATCACACATTAATTTATTGAGAACTGACTATTCATACACGCTATGATTCACTCCATCTACCCTTGACATGGGTGTCTTCTAACCACTTTTTCTGCCACTGTTTTTTACGCTATTGCTCCACCTCTGCCTTTCTGTCTGTCTGTCTGTCTCTCTTGTCTTTCAAGCCCAGCCCTCTCCCTGGCCCTTGACTCAGAGCCCAGCTTTCCCTCAGAAAGGCTCTGGAATGGAGCAGGCCTCGTTCTCGCTTTTGAAAGCAACAAGGGTTGTAAATGAGGCACTGTCAGAACCCAGAATGGATCTGGCCCAGAGAACACTTCTCCCTACACCCAAGAAAATCTTTCCCAGCAAAGGCAGTGGTCTTTTCTGGGACATTTAGCAGGTATAATTGTTAATTACATGAGCATTATTTGGGCTCGTTTAGGTTTTTCATCAACCCATCAGGGCTAAAATAACAGGTGAACAAAAGCAGGACTCCACTCTAACACTGACACAGCTGAAGAACAAATGCTTAAGAAATAAGATTCATGTCCTCTGAGAGTACACAGAGAGTAAAAAGATTTAACAACTTATTTTTAGATTCTAAGTACCTAGATACTATGATAAAAAGAAACCTCAGAGAAAGAGAAAGTCAATTGGAAAAACATGACCAAGTCTTATTTGCAGCGAATTTAAAGAATAACACTAAGTATCACTGTAACTTTATGATACCAAAATTGAAAATAACAGATCATAATGCACTTAAAAAAATACCTTCTCACAATCGTTGCTTTTAATCACTCTTAGTCTATAGTCCAGGATGATCTTGCAAATGTGAAGCAAATGACTTCCTGAGATGCCTATTTATAATATTTTGTGTATTTAAAAACCTGTCATCCTTCTTCCTTCCCCACCTCAAAATTTTAGACGATATCAAGTAGTTCACTGTGATGATAAAAAGATGCATAATCACTCAACTTTCATAGGTCAGTTTATTTGTATTCTGTTGTGACTATAAACTAAAAGCTAATAACTCTCACATATTTATAACCGGTATGAAATTTACCAGGATTTAGGTTGTTCTGCCAATTGAAATTCATATACACAATTTGGTTTTCCCTTAATACAGCTGGATAAAGTTTCTGACGAAATCAATAGGTTTCATTATCCCTGAAATCTAAAATCCACGGAGAGAAATTTCTGGACAGTTACCAAGATTTTTGCAGTCCTTTTGGTTGGTTTCAAAGCAAAAACGCCAATAAGACCTTTGACATGAGAAGTAGATGATCTAGGTTGGGGGACTGAGGGAGGAGGGAGAATGGGATGGAAGGTGCAGGTGCTGTGTGTTCCTCAAGCAGAAAGCTGCTGGGAGAGGAGGGCTTTGCTCATCAATAATAGTGTAACTTACCCAAAGGCAGGACATCACATGGGCAAATCAGGTTTCCTAGGACCCTGTCTGAAGATCCCTTGTCATGGAAAGGACGCCAAAATGGAAATAATTTAGATCTGAGCACTAAATACATCTTGGATTTTGTCTCTAGCAAATTAGTTTACTCCCTCAGTTTTTGCTAGCCACCAAATGGCTTATGCAGGTGAGATGAAATACAAAAAACTGTGTTTAGAAAGCATTAGGCAAACGATATTAATGCTGCCCTAATTTTGTCACATTTTCTTGGCACATGAAATATTGAAGGCCGATTTGCAGAGAGAAACACATAATTTATGTATTCTCCTCTCATTCTCAGAAGGATTGGAAGCAGAAAATATAGAATTCATTTTACAAGGAGTGCCCACTGGAACTCACCAAATATAGAAAATGTAATATCCTATATTCATAAAGAGGCATATTTTATAAGCATTTTTCTGTGAAATATCACATTATTAAGAAGGTTCCAGTCATAATACTAGATTTTAATCTATTTTTTGGCCCCTTTCCTAAAACACAGTGGTAGCTTTTCAAAAAGGAAACCCATCACAAGACCCTAAATGAAGAATTTCACATACAGGGCCAACTGCACGGAGAGCAGAAGTGATGCAAAATACCACACTCTTTGCCAGCCTTGTCTGGGCTCAGCTTCCCCGGAACCTTCTTGAATAATATCTTTATTGATTGGTCTTGCTCTTTCAAATGAGCAGGCTGATGTCTGACAGGCTGAACCCAGAGGGAAACCAGAAGCTTTTCTCTCCCTGAGTCAATAAGTTTAAATAACTCCAAGTCTAAAGTGATTCTAATCGTTTGGTGGAGACAGAAGTTTTGTTTGGAAATCACTTGAAAATATGTGCTAGCTGGCCTGGTTCTGGTTTCAAGTTCACTGTACCTGCTGTGCTGTCATTTCTGCTAGTTAGTGGCTTTGCAGGGCTGTGAGAGGTTCCTTGGAGGAGGGATGTAGCCATGGGCCCTGGTTGCTGTTAGGCCATCGCCTTTCTTTCCCCCTTCCACAATAAAGGCACAAAGCAGGAACCTTTCAGAGCAGTAGCACTGAATGAACAAAAGATTATTTTCCAAAAAAAAAAAAAAAAGTAACACTCAAGAAACAAATAATTTTTTGAGCACGTTACAGTAAGGCACTGTGCTAAACGCTAGTATGAGCTAGTATATGAGTTACTGTCAAAAAACTCACCACCCAGAAGGAGAAGGAGATGATCAGATATTAACTACATACAAGAAGGTATTTACTATGCCTATGAATTTTTACAGAAGCTTTTTCCCATTTGTCACTTTAAATCTAGATTTTTGTATTTGTTCCAGACCCATGGCTACCTGGGAATTAGAGAAGTCAGTGTGAATTTATGAGGGGAAGAAGAAATTTTTTATTCTCTTAGCAGCATAATTCCTCTTGAAAAGAGATCCACCTACTAAAGCATACACTTAAAATTGGTTAGGACAGTAGATTTTATATTATGTGTATTTTACCACAATTAAAAAAAGAAAGAGAGAGATCCATAGTGGTTCCTCTCCTACTGGGGAACATCTCCTCAAGCTGTTTTCTCACTTCTTGGTTTCCTCCACTCTTGATCTTTGCTACTGTTTAGCTGGGCAGAATCTTTAAGTAAGCTTGGCTAGGTTTTTGTTATTGTTATTTGTTTTTGTTGTTATTTATTTATTTTCCCCAGTTTTACTGAGGTATGATTGATGAAAATTGTATATACTTAGGTTGTACGACGTGATTTTTTAAGGTGTACAATGTGATGATTTAATATACATATACATTGTAAAGTGATTACCACTATCAAGGTAATTAACACCTTCATCACCTCTCATAGTTAAATCAAACTAAAAAGCTTCTGCTCAGCACAGAAAACCATAAACAAAATGAAAAGGCAACCTATGGAATGGGAGAAATATTTGCAAACCACATATCTGATGACAGGTTAATACCCAAAATATATAAGGAATTCATGGAACTCAATAGCAAAAAATCAAATAACCTGATTAAAAAATGGGCAAAGGCCTGAACAGACATTTTTCCAAAGAAGAAATGGCCAACAGGTACATGAAAAGATGCTCAACATCACTAATCATCAGGGAAATGCAAATCAAAACTACAGTGAGATATCACCTCACACCTGTCAGGATGGCTATTATCAAAAAGATAAGAGACAAGTGTTGGCGAGGATGTGGAGAAAAGGGAACCTTTGTGCACTGTTAGTAGGAACGTAAACTGGCGCAGCCATTATGGAAAACAATATCGAATTTCCTCAAAAAATTAAAAATAGAACTACCACATTGTTATTTGTTTTAAACAAAAACTGTCTGCTAACTAATACATGCAAATAAAGCCTTCTTCAGAGCATCCACAAAATGGAAGAAGGATCCCCAAGTGTATGTGTGTAACAGGGATCTCACTGTTGCAGTTTCTCTGTTCTTCTATTTTTACTTCTAGAACAATCTGGAAATTCATTTTGTTAGAATGAATTAGTCCTGACTTTCTGGTCACGGTGTCCCTTACAGAATCTAAGACATTGCTAGCATCTTGGCAGTGGGGTGATGGGGGTATTTTCTTTCTTATTCTCTGTACGGATGCTCATAAACTATACAAACTAAAAGCGATGGTAGATGTTTTTCAACACAGAATTGGGAATAAGACACCTCACACTTGGTAATTCTTTGCCAGCATGTTTTGAATCTTTACCAGGAAGGTGGGGGCAAAATATGTTGGTCCAACTTTTGGCTTTCCATTGATAATATTATATTAATAAGAAAGCTTTATTTGCATAGTACCTATCTCCAAGCTGTTTCGTGTTTTACGATGGACATCTAGATTAAAATAACTTTTTGTTTGCATTTCCTCTGTACTTTAATTGGGTGGGGAGAGCAACAAACAAAATGCCAAGATAATGGCAATTCAGAAACTCAGAAGATGTATAAGGTGGACCTTTGGCAGCTCTGGCCCAATCACCTCTCTTCCAGGATGACACTGGCTATGGGGTGCTGCCTGCACAGGGGTGTCCTCTCAAGGTGTCCATTTATTTTTATGTCTTTTGAAAAACAACCTAAGCTTTAAAACTATCTGCTATGGTCTGAATGTTTGTGTCCCCTCAAAATTCGTATGTTGAAATCCCAATCTCCAGGGTAATGACATTAGAAGATGGGAGGTGATTAGGTTATGAGTGTGGAGCACTCATAGTTACGACTCACACCCTAAAAACGAGACCCCAAAGAGCTGCCTCACGCCTTCCAGCATGTGAGGTTACAGTAAGAAGACAGCTGTCAATGAGGAAGCGGGCCCTTACCATACATGCACCATGATCTTGGACTTCCCAGCCGCCAGAACTGTCAGAAATAAATGTTTATAAGCCATCCAGTCTACGCTATTTTGTTACAACAGCCTGAATAGAGAAAGACACTATCTCTTCTGAAGTTTTGAATTCTCTAATACTAAAAGGAGACATTGGTGGGTTGGGTAC
This sequence comes from Diceros bicornis minor, assembly GCF_020826845.1. Taxonomy (NCBI): domain Eukaryota; kingdom Metazoa; phylum Chordata; class Mammalia; order Perissodactyla; family Rhinocerotidae; genus Diceros; species Diceros bicornis. The sequence goes on from NC_080746.1 coordinate 23,226,086, forward strand.
AATTCCCCTAAAATCAAGTATGATTTTCTTTTTTCTCTTTTTTTTCTTTCCTTTCGTTTTTTTTCTTTTTTTTTTTTTTTTTTTTTATGTTATGTGTTTCTTTTTTTTTTTTTTTTTTGATTTTTATTGATATTTTAATGGTTTCTAACATTGTGAAATTTTGGGTTGTACATTTTTGTTTGTCCATCACCCCATATATGACTCCCTTCACCCCTTGTGCCCACCCCCCACCCCCACTTCCCGGGTAACCACAGTCCAGTTTTCTCTGTCCATGTGTTGGTTTATATTCCACATATGAGTGAGATCATACAGTGTTTGTCTTTCTCTTTCTGGCTTATTTCACTTAACATAATACGCTCCAGGCCCATCCATGTTGTTGCAAATGGGACGATTTTGTCTTTTTTTATGGCTGAGTAGTATTCCATTGTATATATATACCACATTTTCTTAATCCAATGGTCAGTCAAGGGACACTTAGGTTGCTTCCACTTCTTGGCTATGGTGAATAATGCTGCAATGAACATAGGGGTGCATAAGCCTCTTTGGATTGTTGATTTCAGGTGCGTTGGATAGATTCCCAGTAGTGGGATGGCTGGATCATAGGGCATCTCTATTTTTAATTCTTTGAGGAATCTCCATACCGTTTTCCATAGAGGCTGCACCAATTTGCATTCCCACCAGCTGTGTATGAGGGTTCCTGTTTCTCCACATCCTCTCCAACATTTGTTGTTTTTTGTCTTGGTGATTATAGCCATTCTAACGGGCGTGAGGTGGTATCTTAGTGTTGTTTTGATTTGCATTTCCCTGATGATTAGTGATGTTGAGCATCTTTTCATGTGCCTATTGGCCATCTGTATATCTTCCTTGGAGAAGTGTCTGTTCATTTCCTCTGCCCATTTTTTGATCGGGTTGTTTGTTTTTTTGTTGTTCAATTGTGTGAGTTCTTTATATATTATGGAGATCAACCCCTTGTCAGATGTATGTTTTGCAAATATTCTCTCCCAGCTGGTTGGTTGTTTGTTCATCTTGATTCTGATTTCATTTGTCTTATAAAAGCTCTTTAGTCTGATAAAGTCCCACTTGTTTATTTTTTCTTTAGTTTCCCTAGTCTGGGTAGGCATGTCATCCGAAAAGATTCCTTTAAACCCAATGTCAAATAGTGTGTTGCCTATATTTTCTTCTATGAGTTTTATAGTTTCAGGTCTCACCTTCAGGTCTTTGATCCATTTTGAGTTAATTTTTGTGAATGGCGATAGCACATGGTCCACTTTCATTCTTTTGCATGTGGATGTCCAGTTTTCCCAACACCATTTATTGAAGAGGCTTTCCTTTCTCCATTGCATGTCCTTAGCACCTTTGTCGAAAATTAGCTGTCCGTATATGTGTGGTTTTATTTCTGGGCTTTCAATTCTGTTCCATTGATCTGTGTGTCTGTTTTTGTACCAGTACCATGCTGTTTTGATTACTATTGCTTTGTAGTATGTTTTGAAGTCAGGAATTGTGATGCCTCCTGCTTTGTTCTTTTTCTTTAGGATTTCTTTAGCTATTCGGGGTCTTTTGTTGCCCCATATAAATTTTAGTATTCTTTTTTCTATTTCTGTGAAGAATGTCATTGGGATTCTGATTGGGATTGCATTGAATCTGTAGATTGCTTTAGGTAATATAGACATTTTAACTATGTTTATTCTTCCAATCCACGTGCATGGGATATCTTTCCATTTCTTTATGTCATCGTAGATTTCCCTCAATAATGTCTTGTAGTTCTCATTGTATAGGTCCTTCACCTCCTTGGTAAGATTTATTCCTAGGTATTTAATTCTTTTTGATGCAATTGTAAATGGTATTATCTTTTTGAGCTCTCTTTCTGTTAGTTCATTATTAGCATATAGAAATGCAACTGATTTTTGTAGATTGATTTTGTACCCTGCAACTTTGCTGTAGTTGTTGATTGTTTCTAACAGTTTTCCAACAGATTCTTTAGGGTTTTCTATATATACTATCATGTCATCTGCAAATAGTGAGAGCTTCACTTCTTCATTACCTATTTGGATTCCTTTTATTCCTTTTTCTTGCCTAATTGCTCTGGCCAAAACCTCCAGTACTATGTTGAACAGGAGTGGTGAGAGTGGGCAGCCCTGCCTCGTTCCTGTTCTCAGAGGAATGGCTTTCAGTCTTTCCCCGTTGAGTATGATGTTAGCTGTGGGTTTGTCATATATGGCCTTTATTATGTTGAGGTATTTTCCTTCTATTCCCATTTTATTGAGAGTTTTTATCATAAATGGATGTTGTATCTTGTCAAATGCCTTCTCTGCGTCTATTGAGATGATCATGTGGTTTTTATTCTTTGTTTTGTTGATGTGATGTATCACGTTGATTGATTTGCGGATGTTGAACCATCCCTGCGTCTCTGGTATAAATCCCACTTGATCATGGTGTATGATCTTTTTAATATATTGTTGTATTCGGTTTGCCAATATTTTGTTGAGGATTTTTGCATCAATGTTCATCAGCGATATTGGCCTGTAATTTTCTTTCTTTGTATTGTCTTTGTCTGGTTTCGGTATCAGGGTGATGTTGGCCTCATAGAATGATTCAGGAAGTGTTCCATCTTCCTCTATTTTTTGGAATAGTTTGAGGAGGATGGGTATTAAATCTTCTTTGAATGTTTGGTAAAATTCACTGGAGAAGCCATCTGGTCCTGGACTTTTATTTTTTGGGAGGTTTTTGATTACTATTTCAATCTCTTTACTTGTGATTGGTCTATTCAGATTCTCCATTTCTTCTTGGTTCAATTTTGGGAGGTTGTATAAGTCTAAGAATTTATCCATTTCTTCTAGATTGTCCAATTTGTTGGCATATAATTTCTCATAGTATTCTCTTATAATCCTCTGTATTTCCATGGTATCCGTTGTAATTTCTCCTCTTTCATTTCTAATTTTATTTACTTGAGCCTTTTCTCTTTTTTCTTAGTTAGCCTGGCTAAGGGTTTGTCTATTTTGTTTATCTTCTCGAAGAACCAACTCTTTGTTTCATTAATCCTTTCTACTGTTTTTTTGGTCTCAATATCATTTATTTCTGCTCTGATTTTTATTATTTCTCTCCTTCTGCTGGCTTTGGGCTTTGTTTGTTCTTCTTTTTCTAGTTCTGTTAGGTGTAATTTAAGGTTGCCTATTAGGGCTTTTTCTTGCTTGTTAAGGTGGGCTTGTATCGCTATAAGTTTCCCTCTCAGGACAGCTTTTGCTGCGTCCCATATGGTTTGATATGGCATGTTATCATTTTCGTTTGTTTCCAGATAGTTTTTGATTTCTCCTTTAATTTCATCAATGATCCATTGGTTGTTCAGTAGCATGTTGTTTAATCTCCACATTTTTGTCACTTTCCCAGTTTTTTTTTCCTGGTTCATTTCCAGTTTCATAGCCTTATGGTCTGAAAAGATGCTTGTTATGATTTCAATCTTCTTAAATTTATTGAGGCTTGCTTTGTTTCCCAACATATGGTCTATCCTAGAGAATGTTCCATGCGCGCTTGAGAAGAATGTGTAGTCAGCTGTTTTTGGGTGGAGTGCTCTGTATATGTCTACTAGGTCCATCTCGTCCAGTTTTTCATTTAAGTCTAATATTTCTTTATTAACTTTTTGTCTGGATGATCTATCCATTGCTGTAAGTGGGGTGTTAAGATCCCCTACTATTATTGTGTTGTTGTTGATTTCTCCTTTTAGGTTTGTTAATAGTTGTTTTATGTACATTGGTGCTCCTATGTTGGGTGCATATATATTTATAAGTGATATGTCTTCTTGATGGAGTGTCCCTTTTATCATTATATATTTCCCTTCTTTGTCTTTCTTAACCTGTTTTATCTTGAAGTCTACTTTGTCTGATATGAGTATGGCAACACCTGCTTTCTTTTGTTTGCCATTAGCTTGGAGTATTGTCTTCCATCCTTTCACTCTGAGCCTGTGCTTGTCTTTAGTGCTAAGATGTGTTTCCTGAAGGCAGCATATTGTTGGGTCTTGCTTTTTAATCCATCCTGCCACTCTGTATCTTTTGATTGGAGAGTTCAATCCATTTACATTTAGGGTAATTATTGAAATATGAGGGTTGAATGTTGCTGTTTTGTCACTTATTTTCTGGTTCTTTTGCATTTCCTTTGTTTCTTGTCCCATTTGTTTTGGACTGCCAATTCAGTTTGGTTGTTCTGTCTTATGATTCTTCTAGTTTTCTCTTTGTTTATCATATGTGGTTTTAATTTGATTATTTGTTTAGGGGTTACCTTGAGGTTTGGGCGAAAAATCTTCTGTATGAGATAGTCCATTATCTGATAGCCTCCTATTTCCTTATACTAAGTCAATTCAGTCACTTTCCTCTTCCCCTTCTAAGTTGCTCTTGTTATACCTTATTCTATCTTGTGTTGTGGCTGTGTGTTTACAGTGATGAGGTTAAATTTATTTTTGGTGAATTTCTTCCTTTGATCTTTGAGTTTAGTATTTAAGTGGTTGCTAACCTATTCCGGTAAAGATCTACTATTTCTCTGATTTTGTCTACCTACTTTTCTCCTTACTCCAAGCTTTGTGTTCCCTTTCTCTTCTTGTTTTCAGGCCTGAGGGCCTTCTTGAGTATTTCTTGTAGTGGCGGTCTCGTGGCCATGAACTCCCTTAGCTTTTGTTTATCTGGGAGAGTTACTATTTCTCCATCATATTTGAAGGATATTTTTGCTGGATAGAGTATTCTTGGCTGAAAGTTTTTGTCTTTTAGTATTTTGAATATATCGTTCCAGTCTCTTCTAGCCTGAAAAGTTTCTGTTGAGAAATCCGCTGAGAGCCTGATGGGAGTTCCTTTGTACGTTATTTTTTGTTTTTGTCTAGCTGCCCTTAATATTGTTTCTTTGTCGTTGACCCTGGCTAGCCTTACCACTAGGTGTCGTGGTGAAGGCCTTTGTCTGTTAATATATATAGGAGTCCTGTTGGCTTCGCTTACTGGTATTTCCTGCTCCTTCCCCAGATTTGGGAAATTTTCAGCTATTATTTCCTTGAATAGGCTCTCTGTTCCTCTTTCCCTCTCCTCTCCCTCAGGAATACCTATAATTCTTATGTTACATTTTCTAATAGAGTCCGATATTTCTCAGAGTCTTTCTTCATTTCTTTTTAGTCTTAGTTCTCTCTCTTCTTCCATCTGGAGTATATCTGTATTCCTATCCTCTAAAGTACTAATTCTTTCCTCCATATTGTCAGCTCTGTTCTTTAAAGATTCCAGATTCTCCTTTATCTCCTCCATTGTGTTCTTCATCTCCATCAGCCCTGATAGGTTTTTCTTTATGATTTCAATCTCTTTTGTGAAGAAACTCCTAATCTCATTTAATTGTTTGTCTGTGTTGTCTCGTATTTCGTTGAGTGTTTTTATGATAGCTATTTTGAAATCTCTGTCATTTAGTTTATGGATTTCTGTGTCTTCGGGGTTGATTTCTGGGTGCTTGTCATTTTGTTTCTGGTCTGGTGATTTCATATATTTTTGCATTGTGGTTCCTGTGTTGGTTTTGATTTTCCTCATCCTGGAAGTCTCTGGTTGCAATTTCCACCTGCCGCCACTGTGTGGTGGTAAAGGGCTGTGTAGTCTAAGCCCCCTGCGCTCTGCCCCAGTTTTTCTGCTGCGATCCGCAGTTTTGTTTTGTTTCTTTTCCCCACTGCGATCCACGGGTCCAGTCCAGTTTATTCAGGTCTGCCTCGGACCGCTAGATCTGGTCGAGCTGCAGACTCCGGGTTGCGGGGAGGGGGGAGCTCTCTCTTTTGCCCTCTGGGTCCCTGACGTGGGAGGCTTCTCGTTTGCCCCTCTTTATCCGCTCTCTGGGTTGCTCAGATGTTGATGGTAGCCCTGTGGCTCCTCTGAGCCCTCTGTGCAGGAGTTTCCCACTGGCTGAGAGAGCCCGAAGAGCTACAGTTTCCCGCCGAGGGCCGCCCCTCCCCCCTCTCTGGGAGCCGCGCAGACCGGATCGCTGATCTGATGGGGAGGGAGCGGAGTTCTCCTTACCTCTCCCCACTTCCTCCGGGGGCCCAGCACGTTCCGCTCTCAGATGTGCGGCAGTGTGGATCCCTCCGCTCCAGCTTTTGACTGTCTGGGATTCCGTTGTTGGTCTGTGGCTGTTACTTTTGTTGTATTTTGTGGGGGAAGAATTCACGGGAACGCTCACTCCGCCATGATGCTGACGTCCTCGTTTTTTTTCTTAATGAGGAGATGGGAGCTTACCTTAATTTATGTTTCTTGATACTTGCACTACAGATAGAAAATTTTAATGCACGACTGAAATACAAGTTCCATGAGGCAGGGACTTTAGTTCCCTGTTGATTCTCCAGCCTTGACTAGTCAAGAAATACCTGTTGCTGACTGACTGACCGAATGATTATGACTTCAAAATGGAAAGCTGAGTAACCTGAGTGCCTTTTCTAGCCAAGATCTTCTGGGTCACGGATGTGAGGTGCTCTCAGAGCACTGTGGACCAGGTCTTCCACCAGAGGGAGCAGGGAGACCACCACAGTGCAGAGGACACTTGGTGCAAAACCATGGGAGGTGTCTGAAGAGGAAAATCAGAAAGTCCTCAAGCACAGCAAAAAAGAATTAAAATGAAAACCAAAGTGAAGAAGAATAAATCTTGAGGTCCATGTAAATAAATGCGATGAGTAGATAAAGCTAAAACAGACCTTCCTTTTCCTGTTAGCTAGGGGTGTCATCCTACCAGGTACATCTTCTACAGCTGCCTGTCTCCTGGTTACTAACGTGGAATTAGCCTTGGCACAATGAGCCTCATCTTAAAAGCAGAAAGGAGAATGGCCACAGCCAAACTACTCTGAAATTCCCTAGTGCGACGCTCTGAAACACTTCTATTTGTGTGTCTGACTCCGGGGAAAAGATCAGTTACGTGGGTTGTTTTGGGCCTGGCACAAGTGGCTATGATGACTTCATTCCAAACTCTGGGCTGTGATTCACCTAATAACAAATAATTCTCCACAAAACCACCATCAGATCATATAAATGACAACTGAAGTTTAACATTCAAGGTCTCTGCTTTCTTCTCCAGACCAACTTAAACCTAAAAAACGGCAACAATTTGAAGCATTGGCCATATCAAAACACACGGCTGGTTTAAAAGCAGATTGTTAGCGCTTTCTTAGTCTCTCAGCATGGAAGAGAATGCTTTGCAGTGGACAGCAGTGTGCAGGGGGACTCGAAAGGACAGACGTGGGTGACAATTTACCTCATGTATCACCATCCGTAGATCATGACCACTTTAAGGTCTATTTCAAAGCCCTATATCATTTAAAAGGAAAGATAATCTAAGAGAAGATCTAACATGCATGATAATTAAAAAAAAAAAAAAAAAAGATTCACACCAAACTAAAGAAGCAAGACTTAAGTTTCACTTAGCTAATGAAGATTTGGAGAGTAAATTATCCTTCCATGGCTGCTGAACAAGCAACAACAACAAAAGACATTCTCCATTTCCTAAGTGGTTCCACCCTATCAAACTCTAGATGGATCCTGCCAGTCCACAGATAGGCAATTGAGGACATTCCTGGGAGCCTACTGATGGAACACGACTGCTGAGCAGTCGTAAGCCAGAACGTTCCAAGGAGTGAACATCATACTATTTCAGGTTTGTTTTAAGGTAACAATCAGAATCAACAGGAAATTATATATAATTCAAGAGAGAAATAAAGTCAACGATGTCAAGTTTCTACAGGGCAAGATACTGGTGTATTTCTTTACATTGCTTCTTGACATGCATTCTGCCCAGTCTATAGCAAGTGGTCAACAGGGACTTACTGATTATCTAGTTAAAAAAAAAAAATCTAAGGGCTTATCTAAAAAGAAATGAGAGGCCCAGACCCTTTCTACAAAGCTACCACTAGATCAGGGAATAGCAATTTTAAATATGGAAAGATACAAAACACAGTGGCTATCAAACCCATGAAGAATCTAAAATGCTTTTCAAAAGTTGAAGGATCCTGCATATGAAGAAAGTGGCTTCTTGTTCTAACCCTACTCCTCTAGGCATAAAGACTTTCATGAAACTAACATGTACTTAAAAAACTCCAGGGGGCCGGCCCAGTGGCATAGTGGTTAAGTTCGCACATTCCGCTTCGGCAGCCCGGGGTTTGCAGGTTCAGATCCCGGGCACAGACCTATGCACCGCTCATCAAGCCATACTGTGGCGGCGTTCCATATAAAGTAGAGGAAGATGGGCACGGATGTTAGCCCAGGACCAACCTTCCTCAGCAAAAAGAGGAGGACTGGCAGCGGTTGTTAGCTCAGGGCTGATCTTCCTCACACACAAAACATCCAGGATGGAGAGGGAGAGGCAGAGAGTGTGCTATTTGGGGGCAACAGAGCAGGCTGGCCACACTCAGCAAGACCCATGAAGAAGTCTCACAATGTTTGTGGGGAGATCTTTCTCTACATAATAGTAAACAATGAGCCTTGTCAAATTTTTCTTATTTTTCATTACAGGAAACATTAAGTGTCACAATACTTCAAACGTGCAGCGTGAATGGAAAACAAGATGGCACAGTGACTTCACGACAATGGTAAATCAAGTGTTCTGTCTGGCAGGAAAAATGTCATTAGCCTGCAAAGTGATCTAGCTGATGTCATTTTTGAAACTGAGGTAATATGTCTGTTTGAATTTATGAGGAAAACAATCAATTTTATTTTGGCCCTTCTACTTTTAGAGGTCAGAAGGAAAATATTTATTGTACCTTTTAAAAGAAATGACATTCATTATACTCCCCAAAAAGCAAGTTCAAATAGAGTAAATATTTCCAATGGCAAAACATGCAAAACAGAAGTTTGTTCTTAAAAAAATCAGGTTATGAAAGACTAACATCAGCCCCACTCCCAAATGGAGCATTAAGGCAAAAATAGCTTATCACTCTTGCTCACTTGCACAGGCTGGCCCTGCCTTAGCTGTACCTCCAATTCATGGACTAGGAAAATGCACTGAAAAGTAGAGTCTGCAGCTACCTAATAACTAGCAGTCTAACAACAGACAATGTCCCCAAAGAGGTTATCTAGGCAACTTACCACTTTCACTATTTTTCAGTCAAAGCAACTGTGTTCTGGGAGGAAGATTTTCTTTTTCACTTAGTAAATATGCACAGTAAAACTTAAAAACAAGATCTGCTATAAGAAAATTCAGACAAGGGGCTGGCCCCGTGGCTTAGCGGTTAAGTGCGTGCGCTCCGCTACTGGCGGCCCCGTCCGGATCCAGGCGCGCACTGAGGCACTGCTTGTCCAGCCTGGTGAGGTGGTGTCCCACATACAGCAACTAGAAGGATGTGCAACTATGACATACAACTATCTACTGGGGCTTTGGGGAGAAAAAGGGAAAAAAAGGAGGAGGATTGGCAATAGATGTTAGCTCAGGGCCCTGCCGTCTTCCTCAGCAAACAATAGGAGGATTGGCATGGATGTTAGCTCACAGCTGATCTTCCTCACAAAAATAAATAAATAAATAAAATTCAGATAAAAGCTAATTTAAATAATTAGTTTATTCAAATAACCATGCTCATTTTTAGTGATAGAGATGAATTATTATTAATTATAAAAGATGCTTTTGATATATTTTTGAGTGAAAAAATAGGTCACAAGACATAGTCGAGTCCAGTAGTCCCACCCATCCACGGTTTCACTTTCCGTGGTTTCAGTTGCCCGGGGCAACCACGGTCCAGAAGTGGATGATCCTCCTTCTGACCTATCATCAGAAGATTAATAGTAGCCTAATGCTACATCACAATGCCTATGTCATTCATCTCACTTTATCTCATCACATAGGCACTTTATCATCTCACATCATCACAAGAAGAAGGGCGAGTACAGTACAGTAAGATATTTTGAGAGAGAGAGAGAGACCACATTCACATAACTTTTATTATAGTATGTTTTTATAATTGTTCTATTTTATTATTCGTTACTGTTGTTAATCTCCTACTGTGCCTAATTTATAAATTAAACTTTATCATAGGTACGTATGTATAGGAAAAAACACAGTAGACATAGGGTTAGGTACTACCCGCAGTTTCAGGCATCCACTGGGGGTCTTGGGACATATCCTCCGTGGATAAGGGGGGACTACTGTATAACCTATTTTTAAACCATATATTTTTATAATGGATATGCATAGGAAAACGTGAAAGGATATACAACAAAGTATTAATATTGGCTTATACTTTCAGTTATGTTTACTGAGGAATAATTTATGTACTGTAAAGTTGACTATTTTTGAATAGTTCTATGAGTTTTGACAAATTCATACAATCATATAACCACCACCCAAATCAAGATATAGAACACTTCTATCACTCCAGAAAGTTCCTTTGTGTCCTTCTGTATAGTCCATCTGTCTCCCCCTCCCAGCCCCTGACCACCAGTGATCTGTTCTCTTTCCTTATCATATTGCCTATTTCAGAACATCATATAAATGCTATCATATAGTAAGTAGCTTTCTGATCAACATTGGTGCTTTTTTCCAGAATAGGTGATTATAGGTGGTGATTTCTTTATTCTTGTTATCTTGCTTTTCCATATTTTCTAATTTTTCATTAAAAACATAATTACTTTTGCAATTTAGAAAAATGGAAGTAAAAACTAATTAATTGTGATAGGCATAATGGTCAGTAGATAAGGCCAAGAGAACGCACATGAGAACAAACGTTGTATAAGAGATCTAAATTGTCGAATTACTTCACCAAAGAGTTAACTTTGAGAACAACAGAGAATCAGCTACTGCGAGACAAAAATTCTAGCTGGGCTGCCTACTAATTGTGTGGCTCTGGGCAGGTTATGTACCATCTTTTAGCTTCAATGTCCTCATTTTTACAATAAAGATTCAAACTGTGCCTCTCTCATAAAGTAACAAGGATTAAATGACATTGTGTAAGTAGGCCACTGGCCCTTGGTAAAATTTAGCACTAAAATTATGTTTATTATTTATTTGGCTGTCCTTATCACTATTACTATCATTATGGAGACCTTGAGAGATGTTCTGATGTGAAAGGACATCCTAGGCCCAGGAGTAGAGCCACAAGGGGAGGGAATGGCAAATAGGCGCAGAAGGAAGGGGGCCGGGCTCACGTTTTAAATCTCAAAACTAAATTCTAGACATTTCGCATTAGAAAACTTAAAACTTTCCTTCTTCAAAACAAAGTTCTCATTGTTTTGTTATGATTTCTGAACGAATTCAAACACTTGTGGTCTTATATTCTTAGAATTTAAAAAGTGATGGCTCATTATTCAAGGCACTTGGAAAATGTAATATTAAAGACCAACCACCGTTGCAACTTTAATGCATCTTTTCTTACTGTTTAGAACCCAGCAATCCTTTAGTGAAAACGTACATTTGTGTTTGTGTAACTCTCCCCCACAACTCCTTGTGAACAGCCCAAACCCTCTAACCTTTCTCCCCCACGCTATATGATGTGAATTTAGGGGAGATGAGGGGAGCCAATTATAAAGCTAGCAGTCTAAACAAGAACGTGAAATTTAAGTTCACTCCACAAAGAAACCAAGCAATTGTAGATGTTTATCTCTGCAAGATTTTTGTTTGTCAGAGACTCTGGGGTGAGAATGAGTTCATAAAAAACAAATATGATCCACCTTTATCTTCCCAAGACTGTAATAGATGCCAGGAAGTGAGTAAATCTGTCTCTATTGGGAAGCTCCCAAATGTTTTGATTGAAATAGAACATCTCATTTAATTCTCATCCTCAGGATGAATTCATAATTTATGAACCCATCCAGGCTTTTCATAATAAATGGCAATTGAATTAAAACACGTCTGCTGTCTTTGGCCAAACATACACATATATTAAAAGCACGACTATTGGCTTCATGCACTTTGGCCAAAAAACAATGATAACCACATTACAGTTAAGTTCATATACATACATTAATATATGTATGTCTCTATGTGTATGCACGTGTGTACATATATGTATATGTATGTGAGTGTGTATGAAAAATGTTCGTGGAACATACGTTATTGAGAAACCTCACAGGCAAAGGAATGATCTCCCCAGCTCCAGGTCCACTCTACAGATGCCTGCTTAACAACTGGAGATGGTCCCTTTGACTAGAAAATCTTACCATCTCCACATCCTACCTGTCATTCAAGATGCAGCTCAAGTGCCACTTCTTCATCAAGCCCTTCCCAGTTCCCCTACACCAGAGACAGCAATCTTCTCCTTTTCACCTTGGATTCATTACTTATATATGTCTTCTCCCCATGACAAAACAAAAGGCTCCTTGAGAGTAGGGCCCATGGATAATTCTTATTTGTAGCATCCCCCCAGCCCCCAGTGCCTGGCATAGCACTCTGTACAAACTAGAGGCTTGATATAAATTTCCTGAATGAAATGAATGAATGATATTTTATTCCATGTTAATATAATAATCAATGTTTGCTCTCATAAGATAGTAATAGCTGAACAGTCCAGAAAAGATGGCTCAGGAATATGGCTTTGGTAATACTCAAATTTTCAGTTTCTGACAATTCCTGGCTCCTCTGGAAACCTTGCTAATATTTCAATGGACACATCGGAGAGTCCATGGATCTCCGGGGCCAACTCCAGTAAGACAAAAAGAATTTGAGTGTTGAAGGTTTAAGAAGGAACTCGTCCTGCATGGTCCAGAGTGCTTGCATTGGGATTTATGAGGGCATTACAAAATGATTTGCCTTCCATATGCTTTCAGGTTAACAAAGAACTGTTTAACCAGATACTGATACACTAATCACAGGTAGCTTCCAAGTGTTAATTAAATGACATGCATGAGAGATGAGCCAAGAAAGAGAATATGCACGTCTCCCCTTTTCCCAAATCAAGTACCATGCTGGAGGGATAACTTCCTCCCAAAATCCAATAAAGCAATTACCCAGAGAGTCAGAGAGTTTGAGCAATATTCATCCCAATTTGGCATCTCTCTTCTTTTTCAAAGTGTCAAAAATTTAAAAGTTAGGGGAACAAACAGGTGCCATCCTTTGGTGCCCTGCTCCGAGACGACATTCACCAACCACCCTATGTGTGGCTCTGCCTGCCTTTGCTTACCTAGTCCTCAGAACAAGTTAAATTCCCATTTAACCCATTTTACAGATGACAATATTGAGGCTTAAATTATGAAAAATCTATGCATACACTAGAGTCCATAGAGCAGAAAACATTCCTCAAGTCAGAGCTTACTTCCTATAAGTTAATACTTATAGTTCAATATTAAAATTTGGGGACTTATGGACAATGTTGGCCAATTCATTTTCAATTGCCTCAAATGAACACAACCTATTATGTAACTGCTTAAGCGTCTAGGGGAGCTTATCTCCAAATGACCACAGAATTTCCAGAAAATTCTGAATTTCACCTCTGAGAAAAGGATAACACAGGTTCAATATCACAAAAGTTGTGCTGACTTGTGGACTTCTGGGTTCCTAGGATTGCTTCTGAGGACTCCACTCCCTGAATTTACGCCATTTGGTCAACAAGAGGGGCATAACATTTCTAGGAGTAGTCTTTTCTTTCTTCAAGTTAAACTTCAAAAGCATTTATTGAGTGCTTACTCAAAAAGCCTGGAGCTTTGCACATATTATTCCATTTAATTCTTATCACCTGATCAAATTAGTATTTTAAACCTCTTGAGGACCCTCAGGGTTCATACAGAGAGGTTGTCTCTTGGCTATGAGCACACAGCTAAGAGGTGGAGCCGGAAGGGGGACTCAGATGATCCTCACTTTAAAACCTAGGCTTTTTCAACTGCATCACATAAACCACACTCCCCCTCCCCCAAGTATTTCTGCCTTCTATACATCTGAGCTCAAAGGGTCAAGTCCATCCAGATTCTTTTCAGGATACAATCATTTTCTTAATGCTCAACCTTATCATTAAAGAATTTACCAAACTGAACTGAAATTGCAAATACTTTAAGAAATCATTGTGTAAAACAAACTGACCGAATTCTGATTCCAATGCCATTACTTAGAGAATTGGGGGGAAGAAGCACAAACAACTGTGATTGTGTATCTTAGTCCACACGACACAACTGCCTCTGCTCTGACTGCCATTTTTACATTTTTCTATGGACTTTTTTAGAAACAGATGGGCTAGTGACTGGAGTATTATCAGTTCCAATTTATGCAGCTGGAGCATCCCAGAATTGCAGAAATAGCAATCTTCTGAATAATTTCTCTTGCCACCAACAACTGCAGCTTCTGCTATAATCATCCCCTTAGTGGGCCTAGAGAGCATTCTTCCCATTCCAAGAGACATGGTTGTTTATTTTAAACCACAATGTCCTTTTGTATTTCGGCTAAGAAATGCTTCAAACATGTGAACCACCTGATCTTTGTTTTGTCTTTCCTAAGGCAGATATACCAGATGATAATATTTGGGTTAAAGGACATTTTATCTTCTGCTGAAAAAAGAAAACCAAGATGCGAGGCAATTCAACTGTTTTTTCCTCTTCCTCATCAAGTGTGGAAGCCTCATGTGTACGGTATCACACTGAACTACCCACTCTATGACACCAAGTCTTAGACTCCCAAAAGGACAAATTTATACAAACCACAAACGTTGTTGACCATATTTTGACAATGATGCCATGCATTCAGGAGTTTTCAGAGTTCAGATGTTTATTGTTACGGGAGGAAAAATCTAGCTCTCTAACCAAAAATTTTTTTTCATTTGAATGTTTTGCAACCACAAAGTACTCATTTGATAAAATTGGACCTGACAATATTTAGAAATGACTGAAATCACAATATACAGAATAATAAACTCCGCTTGTTATTCATGGGACAATGCTTGGTTTTTTCAGATAATCTTTTCCCCCCAGTGGCAAAGACTGTGCCAATCAGCCAAATAAATAAATAGATAAACAAATAACTATTAAAACTCTTAGATTTTTATTAAAGTTATACAGACTGTATAACTCTCAAGAAACTGGTTAGTTTTCAGTGATGACAAGTCTACATTAACACATAATTTTTCTATTTTTCAAATGCTTTATTTTTATAACAGCTTTTTACTTCAATAAAATATAATTCACATACCAAATAATTCAGCCTTTTAAAGTTTAGCAGTTTTTAGTATATTCATAGAATTGGGCAACCATGACCACTATCTAATTTTAGAACATTTTCATCACCCCCAGAACATACCCAGGAGCAGTCACTCCCTATTCTCTCTCCCTAGTCCCTAACAATCACTAATCAACCTCCTATTTGTATAGGTTTGCCTATTCTGAACATTTCATATAAATGGAATCATATAACATGTGGTCTTTTGTATCTGGCTTCTTTCACTTAGAATAATGTTTTCGAGGTTTATCCATGTTGTAGCAGTATATCAGTACTTTATTCCTTTTAATGGCCAAACAACATTTACCAGATGAATGTACACCTTTTTATTTATCCATTCATTAGCTGATGGACATTTGGGTTGTTTCCACTCTTTGGCTATCATGAGTAACGCTGCTATGAACATTGTATACAAGTTTTTGGATAGATACATGTCGAGCATCTTATTTTTAATGAAAATTGAAATCTCTGGAAAGAAAAAGATGTGAGTTACTTTATGCTAGTGAACGGAAAGGTATTAACAGTAAGAACTCTGAGAGAGCAGGATAAGTAGGCACAACCTGACTAAGCCAGACATGGGAAGGCAATGTGAGGCCCATCCCCTGCCTGAACTCATCCTGCCAGCACAGCAGCAAACAGTAGGGGTGTCTCTCTGGGCATCCCCCACACTGCTACTGAGAACACAGGCCTCCAACCTCCAGTGCACATTGCAAAGGGTGAGCAAAGCTTGCCCACCGCACCCACATCCTCAAAACCCATCCTCATTTCCTGGATTGTGAAGTGGAGAGGGGTGTTTGAGCCAAACCCTGATGACATTCTTCTGCAACATATGCTAATGGGACTAAAATGACCTCAAAATATAGTCTCACTAATGACTGACGCAGGTCAGTAGGCACATCGGATTTTTATTAACAGTTCCCTTCCATTATAACACACCGTTTAATCCAAGTAAACAGATAAGCTAATAAAAGAATAAGTCAACCTATTTTATTAAAATATTCCTAGAAAAGGACCTCCACAGTTAAAATGTAGTTTGTTTCTATGTTGATTAAATATCAAAGGCGTTTCTCAAGCGTCTGAAGTACTAGCCAAAGAGGTTATACACCAACTTCTTCACCCTCAAGGAAAATAATAGTACAGGACTCTCGTGCATAAGATTCAATTTATTCCAAAACTAGAGGTTCAAAAGATCAGTAATTACGACACTACGCAGAACAAAGAAATGTTTTTCGTCCTCCAAATTACCAGAGGCGGTTTGCTAACTAACAGCCACAGACAATGAGACATTACCCCCAATTCGGCTTTGTTCTCATTAGAAAGGACTGCAACCAAACTGAAAGGCAGTCAGAGCCCTTTAATATCACAGTCAACTCCTGTTGTCTTTTCACAGCTGGATCTGTATTTTTTTTAAAGGAATATAAAAATCTCAAATAGACCAGTCTCAAATGCAATTATGCTGATTCACACATATATCATCATGGTCATTTCTATCAGCAAAATATAGTATGTGAACTTCTTGTAATAATAATTTTAAAGAAATAGCCACAGAAGCAGCATCAGATTCTATGTGTCTAAACTATTAACTCTTTTAGTAGGGCAGTATAAAACTGTTGCTCTTCTCCCCACTCCTACAAAGGAGGTTCGCCCATCCCTCCTCCCATCCCCGACCACCGGGAAACAAAACAAAAGAAAAACCTAGTCGGGGCCTCCATACAGTCACAGAACCCACCACGAAAAGATAGTGGGGACAGTACTGGGTCTGTGTTTAGAAAGCTGATAAAAAAAGAGATCAGAAGAGGAAATGGACACACACTGAACAAAAGGAGGGTCTAACTCAGGGGTTGGCAAACTATGGTTCGTGAGCCAAATCTACACACTGCCCTTTTTTGTAAGGCCTTCAAGCTACAAATAAATTAAAATTATTGGAAAAATATTTTTGAATTATTAGAAGACAGTCAAAAGAAGACGAATATTTCATGACGTATGAAAATTACATAAAAATCTAATTTCAGTATCCATAATTAAAGTTTTATTGCAACACATTCCCACCCATTCTTTAACATATCCTGTAAGGTTATTTTCAGGCTACAAAGGCAGAGTTGAGTAATGGTGGCAAAGCCCAGATGGCCTGCAAAGCCAAAACAAATTATTATCAGGCCCTTTATAGAAAGTTTGCAGACCCGTTATCTAACCTAGTCAAAGAGTACATTTCATCCCAAATCTTGAAAATGAATCTCAAGAAAGAGGGTAGGTTCTAAACCACCCATTGTGACGGGGGCGGGGGGCCAGGAGACGGTACATTTGCGGAGGGAGGTAGCTTAGATGGGATTCCTGTTGCACCTAAGCAAAAAAAAAAAAAAAAATCAGACATACCAAGTTTACCAGGTTGAGAGTTTTTGCCAACAAACAACTTTTCTCTTTTTATAAATTTGTTTCAAGACACACAGCTTATCAGTGAACACAAGAACACATTAGTTGCCCACAAATTAGCATTTAGTACAATTATCTACAAAAGGGACAAGGAATCCATTTACATTTCAAATCTTCTTCACTCCATTTAGCCTGAAACTTTTTTCAAGTAACAAACATCCAGGAACACTAGATAACTACTTCTTATCAATTTGGACTCCATTTTAATCCACTCTTTAATAATGTTCCCGTTGTGTGAAGGCGGGGGAGTGAAGCAACTAGGGAAATGGATAACTAATGAATAGAAATTGGAAGCCTGGTGAGCTCACTGACAATAGCCAAAGTGTTATGATGTCAAAGTTTCATTAATTGGATGTGTTAATCAACCACTCCCTATGTACTCGTGTTTCTTAACTCTATCCTGTGCTTATCAAAGAACACAAGGCACTGTATCTTTTGCCTAATTCAAAAATAACATGCAGAAAAATGTCTGTAACCAAATTTCATACTCTAAACATCATCCAGTTTATTTCCTGTCTAATCAAGCAAATACGTGTCTGTTCTTACTAGGGAATAAAGGAAATAAGCAAAATACATGATTCTAAATGTTTTCAAATTCTGGAATGGGAATTAAAAGACTTTTAATAGCTGATCTTGTCTTAAAAATTTGCTCCAAAAATCTTAGCTATATTCTTCACCTTCCTCATGAAACTGCTAATCTCTGGTTTACTTTTAGTGGCTCGTTTATGTGCAATACTAGAATGATGGTCTAATATTTAATCAAAATTTGCTCATGTTTAAACTCTTCAGTCCTTTTTTTATTTTTTTCAATCACTCAAAGTAAATAAGTAAATACCAAGTTGCAGAGAGGCACAGATGGCTGGGGAATCTATGGGAAGCCCAGATGGTGTA
Organism: Diceros bicornis minor; assembly: GCF_020826845.1. Lineage (NCBI taxonomy): Eukaryota > Metazoa > Chordata > Mammalia > Perissodactyla > Rhinocerotidae > Diceros > Diceros bicornis. Next base: position 23,244,512 of record NC_080746.1, read on the forward strand.
TCAACATGCCCGGGAGCCAGTCATCCTATTGGCGGCTTCAAATCTGACAGTGGCTGGGATTAATATAACCTCCACAGTCTCCGTGCCAGCTGAGGGGCCCACAAGACTGGTGTTTGGGCCGGAAAAGATGCTGACTAAAGACACCCAGGGCTCACCTCACTGTCTGCAGTAAATTTGATTTCAAGTTTCATATGGACTGAAATGGCCTCACTTCCTTTGTAGCTGTTATAGGTCAACCACACTTCTAATACCACATACATGTTGTATGCAGGAACAAGTATGTCCAGGTATGCCCTCGTGTCAATTATAACCTCCAATTTTTCTTTAAGCCAATCCCTATCACACTCACAATTTCTATTTCAGGAAAAAAAAAAATCCCTTTGAAAAATTAAATACAGAGAGAATAATATTCTTAAGGAACTTTTTCATGTGACTAAAAACATGCAAGTATTATTCCCGACATTATACAAGGGCAGACTTTATTACAATATTCTGAACAAATAATGAGTTTGCAGAATGAGGAAATAATCACATTTCCTTTCATTTTTATCAGGTACTAATCTATACTTAGGGGAAAATAAAAAGAAACATCCCAGCGTTCTTAATTAATTTGTAGAAAAGACTAACAGAACACCATGTAAACAGGCTAATGTGTGCAAACAAAGGAAAAATGCCCAGTGTTTGAAAATCAGCTTATTCATGTTATAAAATAATACAAATTATTTAGGAAGCATATCCTGGGAAACAGCAAATCCAAATTTATTAAGTTCTATAACCTTCTGGGCCTCAGTTTCCCAATGGGGAAAATGATCTCAAAGGGGAGATTGTGTGAACTAAATGAGTTAATACACTAAGGCACCTGGCATGTTGTTAGCACTTGAAGTGTTAACTATTATGACTTAATTATTAAAATTATTCCTACAGTTTCAATCACATTTTCTTCCAAAGAATCTTACTTTTTTTCGTACATAAAGAGATAGAAAATAAATGGTTCATTCAATGAGCATAAACACAGGCAAACGGAGTGGGGAAATTAGAAAGAAAGAGGGGAGGAGGGAACAGGGGAAAGTGTGACGGTAGGATTTATAATTAAGGAGCAATACACAATGCAACCACAATTTAGAACAGACTATACATAGTAGAGCAAAGTTAAATATGGAAAGAAGTAGATACGAAAATAACAAAGGAAAATAACGATGCCATTAAAAATAAGGTCACACCTTTAGCGGTGCTAACAACCAACGTGGGAATTCAAGCCATTATGGAAAAATCTGCTGGCTCTTTCCGTTTCATTTTAAAGCTTTTAATGATTATTCAAACTTCCTGGCACTGCTGCAACAACAGAGACCATAGGAACTCTGAGATCATCACCAAAGAATACTCTAGAAGTAGGTAAGTGTGCCAAGGCAGAGTGACAGCAGTTACAGTGAGCTCTTATCAGGTCAAAGGCAAACCTGGTAAATCTTTCCTTAAATCTCTCAAGAAAGTGTAGGTTCACTCCTCCAGGTGCAACCTAAGCTGGACCCTACTAATTTGAATGCAATAAGGTTCCTTTTGGGACAAGGAGAACAAGAAAGAAAAGGAGGAAGTGATCTCTTTTAATACATTCCCTTTTATCACCTGGAGGCAGTGTGAAGGAACAGAAGCATTCTAGGGAAGCCATATTAGAGTTGCCATAGCAACCCCCAAGGATGAGTTTAGAGATTAAAAAGACAAGGAGAGGGCACTCCTAGGTGGCTTCCACCAGGCACAGAAGGCAAAATTTAGGGTGATAAGCTTTTTCCGTAGACAGGACATCAAATAGCCTATCTGTTCTCTAAAAATAAAAATCGCTGAAGCAAGTGTCCTCTACCCAGCCAGGGAACCTAGTGCTTTGACTCCCCGCTGATGCAGGTTTGGGCAGCCGTTTGCTGCTTCTGCTGCTCCTCGTTTTCAACTCCTTTTGTCTTTTCTGGTTTGTTCGTTTGTTCACTCACATTGTTGTTAGTCAGTTGAAGAGGTTATCATAAACAGAATTAATTTATTCTAGCTCCTGATACAGGAAAGCATATGGTGAATGTGACAGGACAATAGTTATCTGCAACCTCGCAGTGATGAACTCAGGAGAAACAAATCCAACAGGGATGCCCCACCCACTTCACAGCAGACAATGAATTTATTACTTTACTCAACACCTTCCCATCTTCCCATTAGGCTTTCTAGTACTCTCTTCCAGATTTCTCCAAGGTGTTATTTATCCTTTCTTGAGAGACAATACATTAGGCAGCATAATAGAGTACTTAAGATCATGGACTCCACAACCAAGCTACTGAGGTTTGCCTCTAAACTCCACTAAATAAATGTGATCTCGGGAAACACTAAATAAATGTGATCTCGGGAAAATTAATGTGTCTGGGTCTCAGTTTTCTTATCTGCAAAATGGGAAGAAAATAATAGTGCCTACCTTCTAGTGTTGTTTTGAGGATTAAATGAGTTTATATCTGCAATGTGCTTGGAAATATGTCCCACAGGTATTTATCATTGTCAGGGGATGAGTCAAGGAAGAGAAGCAACTTCCATAATGGTTTTTCTAAACAATGGTCCTGTTCAATGATTTTAATTATCTCCAGGAATCTGATGATGTCCAGTCTTTATCTCCTATGTCATCATTCTCCCATGCTCCTGATTCCCAAGCCCAACTGCCTGCCCAGCATATGTTCTTGAAATTCTCATGAGCCCTTCAAACCCAAGAAACTAACTCAAATTGGAGCACCCTATGTTCCCACTCATGTCAGGCCCTTCACTCTACCCCAGTTCTTCAAATGATTGTCATTATTCTGGTCCCAGAACCAACGTCGCTTCCTCAAGGAAGCCCTACCTGACCGCCCTGTTTACAGGGGCCTCTCTCCCCCTTTCCTCACCCCTGCAAACAGTTTCCTATCTTAGTGTGCTGTTGTGGTTTCTTCTTAGCCCTGGTCACTATATCTGACATGATCTTTCTCTTTCATTTGCTTACTTGTCGATTACATGTCCCTTCCACTAGAATAAAGCTCCATGAGACCAGGCATCTTGTTTTGTTCACTGCTGCACCCTTGGAACCTAGAGCAGTATCTGGCACTTAGCACATGCCTGGTGTTTACTAAATGAATTTGCTGAATAAATTCCATGTCATGAATTTCATGACTGCATGAATTTTGGAAAATTTTCCTCTCATATATTTGCTTAAGAAATGTTTTCATCAATTATGCTTAAAATAAAAGGCCTTGGAACCTGGTAGGATAAGCTTCAGCTACCTGAAATATTTAGAAATGTGGAAAGCCCCATTGCTCCTAAAACAGGAAGTAAATGAAGTCTGTCTATAGTTTTCTTTCTTGCACACTTAATACTTGCACACTTAACACAGAAGCTTACACAAGTTCAACTTAAATGCATCTTGATGATGATAGTCATCTCACTGTGATCTTAGTATTTACGTCAAAATAAATGTCCATAAATAAGTAAATTTGTTTTGACATAAATGCCTCCTGTCCTTGAAGGAACCACTCAACTGTTTTCAATAACAACTATCTAAAATGTGTTCTTAAAAAAACAGCTACTAGTCTTAAGGACAAAGAGCAAAAATAGGCCTAATTCATCCCTTTGCCAGTTTCAACAAATGACAAGTTGATATGCTAACAGCTCCCAATGAAACTGGCAGTCACCTGAGAGGAAACCAGATCATTCAACTAACAGGAGAATATATTTGCTGACTGCTATTTGATGATCACTCTTTACATGAGCTGGGTGATTCTATTCATTTCAGTTGAACTCAACAAACATTTACCGAATTTCTACCTTGTGTTCCATCTCTCAGTTAAGTCCTGGATAGAACACTGTCTTCAGATGAGTTAATATTTGCATAGGTGCCTGGCATAGAGTAGATGTTCAATAAAAGTTTGCTGAATCCACTAAATCAGAAGACAATTTAGATAAGAGCATTAGAAAGATTTGCAATGTGCTCCAAAGCTTAGATCTTGGAGGAGCTGAAGGAATCTGAGATTTGGACTCATAGTGAACCATGCTGGAATCCCAACTCTGAGACTTCCCAGCTGTGTGACCTTCAACAAACTTCTTAACCCGCCAGACTCAATTTATCCCAAGTAAATGGGGATATGAAGTCCTACACCTTGCAGGATTTGCCATTGGAGCATTGGATATGATATTTGTAAAGCACTGGGCTTGGCATACGTATGTGGGACTTCATTAGGCTAAAGAGCTTCTGCAAGACAAAGGAAACCAGGATCAAAATGAAAAGACAACCCACCAGCTGGGAGAAAATATTTGCAAATCATATATCCGACAAGGGGTTAATCTCTATAACATATAAAGAACTCACACAACTGAACAACAAAAAAACAAACAACCCAATCAAAAAATGGGCAGAGGATATGAACAGACATTTTTCCAAGGAAGATATACAGATGGCCAATAGGCACATGAAAAGATGTTCAACATCGCTAAACATCAGGGAAATGTAAATCAAAACTGCACTAAGATATCACCTGACACCGTTAGAATGGCTATAATCACCAAGACAAAAAATAACAAATGTTGGAAAGGTTGTGGAGAAACGGGAACCCTCATTCACTGCTGGTGGGAACGCAAACTGGTGCAGCCTCTATGGAAAACAGTTTGGACATTCCTCAAAAGATTAAAAATAGAAATACCTTATGATCAGCTATCCCTACTACTGGGTATTTATCCAAAGAACTTGAAATCAACAATCCAAAGAGGCTTATGCACCCCTATGTTCATTGCAGCATTATTCACTATAGCCAAGAAGTGGAAGCAACCCAAGTGTCCACTCAATGATGATTGGATAAAGATGTGGTGTATGTATATATATATATATATATATATACATACACACCACATTGTGTGTATGTGTGTATATATATATATATATATATATATATATACACAATGGAATACTACAGAGCCATAAAAAAGATAAAATCATCCCATTCACAACAACATGGATGGACCTGGAGGGTATTATGTTAAGTGAAATAAGCCAGACAGAGAAAGATAAACACCGTTATGATTTTACTCATATGCAGAAGATAAACTAACACATGGACAGAGAGAACAGTTTGGTGGTTACCAGGGGGAAGGGGCGCATTTATATGGTGGCTGACAAATAATAATGCACAATTGAAATTTCACAATGTTATAAACTATTACATCAATAATAAAAAGAAATAAAAGGTAGCTGTAAAAAGACAGTTCTGAGACAGGGAAATGTGATTGAGGACGGGATAGTAGATGAGACTGCGGAATATCTTAATGTTCGATGTGATAGTGACACGGTAGCTATGTAGGGAAATGTTAATATTTTCAGAGATATCTACTAAAGTATGTAGGGGTGCAAATACGAGATGTCTGAGATTTGCTTTAAAATATTTCAGGCAAATACTGAGGGGCAGATGAAACATGCTGGGCAAAATTTTGATAGTTGTTAAATCTGGGTAATGGATATACGAGGGTTGATTGTATTATTTTACTTCCGAGTATATTTGAACTTTTCTTGATAAAAAGTGGGAATTTCTTCCCTCAAAAAACAAAACCAATCAACAAACAAAAAATTCTTAACCACACCTTCTGCATCAAAAAGCCATCCCACTCGTATTCCATTCACTGACACTCTGGTTCATCCAACCGCGCTCAAACATCGGGATCCTTCCCAGTCCCTCTTCCCTTCTCACCCTCCCTCACCTCTCTGGGTTCCTCATCTGCACCTATGTCTCCAATTATTATTCAGAAATGTACCCTTAGCCCCAGCCCTGACCTCTGACAAACTCCAGCTTGTATTTCTAATTACCCACTGTACACTTCACCCGAATACAACACACTCACCGTGTGCATAGTTACCAGATGGAATACATTAACCTCCCTCTGTTCACACTCACCCCAACTGATTCCTCCAATTTTATTCTGCATCTTAGGTAAGGCTCTGCTACTTCCGTTCTGCCACCTCAATGCACTTCCTGAGGTCAGACCTGGCCTTGCCAGAGCTACTTATAGACCTCCTCTAACTGCCTACTCCTTCAGGGCCCAACAGGTCTGTGTCTGAATTCCTGTGGCTCTAAGAGCAGTAACTAATTATAGTAAACATATTGAATATTTACCCTGTGACAGGCATTATACTAGGTACTTCACTGACATTATTTTACAAAATCCTTACAACAGATTTTTTAAAACAGACATTATTAGCCATTCTACAGATAAGGAAACTGAAGCACACACAGATTACAGAATTTGCTCAGGGTCACAGTCAGTAAGTGGCGAGGCACAGACTGTGAACCTAGACAGTCTAGTTCTAAAGTGTGGGCAGCCCCCCACAAGGCTCGCCTAACTGATTCCTTCAAGTTATCCTCCCTGAGACTCAGTGTCTTCACCTGCAAAATGGGATTAACAAAACCTGCCTCATAAGATTGCTACAAGGATTCAATGAAATAAGAACTCAAAAAACATTAGCTATTGAGATTAATTGGGTTGTTTCCAGTTTTGTGAGAAAGGATTTGGAGATTCTCAGCCCAGTGTGGCCTCCCTGCCCCCAATTTCTCTGGTGTGTTTCAGGACTGCAGGGAAAGAGCCCATGTCCTCTCACTGAGTCAGCCTGGGTGTGGCGGGTTCCCCAGGTTAACGGAACCACATCCAAAATATCATTCGACTGTGTAGACATTCATGTGCTCAGCAGTGACTGAGTGTCCTCCACCGTGCTGAGAACCGGGTGAAGAGCCCTGATCTTAGATGCTCAGTCTGTGAGTAAGATAAACACACAAACAAAAATTATATTACAGCAGGGTAAGTGCTGTATCAGAGATGGGACAAGGGAAAAAGAAATGCTGAGGATGTAGTTATTAGCTCTGCTTGCGGGGAAATCAACGACATGCCACAAATCCATCATGAGCACTTAACAAATATTAATTTATTATGGATCAGCTACATTGTTCTTCTCCAAACAGGTTCTCTTTACAAAATAATTGGGTTTTGATAAGACCTCAGCTAAACATCAGAGTTTAGTCCCTTTCTGTGCTCAAGGTGATCAGGAAATCTTAACTGGGAAACCTCAAAGGTCCCATTTACTGTAAGCGGCCTAGTAGCTCGAAGAAGAGAAATATAAAATATATTTCATTTTTTAAAAAAATGCTTAGATTATTTAATAATTCAAAACCAGACACTATTTTCCTTTTTTATAAAAGCACTCATAAAAATACACCTATGGCTTTCTGCATATGAAATAAATATAATTTAATATTAAAGATTTCCTTGTTAACATTTCTCTTTATTTAGAAAGCGTGCCAGAGATGTTCTTGTCAGTGTGACTTAGAAAAGACCAGGCTGCAGCTAACAGAGTTGTTGGAGAGCCAACCAAAACATATCTGATCTCCCTTCGTTCCAGTTCAAATAGCCCAGATACTGTTGCTGACCTGCCTGCCACTAGCCCATCAGCCAAGGGCATGGTGGAGTTAGCAGGACTAAAAAGAGCCACCCAGTGAATCACAGGCCCTAACTGCTTGTGAAACACAGGAATGTCACCCAAATGTGGGCCACAAAGAACCTACTGCCAGAGGAGCGATGGGATGTGCACAAATGGGGGTGGCGAGCAGCGTAAAAGCCCTGGGCTCTTACGTGTGCAATAAGATTCCCAAAGCACAGCCAGTGGGAAACCTCTCCATTCTACAACAAGGCAGACTCAGGGAACTATTTAGTTTGAGCTTTGAAGATAAAATGCCCCAGTGTGTGGAGGTTGAGACAGCACCCAAAAGCTGAAAATACCAAAATACAAAATCCATCATCTCTGCAATGACTTTAACAAACCTTTCAGGGGCCGGCCCCGTGGCTTAGCGGCTAAGTGCGCACTCTCCACTGCTGGCGGCCCGGGTTCGGATCCCGGGCGGGCACCGAGGCACCGCTTGTCAGGCCATGCTGTGGCGGCGTCCCATAGAAAGTGGAGGAAGATGGGCACGGATGTTAGCCCAGGGCCAATCTTCCTCAGCAAAAAGAGGAGGATTGGCATGGATGTTAGCTCAGGGCTGATCTTCCTCACAAAAAAACACAAAAAGAACAAAAAAAAAAAACCTTTCAGTCTGACTTCTATCTCTGAACAAAATGGTGCCAAATGATAGAATTTTTTCCCCTACTGTAACATCCAAATCCATTTAACAGTTTTTCCTTGATGCCATCCTTGTTCAACCTGGTTGGTCCACCACTAGCTATAGGACAAATGGTCAACAGCTGTAGGACTGGTTTCTCCCCCAAACCCCCTCCCAAGTCATCCCTCTTTGTTTTAACTGCCTAAAGAGGACTCTGTTTTCCTCCCTGTGTTTGAAGCAGCATGATAGTACTTATCTGCTATTGATTGTTTTATCTGTTCTTAAACCCCACAGAGGTAGCAGCAACTACAGCAGCTTGTGGGTGTGTTCATGTATGGGGTGGGGGCTGGGGGGTCTCCTGCAGAGAAGCACAGCACACAGCAGCTTCCACTTGGGCAGGAAGACTGCAGAGGGAGGGAGGACCACCAGGAGAACTGAATGACTTCGTGGCCTGTGGAGGTGGGGAGGCCATTCCTGAGTGTTTCCACCCGTCTGCAGGGGGCCGTTTACAACCATCTCCTTGCTCCAATCCATCTGCTTATTTGCTTTTAAGTAAAAGGATGTGAAACAATCCCTCTAGCCAGAAACGGAATGACTTCCGTGTACCCGATTGTGTTGGGTAGCTACTGAGTGAGTGTGCCTCACTTCCATAAAAGTCTGCTCCTAATGTTCCTACCCAGTGAAAAGAGATTGGGCATTTTTAAACTTTCAAAGGGAAGCCTTCCAAAGGCTTAAGAATAAAGAATCTCTATGCTCCGTAAGACCATAAATCTTAGGTTGCAGAACCTTCAGTAGGAAGCCACATTACAGTTATAGGGTGGGGGGAGGGAGGAGGACCAGGATGTAAACTAAGTCTGGGAATAAAACGAAAAAAATTTTCTCGTATTCCACTTGGTGCAATAAAACAGCTAAAATTCTCCAAAGCCTGTTGGATCGTTTTTCTGTTTTTCTCTGAAACAAGCTTTCCCTAAAAGTGGGCCTTCCCTGTGCTAAACTAGATGCCAGAAAGAAAAGCTATGTGGGCAACGCGTGACCTGTTTTCCGTCAAATGTCCTGTTCTGTGCTGGCAGCTGGAATTAAGGGGCCTCCATCTGGGAGTCAGGGCGCTCCTTGAGGAACACCAAATAATAGTGATCTACGTTATAGTTGCAACAGACAAGTACAACCACAAGTGTCCACAAAAAGATAACTGGGGCACACCAGATACTCTCCAGGTATTTCGTGGTTGTTATTCATTCACATTGTCACTCACTAACAAGCCAGGCTCCAGAGGTTCAAGAAGAATTTACAATGAAGAAATATTTAATCAAGAAAATTCTATCCATATAGTCATTTTCTGCAAATTAAGATTGCCGTTATTTGTTTTCGCATTTAGTATTTTAGTACTGAATGTTTTAGTATTTTAGCATTTAGCATTTTAGTACTAGTGTTTTGTGCACACCTAGTTTGAGGACCACTGCTGTGAAAATGCAATTGTGGGACCATGCCAGTTCCCGCCACTAAACAAAGATGGGATTCTTTAGTGACAGTCACAAGAGATGTTATATAACCTCACTCCTTTCTTCCAGTAGCAAGTGTAATTACTTATTTGTCTAAGATGAAAGGCATTTTCCACCTGGACCATTCTATTTTGATTTTACACTCCTCCACTAACAGACAGGATGGGAGGGAGATGGTCAGACTTTCCTGACCCTCCAAGTTCTCCAACAGGTAATTATCTTTAGAATTTAAAGACCATAAACAGACTTTTACACAATTGCAATTTTATCTGACAACTGACTCAGTTCTGCCTGGTTGAATCCTGATTCCATCACTTGGTAGCAGTGTGCCCTTGGGCAAATTAGTTTAACCTCCTTCATGCCTCAGACAATACCTGACTCCCAGTAGATGCTTAGTGAGCATTTGTTGAATGAATGAATGAATGAGTGAATGAATCACAGTCAAAATTAAACATAAGCCAAAATATGTCCAGAAGTGATATCTTTTGGGGAGTCATGTTTTGGATATAATTTAAGTTTCTACAAAGTTCTCATTATTTCTTCCAATTTTAATTCAAAATAATGTTAACTCTCCCTTTTCTGCTTTCCCTCTAGTGTACCGGAGCTATTTAGGCTTTAGGGATATAATTCATAAGTCACAGAAATCATCATCATAAAAGTACCTGCCTCACAGTCCTGCTTCTATTTCTTTCCCTTTGAATTGTCTGACTCCATGGTGTGCTGGAGAGGAGGATCTACAGTCAGAGAATCCAGGTTTGAATTCTCATCCCATCTTTGTAATTGTTAGTCAGGCAAGCCACCTCATCTTTAAAATCCATGAAATGGGGAGAATAAAACTCACTTTATAGGATTCAAGGACTGCATGAGATAGTGCATGTGAGTTCTAAAGAACCAGCAGCACTAACGATTCATGTTACTTTACTTCCATTATGATTTACGACTTATTTACTGTCCTCAGTACCAACCCTGGACACAATTTTCTTGTTAAGTAATTGTCTGCCATAACCTCTGATACAGCTCTGCCCTCTAACCTACTTTCTTCATCTTAACATTTCCATCCTAGCCTTCTTATCCTCTCATGCATGTCTAATTTCCAGTTATTATAAGCTGCTATTCCTGAGGATATACTACAGCAACGAACTACGTTCCGGCACTGGAACCTTGAGTGGCCTAGAAAAAGCATGAGTCCAATAAAACACCTGCAGCCCGCCATCCTGAAGTCAACTATTTGGGCCAAAGATATGCCTGGCAGAAAGCAACAGAAATAAGAGCAGTGAGCCCACCATGCTGGGAGGCACTAGGGTATGATAAAAATGTTTTAGGGCGAACAGAATTCTCTCTTACCAATGGTTTGGTCTGGGGCAGCTACTTAGCCTTTTTGAGAAGCAGTTAGCTTATAACTTAAAACAGACTTATTCTACATTGTGTGTGTGTGTGTGTGTGTGTGTGTGTATGGGGGGGTTCCATTATATAGATTTGATCTTCTAGGAAATCAAACTTGTGACAACTACCCACATGCTGTCCACCCCCACACATACTCCGAATCACTCTTAATCTGTTCTATGCTTTCTTTTCCCATAGCTATCATCATTTTCTCATGTACTATATAATTTACTTGTTTATTATGTTTACTGTCTATTGTCCATTTCAATCTCCACTAGAATGTGAGCCCCAGAGAAAGAATCTTTGCTGTTCCTTTTGCTGATATATTTCAAGTGCCTAAGACAATACCTGACTCACAGTAGATGCTTAGTGAGCAGCTGTTGAATGAATGAATGAATGGATGAATGAATGAGTGAATAAATCACAGTCAAAATTAAACATAAGTCAAAATAAGTCCAGAAGCGCTAACTTTTGGGGAGTCATGTTTTGGATATAATTTAAGTTTTTATAAAGTTCTCATTATTTCTTCCAATTTTAATTCAAAACAATGTTAACTCTCCCTTTTCTCCTTTCCCTCTAGTATATTGGAGCTATTTAGGCTTTGTGGATATAATTCATAAGTAAGACATGCAGACTCCACTTTTCCCCATTATTCTCCCAGCTATGTGACATTGTGGCAACTGAGCACTGCATCTGTGTTAGGAGGAAGGGGAGGAAAACAGCTCAACAATCATCCCCCATCATTACTTCCTGGGCCTTTATGTCTCACACATTCCCTACAAGTTCAAGAGTTCATTCATTGCATTTCACTACAAATTATGTTCAGAAAGTGAAATAATGTGCTATGTAGTTCTAAATCTTCTCTTCTACAAACTATGCTGTCTTGCTTTATTGTTCAGTGATGCAAAACTTTTCCTTTACAGAAGATGTATTAGTCTTGATCCCATTAATATGGGTCAGTAATATTCTCAGTAATAATCCATGCAAGGCAAAGTCATCATGAATGTTAACTAAAATACACAACCATCAATGTTTTTTCCTGTCAGAGCCTTTGAATTTATCAACTAATAGTCCATAGCATAATGTAATATTAATGAGGTCAGAGAGAACAGTTAAAATTTTTTTCTCATAACTACTTGTTGAGATCATGAAACAAAAACAATTGGAAATACTACAATTTACAGATAGCCTAGAAAACTGCCAATTATTCAACGCATGCAAATCCCCATAAATTTTGAAGATGTTCTTTTCATCAATCTAATATATATATTTACCTCTGCATAATATTAAGTTGGATGTACTGAAAAATCAGTTTCTTTCTTCTGTACCATAATAAAGCCTTGTAGACAAGAACCTTTCAAGTTAATTTTGGGAGAAAAAATGTATCAGAATACTTGGTTATGCTTTTTTTGGTTTAATTAATCAAAATAGCAAGCATTATAATCTTCCTTTGGGAATACATACTTTCTTCACGCTATGATTGTCACTATTTTATATCTGTACCTCCCCCCTTTCTGAAATGCCACCCCCATTGTTTTTTTTGAAACATTCTGTTTTCTTTCCCCAACACACAGTTATCTTCACTTTTCCAAGCTCTTCCAATAGGCTGGTTGCGCAGACTGCTGAATTACATGCAGTGTACATTCCAAAATTAGGAAAGAGGATCAGTACTTCCAAGCATATCACTATCTTGAACTGTGGTAGCTCACTTAGTAAATTTAAACCTAATTGATAGCTTTTATGCACTGATTAAAAAGAAAACCTAAATCAACTCTATTTTTTAAACTTTCAAGAGAAGAACCCAAAACCTTATGAATTTTTAAGCCAAATGTGGAGTTTTAATGAAATGCATAGATTTGGCCCATTCTGATTCTGATTTCTCAACTGCTTTACTAATTTTTAACACATGCTGGTCCCAATTATAGCTATCTTAGCCCAAGGCAAAAAAAATTAACAATATCCTCCACCTCCTCCAACGGTGATAAAATTCAATTGATTAGCTCTCCTTCTCCCTCTAATTCTCACCTTCTAAACTGCCTACCATTGACTGAGGAATAAATATCATTCCCTTGAGATTTACTAATTTTACTACGGTTTAGAGCTAAGGACAGGATTTCAATCCACTTAATGTTTATATTTAAAGCTTGTGGTGCTTTTCTCCTCAGGCCTATTTGTTCATTTCTGATGAAGCAACCTCAAAAAAACAAACAAACCCAAGACTAACACTAAACTCTGATTCTTCAGTGTATGGTGCCCTTCCAGAACCATTTATTTTGCTAAAATAATTGGTCACAACATGGGAACAAAGTCACCACCTGTTAAGGTGATTAAAGGTAAGTTTCCTTTCCAAATGCCGTAGAAGGCAATTGCTATGACACCTGAAAAGCAGACTGGATGGCAGTACCGCCTGGCTGGCTACAGTCATGCCGAGGATACCTGTCACGTCAGCAGCTAGGAACAGGCCATGTCGTTTGACCTCCATAACGCCACAAGTCAATGGAAGGTGTAGAGACTGAGCTCCTTAAAGTAGGAGTAAATCTGCTTTCTGTCAAAAGGCCAAAAGAGCACAGACATTTTTATACAAATCCAGTTTACGATAATAAAGCCAACTATGCTATAAAGCCCTGCAAGTAATCAAGAGGAACAACTTGAGAGTTATTCATACCTCATACTCGCCCTATCAGGGTGGTCAAGTTCAATAGCTCCTATGAACAGGGAGTTCTGCACCCTCCAGTTAGCTGCATCACATCAGGCAGGGCATTGCTGGAGTCACAAATGTGTGGATAACTTCAGAAAGGGACAGACAGAACAAGCCTGAATGACAGACTGCTAAGCTCTGTAACAACTATGAATCAGAGGAGACAGAGAACTTTGGATGCAAAAGTTCACTATAAACTAAAAAAGCAAAAAACCCAAGTCAGCTCAGGGCATCTGTGGAGGATACTTTAGACTCTTCTGCCTTTTAGCCTTTCCATTGTCAGCTCAGAACACGAATGCTGTAAACACCGTGACATACAGAGAGAAAGGCCAGGGAGCAGGAGATACATCCATGACCTGTCCCGCTCTGGCTGGAGAGAAACTCCGGCTGCAAAGGACTAAACAAAAGGCCCCCGGCCTCCGAAAAATGATTCTCTTTGCTTCTCACATGCACCACCAGGGATGCGCTTAGTTGATCTGTTTGCGAAGAACAACCATCTCAAGAAAGATGACTGAAATACAACTACGTGCTTTCTTTCTGGTTAAAATTTTTATGTGTAATTCTCAGAAAAACAGATTCTAAGGTCTCAGTCAAAAAAAAATACGTCTGTGGGCTTGGGATAATCTGCAAGGTTGCTATGTTTTAATTACACACCCTGTATTGCTATAAAGTGGACTGAAGTATATTCAACTGATAATTACCCTTTAAAATGGAAGGGAAGCTATTCAGATATTCTAACATAACACCGTACTGTTAATTTTCTTACATTGTATTGGAATTATGATTTATATTCTGAGAATTTAACACTTCAAACTTTATTTTTTTAAGCTATCTCATAAAGACTCTACTAGAAGCTAGAAATTTGTTTGGCTTTCCTAATCTACTCTTCTGTTCACACCTCTTCCCAACTTTCCAAGTTAGAAATAGCACCTTTCACCTGAAATGGATGCAAAGCACCAACCTGAGCTGACATGCATGGCTCTCACTTTCTGATGGGAAAGAGATAAATAAGAAAGTGCAGTGCTTCAGTGATGAATGAACTGTTAACACTGTCCTCCTTAAGGATGTTAATAGGAACTCAGAAGCAAGACACATTCCCGAGAGTCTGAACAATGATTCACTGCAAAAAACAAATAGCTGTTCAATCTTAAACATCAGATTGCTCCGCCCTTCCCAACATATGTTGACTGATCAATGAAATGTGTGTGTAAGAAGACTGATCCATCACAAACTTAGTAAATGCTACCAATGTTACCCGAAGATCAGCAGGAAGTCAGAGGTGCCTTTTAGAGTGTTCGTCACAAAATGTTCACCCAAAGTGTTCCCTACTTTGTCAGTTCTGAAAAAACAAAATTCTGTTTGTGGAATCTGTGAGATTTCAGGGCCACTGCCTGCTCCTTCTGGTTACAGATGCAGCCACGTAAAGTAGCCTTCTCCGTCAACTTCTCTCCCAGGGCTCCTATAACCCCCACTATCCACTTATCTATCTATATGGTATATGTGAGCTGGTACAATAAATCTATCCCAGCTCTAAGAACTGTAAAGTATTATGCCGGACGCTGCAGGATAACAAAAAAAAGAGTGAGCCAAGATCCTTTCTCGAAGGGTCCTCATAACCAAGCAGGAGACAAAGCAAGTAAACACACAAACTACTGTAACGCAGCCCGTAATCAATGTTGTAAGCAGCTACAAGGCACTCTGAGAGTTCAGCAGGAGAAACTATTTCCTGCCGGGTGAAGAGAAGAGGTCTGTAAAAGGCTTAACCTAGATTCCCAATTCACCTAGTTAAACACAATGATCATAAGAGGAGAAAGGAAAAATGGGGGGAAAATTGTAAAAATAAGTGTGAAGAACAATAGTGTTGTCCACCTGCACCACATTCAGGATGACTCTGTTAGGTAATCACAGGACAGAACAAACATGAATGATAATTGCAGAGCGGGAATAAAGGTAAACAAGGCGCCGTGGTCACCGTGCTTCACCCGATGAAGTCTCATAACAAATGCAATCTAGTCAGAGCTCCCTGGCGTCCTGGTGCGGGATTAGTGCTAACAGAATACTCGGTCTTACCTAACAGGAAATCATAGAACTGTCTCAGCTTTTACCTGGTACAGCTGTGTGTGCAGACAGGCCAACATCTGTCTCAGTCAAGACAAATCTTTGTCAATTTACACTTTTAATAACCTTTATGGATGGAAATTCTACAGTTTCCCTTGGAAGTCAGCCTAAGTATTTAATCACGCTGATACCCAGAAATTCTGTCCACGGTCTAACAGGACCCTCAGTCCAGTTAAATTCACATCACGTGCATGGAGGAACACCTATGCAGCCACCGTCGGGGTCCAGGATGACTCAGTCAGCGCCACTGTCATCAGCAAGTACAGCACGTTTACTGACAGCTGACTGTGTGTCACAACTGTTCTGATTGGTTTGCATGGATTAATTCACTTTGCTCTGGCCAGGACACCACCAGGCGGTGAACACTTTTGCCATCCTCATGTTACAGAGCAGTGAGGGGAATGGAGGGGAGTTATACAGCTGGTACGTGGTACAGCAGTCTGGCGCATGCCCTTAACCACTGTGCTGAGCTGCCTCTACGAGCATCAAGATAACTGCCTGGACATCAGGATAACCACACCAACATCAGGAGAACTGCACCACAAGGTACGAAGCAGAGGAGCACTGAATACGGAGGCAGGAGACCCGGTTCTCTACTCCAGAGTTTCACGGTAGATAAGAACCCATAGGGCTGGCTCCATGGTTTAGCGGTTAAGTGCGCACTCCACTACTGGCGGCCCGGGATCCCGGGCGCGCACCGACCCACTGCTTCTCCGGCCATGCTGAGGCCGCGTCCCACATACAGCAACTAGAAGGATGTGCAACTATGACATACAACTATCTACTGGGGCTTTGGGGAAAAAAAAAAAAAAAGGAGCAGGATCGGCAATAGATGTTAGCTCAGAGCTGGCCTTCCTCAGCAAAAAAAGAGGAGGATTAGCATGGATGTTAGCTCAGGGCTGATCTTCCTCACAAAAAAAATAAAAATAAAATAATAATAATAAAAAAATAACCCATCAATTGTAGGATACACCATTGTTATTTTTTATATCACTAAGAAATAAAAAACCTTGTTAATCAAGCTATAACACAATGGTCAAAAGCCATCAATTACAGACAATCTTGATTTCCAGGATGTTGAAATGTGAGGGGAAATGTGCATTTTACAATTTATAAAATACTGTTACACTATCAATTACAATGAAGAAATCATTTAACCTGGGGCTCAGTTTTCTACATCTGAAAAATAGGAGGCTGATGATTATTAAGGTCCCTTCTAACCTGACAGCTCTACATACTACCTATATGAAGAACAGCTAGCACTAGAGGGAGGAGAGTGAGGTGCCTAGACCCCGAAATTTAAGGAGGCACTCACTCTCAGGGTGCTGCAAGTCCAGAATGGGTACCCGAGAGTGAGCGCCTCCTTAAAGCATGCGCCCTTGCACACTGGCT
The DNA here is from genome assembly GCF_020826845.1 of Diceros bicornis minor. Lineage (NCBI taxonomy): Eukaryota > Metazoa > Chordata > Mammalia > Perissodactyla > Rhinocerotidae > Diceros > Diceros bicornis. The sequence goes on from NC_080746.1 coordinate 23,261,719, forward strand.
TGCCTCTTCTTAATGGGGCTCTGATGAAGAAAGTAATGTGGGATTCAGACAATTTGTCTTTTGAGTTTTCCAATCAAGATCTTTATATAATGACCCATTCCCACTTGAGAGCACTTTTTTCCTATTACTTTCATCTTTCCTTGCCTTGGAGCATTCCTTTGCATTTCTATTCCCTCTCCAACTTCTCTCCATTTCTATTAAAAAGCCTGACTCCAAGTTTGTTCAGCTGGGTCTGCATTGTTTTACTGAGGCCAAGGACAGATGTGTGAGCTCCTCTGGGCTGGTGACTTCACAGTATCCCTAGCTTATAAAGTGCACCCCATCTCATGGGAAACTCATCACTGATCTCAAGGAATGGATAGAGATTAGGCCCTTGCTACTCAGACCACCAGCACCACATTGCCTGGGAGCATCTCAGAAAAGCAGAATCTCATGCCCCACTCTGGACTTGCAGAATCTACATTTTAACAAGATTCCTGGGGGATTCATAAGCACAATAAGTTTCAGAAGTATGAGACTAGACAAAATCATGTCGAATACACAGAAAAGCAACTCCAATGATAATACCTACTACTTATGAAGCCCCTAATATGTGTCAAGTGCTTTCCATACAGCATCTCCATTAGATGCAACAACGTAGACACATAAATGATGATTCATTTAAACTCAATGACCCAAGTGGAAGTTCTTCTGGAAGTACCGTACACCAACCACTTCAGGCCAATGAGGCCATGTTTTGCAAACTTTTTTCTGCAAATGGTTATCGTACTCACTTCCCATTCTTTCAGGACTTTCAATTTGCACAGCCTGATATTAACTGTGTGCATTTGAGCTAGTTATTAAATTCTCTGAAATTCAGTCTCTTTATCAGTAAAATAGGAGATGTTGGAGTACATTATAAGAATGAAATTATATAAAGGATGTAAAGCGCTTAGCAGCGCATGGAATGCAGGAAAAGCTCAAAAAATAAAACATACTACCTCACACGGCCAGTCGTAAAGGCTGGTCAAACTAAACAAACACAAATAACTGGCCTAAAAATTTGCCCTGTGCTTCAATTTCCTCAAGAAAAAAATACGCTCACGGTGTTTTGGGATTATCCATCCATCTACACAGCTCCTAGGATATGACAGGCAGGGATACCACTGTCGCTTTGAAAAACCTCTCTTACAAGTAAAGATATCTGGTGAAACTTAAATTGTGACTGAAAAAATCAAGCGGCAAAAAATGCACTCCTTGCATGACTGTAGCTGTGCATAATCTGATAGCACAAAAGGCACCTTGCTCATTTATTGAACTCCAGGGAGGTAGTGGGTTGCTTTTGACAGAGTTGTTAAGCAAATAAGAGTACTCATCGTTGCTGAATAAATTAAGCTATTCTTATTTGACCTTGCCGAACTAGGTCTGAGTGACCAACATGATCCAGTATTGTCTCGTATCCATTCGTATGATGTATCAGGCATGCTCACCATGTCCAGACTCTTGCTTTTGTGGCTTTTATAAAAGGTTTCATTGAATTGCTTATTAAAATGGCTGTATATAAAACTACTCCTTTGAAAGATTTCTCTGGCTTGGCTCCAGCTCAATTAGCAGACTACTTCCAGCTGATGAAAAGTAACAGTCAATATCAGATTATAGTTAGCAACTATTCACAAGAGTAATCAAATTAGATTTTGGTATCTATGGTGACACAACAAAAATTTCCACTAAGCCCTGTGGTTTTACAATAAGACTACCACAGCTTTATATTAAATTATTGTTCAAAATATTTTCTCAAAATCGAATCTGCATCTCAGGAGATACACATTCAAGTCTATGGGTGTATCAAAAAATGTCTAATCAGGGCTTTTCCAATTTAAATACTAAGTAGCCTTAAGGGTATATGGGAACAATTTGCATGGATCTTGGTCTGTCTTCTCTTTCAACAACTCCTTCTCGATTATCAATTACTACTGGTCATTGTCAAGCTGCAGTACTGACCAGTCTTTCAATAAAATTTACCGAACCTATAGTCCAGGACTGGACCAAGTGGGAGGATAACAGGAAAAAAGAAAAGACAGTCACAGCTTTTGATGTGATTTTTATAATGTAAATTAGGATATTAAACACACAAATTAAAAGACTTAATACATCAGATTTCAATTCATGTGCATATGGAGTAAAAATATATGAATATGACATACAAATTATATGCAAATTGAGTATAACTGCAAGTAGGCAGACTAAGAGCTCTATTGGAATTTATTGTGTTTAGTTCCTTAAAAACAAAACAACAAAAAACTTAGATGAGATTTTCTTTTATAAAAAAAAGTCTCTGATGCCTTGTGAGATGGTGTGGGTCTTCTGGCGGACCCCTAGCTAGAGACATCACACAGCATCCTTTGGAAGTGAGCGCCTCTTGGCCCACCATGCTGCAGAGGTCCCAGCAAGACTGTAGCTCCTATCATCTATGGTCCATATCCAACTTCTGGACCTGCAAGCACAGGTGGGATCCATCCTCTGTACTTCCTAGGAACTGAGACTTAGTTGATGGAAGCTGGGAGGCTGTCTTAGACCTCTTTTCCCCACAGACCCCCCTTCCTGCCATCTTGCCACAAATCTTTTTCATCCAGTTATCCAATTACGGAACAAAGTGGCAGTCTCTTCTCTTACAGGCACCCTCATCTTTACCAGGGATACCCCCCCACCCATGATTAACTTCTGGAAGAAAAATCACTACCTTTTGGTGTTGGGAAATTAAATGAAACAGCATATGTGAAAGTAATTTATAAAATGTAAAGGCTAAATAAATGTAAGAAATCATTATTGCAAGACAGTAAATGATTTTTTTAAACACACGTACAGTGCTTATCTTCAATCAAAGGCCAATCATCTTGTTCTGGATCCAAGCAAAGTGAAAAATAGCACAGTAGAAGTCACTCCACTCTGTTCCCTTAATGACTTACATTTACCTTGGCAGCTAAACACACAATGACTTGGCACTTAGAGACCCTTCGAGCACTAGGAAAACAAAGCCAGCATTAATATGACTCTACTGATGATTCCGTCTACAGGATCCAATGTTTTGGCAATTTACGGTCACAGCCATGTCTCTTTTCCTCTTGTCACTATAAAAATACTGTTATATGATCTAGAGCTTTAAAAATTATATCAGTTATAGCCTCCATTCAAACAATTAACTTAATAATCCATGATTACCAATTAGATGCTCAATTGGACAGATGCTTGCTCTTACATACAAAAGCGGTGCTGCATATGAATACCACCCGCATCAAGCTTGACTGACAGGTCTTTTTCTTTTTTCTAAGTTAAAAAAAAAGTCTTTTCAGAGCATTTAATTTCCAGGGTTTCATGTCTCTGATTTGACAACCTGTATGTGATTCAGATGGAATACTTTGTATTTTTATTTTGCAAACCTAAATTTTCATCAGGAAACAGTGTTTCTTTAAGGATATTTCAGGCTTTGGGGAAACATGTGCTTACCTGAGAGACCTGTTTCAAATTATCAGGTAAAGTACATTTCTGTAGTGGGCACTTGAAAATCACACCATATATTACTAACTCAATAGGCTGTATCGTCTTCTGCCAGACTCCCTTTCATTATTATATAAATAGATGATAGAAAAAAAAATGATAACCTATAATTCCACCTGCCTTATTCAACCTCAAATCTAGTCTCTTTTCCGGAAACACAATCAGATATCTCAGACTGTTCTCTGTAGAATTTCAGAATCTGAATCTCTGGTATTATCGTTGAAGACACTGTACCTAAATTATAATATACTGCAATATTATTAGGATTTTAAGCCTTTAAAGATACTTTTGTGCACCAAGTTTCCCAAAGGATGAAGAACATTCCTTTAGAAGAAAAAGTAAGCTGAAGCAAGAGCTCAATTCTCTAATATGTCAATCTTGAAATAGTTTTGTTGTAATATAGTGGCCATGTCTTCCCAGTAAAGGAAAATGGCTGGAGAAACAGCCAAGCCAGTGTTTTTCACCACTGTGAAACAGACTGATGGACTGGCTAATTTAGTTGAAAGTGCCAGAATATCACGGGCTGACATTCACGAAACACGTTTGTTTAATTTTTTTAAAATTTTAACTGATTTTATTATGAAACGTATAAACATATTCTGAAAAATGTATATCACAAAAACTACACAGCTCCACAGTCTATCAGATTATCTTAATTTTCACATTCATCAGATAACGAGTAAATCAAAAAACTTGGCAGAGTCTTTAAAATTTATTATTTATTTGGCTAATCAATTCAGCGTCTGTGTCTGGGACATAAGAAATAAACACACTCAGTTCCCTTAAGGGAAATGAAAAGAGGCTTATGAAAGCCAGGATAGAAAAACAGACAGCAAAGCAGACGGGAGAGTGGTGAAGAGCAGTGGCTCTGGAGGTGGGTCTCTAGGATTCGATGTCTTGCTCTGCATTTACCAGTTGACTGACCTTAGGCGTGGCATTTAACCTCTGTTGCCTCAGTCTCCACAACTATTAAATGAGAAACCATCAAATAATATATGTAAAATGCTTAACACACAGTATGAGCCTAACAAGCAAATGTTGCATAGGTATGTTTTTCACGGAAGTTCAAGAATGAGAAGCACAAATCACAGCCTCATGCAAACTGAAATGTGGTTGGGATAAGAGGCTGGTCTATCTGAGGCCACAGGGCCACCCTCTCTCATGGTGCCTCTGCTTCTCTCACCATGTTGGTGGGTCAGATCTCCCAACTGACTGGCTTCCTCACAGCTCCAGCTGGCACCCGGCCCAGTGGCCAGCCCAGCGGGGCAGAATGCCTCGAGACCTTTCAGTGGCAGAGTGCACTGCCAACTAATTCAGTCTCTTGAGTTGCAACACTCAAACTGATATGAGAGAAGTATAAGCCGACCACATCAACTTGTCAATACTGGAGAGTTTATGAGTTTAGTTGCCCTTGGGACAGGTCTCCAACCCAGCTCAAGTCAGCTGCGGTCAAGAGTGAGTTATTGTGGTCTAGAGCATGGCTGTATGGGTCAAAGGAGCTGTAGGCAGACCACACTGTACGGTCTAGATGACTCACGAAATGCTGTTTCAGAAGGCCCTTCCTCAAAATGTGGTGAAGAAGAAATATATATATTTAACATACCTCTTTAAAAACCTTTTCTCACCACTTCCCTCTACTCCCATCCCAACACTGCAATGAAAACTGTTATTTGACCAAAGCTTTCTATAATTGTGATACCCTACTAGTCTTAGACCCTGGAAAGGACCCTGTAGTTGGTGGAATAGTGAGTCCCCAAAAGTTATTTGCATATTCTAACCCCTAAAGCTGGTGAATAAGACCTTATTTGGAAAAAGGGTCTTTGCAGATGAAATTAAAGATCTGGAGATGAGATCACCCTAAATTTAGGGTGGGTCCTAAATCTAACGACAGGTGTCCTTATAAGAAAAGCAGAGTAAGGGGCCCGCCCCTTGGCATAGCGGTTAAGTGTGCGCTCTGCTACTGGCGGCCCGAGTTCGGATCCAGGGTGTGCACCGACACACCACTTGTCAGGCCACGCTGTGGCGACGTCCCACATAAAGTGGAGGAAGATGGGCATGGATGTTAGCCCAGGGCCAGTCTTCCTCAGCAAAAAGAGGAGGATTGGCATGGATGTTAGCTCAGGGCTGATCTTCCTGAAAGAAGGAAGGAAGGAAGGAAGGAAGGAAGGAAGGAAGGAAGGAAGGAAGGAAGGAAGGAAGGAAAAAAAGAAAAGCAGAGTGAGATTGAGATACAGACAAACAGAGGCCATGTGAAGACAGAGGCAGAGAGTGGAGTTACACAGCCCCAAGCCAAAGAACACCAGGAGCCATCAGAAGCCGGAAAAGGCAAGGAAGGATTCTCCCTTAGAGCCTTCAGAGCGATGGAAACCTTGCCAACACCTTGATTTCAGACTTCTGGCTTCCAGAACTGTGAGAATACAATTTTCTGTTGTTTTAAAACACCAAATTAGTGGTAATTATTATGACAGTCCTAGGAATCCAATACAGACTCTAAAATAAGCATCTGTGTTTACCCATTCAAGTACTTCCTAAGCACCAACACATACAAAGCCCCGAGCTAGGCAGGACACTACCAACATGTTGGATAAGAGAAAGAAAAGGTGGATTCAACAAACAAATTTTGCACATGGGCTGGCGTGGCATCCAACTTCACATCAGTGTATGGTCAGAACACTAGGAAAAACCGGCTCAATAACATGTATATGAATACAGCAGGCTGAGACGGTGGGCCCTGGATCCCCAGGGGCAGGCATATCACACCCAGAGGACAAGTGCGTACAGTGGAGTTAAATACTTAGTTAAATACTTAGGAGAAGCAAAGCGCTCACCTAAGCCCTATATAGAGAAGAACTTCCTGGACCGCTCTTCCTCCCTTCCTTGCCCAGCAAGTGTCTTTACATCAAGATCAAATATCGGGCCGGCCCCGTGGCTTAGCGGTTAAGTGTGTGCGCTCCACTACTGGTGGCCCGGGTTCGGATGCTGGGCGCGCACCGACGCACCACTTCTCCGGCCATGCTGAGGCCGCGTCCCACATACAGCAACTAGAAGGATGTGCAGCTATGACATACAGCTATCTACTGGGGCTTTGGGGGAAAAACAAATAAATAAAATTTTTTAAAAAAAAGATCAAATATCATCTTCCCCACGAAACCTTTGCTGGCCAATGCCCTAGGAAAACTAGCAATTTCTTCCTCTGTACATCACATCAGTCTCTCTTACCTTTATTATAATGCTAGTCACACTGCTTTGTCATCGTCTGCTTACAAGTCTTTCTCTCCCACCAAAGTACAGGTTCCTAGAAAGAAAGGACTATGTCTGATACATCCCGGGGTCCCTGGTACCTGGCACAAGAGATGCTCACTATATTTCTTGAACAAATGAGTCATAGTTATTTATTCATGAATCAGGATCCTGTGTTGAAACATGCATAATAATTAAATGCTAAAATATTTTGAGGTCAGATACTTAAGAGTAGTCATACTCACAGTCAGAATGAATCATATTTTTGTAACAAAATAGAAACCATTTCTATTCTTTTCTGTTCAATGGTAATTCAATACCAACGTTTCAGCCTTTGGTACATAATCAAGAGCACAAATACAAATTTATAAATAAAGTAGCCTGAACATGATGCAGCAAAAGGTAATGAAATAATTTATCAATTTCAATCACGCTGAACAGAGTTCTTTGAAATGTTAGAAACAAATCTGCTATCTTTTTCTATGGAAGGAAAAAGTACATATAAATGTTTCCCTTTACTTCGCATTTACATGGAGGGAATATTTTCGATCAGACATCAGTCTCAGCACGCTAGTATTAGGAGAAATGGTTTGGGACTGAGGATTCAAAGAAAAGAAAAATTCACTCAACTATTTGGTTTTTAATGTCTAGATCTAGGCAACACCCATTTACCTGTACGAAAATGGAGAACCCATTCCCTCTGCTCCTTCACATATTATTTTGTCCTCTAAGGACAACTAAGTGATGTGTTGCCACAGGCCTACAGGGGCCATGGCTATGCTCCTAAGGAAATGGGCAGGAGAATGAACAGGCAGTTTTCACAACTTGTAGAACAAAAACTGGAACTCAGGGAAGGGTGGGCAAATGTGATTTTACATGGCTTGTCACCAGGTGTAAGCAAGAGGAGAGCTGAACTGCAAAGTGCTGACTGCAAATGGCCCCCGCTCCTGCCCTCAGGGCCAGGAGTCCCTCTGCAGTGGCCGTCTGAACAGGGACACTGAATTTGGTAGTGCTGCCACAATCCTATCCACGCCAGAGCCCCAGCCTCACAAGATACAAGTCAGTTCAAAAGAGGACTGGGAACCTTTGCCCATTGGATATCAGGCCTTTTCCTTTGAGTCAATAGTAAGATTTTGATTGTTCTAGACATTTTCTTTAGTATGTTCAATTCTTTTTTATTTTTTTCATTTTAGCTTTCTTTTTACTTAACGAAGAGTCAAAGGGAATGGATGCAAGGAAAACAGTTATAAGTACAGACCGCTGTCCAATAATGATGATAAGTATTTTGCAATTTACCTTATTTCATTTGTTATTCCTAAGAATCACACAAGCAGGCAGAACAGTTATTATTCCTCCTCTTTTATGCAAAAGAAACTAAGTTCCTGAGAGATTAGATGGTTTATTCAAGATCATCTGGCTAGTGTGTATATTTGATGCCAGATAAAGTTTTTCTCATCAGTACCCCATGATATTTCCTTTAATTCAAGTTGACGTGACAGCGACCCACCTAGGGCCTTATAAAAAATTCAGCTTCTCAGTTGCACTACCCATATTTCAAGTGTTCAATAGCCACACGTGACAAGTAACTACTCTACTGGACAGCACAGACATAGAACTTTCCCTCACTGCAAAAAGTTCTATTGGACAAAGCTGTCCTGAACTGTCTTCCTCCTCACATTGGGACCCAAGATTTTCACTTTAGGCATAACTCAGAAAGAACTCAAGTTACTTTAGGTAGATGCCACTACGGAGGGCAACCTGAAGAAATGATTGTTTCCCAGTCACATGCCTACACCACACCGAGGGCCACCATATTATACAAATCCAGGGGACCATTCATGTACGAGAGTCACATCGTTCAGTACTTCTCCTGTATCACAGCTGCCTATGGCAACCCTGATCACACCAAATTTATGATTTCTTCTTCAAGTGTTTCATGTCATGCCCTCAGTATTCAGCAAAAATAAGGACCTTATACTGCCAAGCTCAAAAGAAACTGGGAGAAAAGGACACAGCGGCGTTATCAAAAAGGATTTTTAAAATAATTTACCTGAGTTGAGGTGCTCTCTTGTAAAATCCTATTATTACTTCTGCGTTGGCAGTTTCTCCTTCCAAATCTCATTACAAATGCTTCTCTAACACCTACTATTTATTCAACAGCAGAAATCAACTCCCACTCAGAAAACAGGTAGGCATTGCCACTTAAAGACTCACAGATATGAGAAGTAAATACTTTATAAGAATATTTTCAAAATTCAAATTACAGGTGAGTATTTCAGATTTCCTTCTGTAACTTTCTTTCCACCAGTGTTGCAAATTAATTAATCAGGAGAAAAAAGAATGACAGGTGTGTTCCTCACTTCTGACACACACACACTCCCACCACTACCATTCAACTCCGGTGTTTTGAAATGTGCTATGTATATTTAAATGTTTTGTAAAAGGTTCTTTTCTCATTAGCTTGAATTGGAAGAAGATGCTTCCATATGGCCCCAGGGCATTAAAAAAGTTAGCAAAATTTTTAAAATAACAAAATTAACATAAAATAACTTTACAGTTAAAAAATTGAGGAACACCATCTAGTAAATCAAACGCCGTGCTAAGAATACTCTTGGAGTGCCAGAAGGCAGGGTGACTGCCAGAGAGGTGGAAAGAAAGACACATCTCCACATCTCCACAGAGGCATTCCTGTGATTTGTGAGAAATGAAAATGTTTTCTAAGCTGCATTTTTAAAGATAACTTTTCTACACACATCTCTCTCTTTCTTACCCTCTTTAGGTGGGTGAATATATCTTTTCACTTGCACTCGGTGTAAGGGAGCTGTGTTTTTGAAAAAAGAGGCCCTTTTTCTTTCTATAGAGATGTATTTATACTCAGCTGGAGAAAAGAAAATAATAGTATAAAACAAGGCAAGAAGCAATGGAAAACACTTGGAAATCATGATCATGGGTCTAAAACCCATGGAAGAAAGTTTAGTTTAGCAAGACAATAAAGAAAGATGACTCCAGCAACATAGCAATCAACTTGGGCACTATGTGAAGTGAAGTCTGCATACTGAGTCAGCAAACACATAAATCAAGGCACAAATTATATTTAAAGTAGTACAATAAACGTGTATCAAATGAGAGTGGTCTCAAAATGTTATCCCCTTATGGTCAAATACTGCATGAGAAATCTACATGATTAATCAAACATGATAATTCAACAAAACAGGTCCAGATTAGGCTTTTTTTTAGCTCCGCTTATCCCAAGCACCATTATAAAATCTCTGAGATGCTCTATCTTCACTGTACAGGCTGTTAACATTGTAAAATGAATGACAATGAAAAATAAACATTTGTTGAATTCAACTTACCTGAGACTAATATTTCATTGATTAATTTTTTAATTTTAAATAGGGCCATGCCCATTGTCTTCCCCAAAATGAATACCCTAATTCATTCTTCAATTGTAGTCCTTATTAATAACCTTAATCGAAATTAATGCAAACACATTGGTCAAAACAACAAAGTCCAACAGAGCTACTAGCAACAACTTCTGGAAACAGTTATTAATTATCAATTAGTGATCATTTTTAATGATAATTCCCAATTACAAATGAAAATCTGTCAAAAAACTGGCAACCTTCAAAATTTTTTTTTAACTTAATAAGAGTTACAATTGAAAACTGTAGTCCTGCAGTTTGCTTACTGCCGGCAAGTGTTCTATCTAGGCCAGTCATAAAAAGATCCAGGTTCTCAGCACAATTCCTACCAGCAGTGGCAAATCCCAAAGTAATACTTGGAAAGGTTGCTCAAATGAAAAGCCCCAGGGAACATCATGTTATCATTCAACAAACACTTACAACAAAGTCTTATGGCTACATCCTGGGTTTCGTTACCACTGGGAATTGTTTCACCTCTGTAATCTTAAATTTGTATACCCCGATATCCAACTGCACTCCATTATCAATCCCCCTCTTTTCCACTCGCGTGTTTCAGCCATACCAACTGCTGCCATCTGTTGGGACTATCTTCCTGTTCCTCTTCTTCCAACCAATCAGCCTCTTTTGACTGCACTTTCCTCCAATTTAGGGCTTGCTCACCTTCAAACGTAACTCCTCCTCACCTCATCCTGTACCGCACACAGCCTACACATGCCCAGAATGGGTTCAATCCAACATCCATTGATGTCCCTCCAGCATGGGGCTTGCCAAGCGCTGCAGGAGAGAAATAAACTCTGCAGACTGGACCAGTGATAAATTTGTAGTTTCTGGTTTCAGCACATCCCAAAAATATTTTCTGGGGAGGCATCCAGGCAGCTGCCTTTCCCATTTACCCAAATATTTACTACCTTCTCAAGCTCCCTTTTCTCCCCTCTCTATCAGCAAATGACTTCATTTCTTCCTTTATGCTAAAAATAGAGACTACTGAGGCACAGATTTTATCAGCTTTCAGGCTCTCTTCCCAACTACCTCCAAATTTACTTGTATTCTTATCAATCCTTCCTACAGTTCCTCCAATTACAAAGAAAAAGCCATACCTTTCATTTAAGGCTTACTTCTCCCACTTGTAGGCTTGATCTCCTTCTGGGATCTCCCTCTGGGATCATGCACCATCAATCATTCTTCTCTCTGCTGTCTCTAATCTTTCCCTGTCCACTGCCTGATTCCCTTCAGCCCACTAAAATGCTTGCCTTCTTTTAAAAGAAATAACAGCTCTCCTTCAACCCCATGCCCTTCTCCAGCTACTTGTGCATTTCTCTCCTTCTAAGCAAACTTCTTCAAGGACTGATGTTCCTTCATCTTTCATTTAAACCCAAATGCACTGCAATCTAGCTTTTTCCTCCATTACTCCACCTGCTATGACATCACTCTTTTTTATTTCCTTTAACCTCTCTGTGTAATTATTTTCAGTATCCATTTCCCCCCGTAAATGCTGATGTTTCCTAGGGTTCCATCAGGAATAATGATACCATTTATCATCTAAACCAGGACACTCTTAAGAGTGAAATGCAGGACATTGCACTTTGCTCGCCCTGGCTACGGCCCTCTCATTGGCTCACTCATATTCAGCCTCAGCCCCCTTCCCTTCTCACGTGACTTCCCCTCTCCGCAAGTAGGCTGATGAATCCTGTACCCACATCTCCAACCCCAAGCCTTTGGGAGTGCCAGAGCCATATCCGCATTTTCAAAAACTGCACAAACCCTCCTGAATACCTCACAGACACTTCAGACACAGCAGACCCCCCACAGAACACACTGCTTTTCTCGCTGGCCATCACGTGCCCTGTCTCTGTCAATGGCATCACTGCTCCTCCAATCATCAAAGCCAGAAACCTCAGAGTCATCCTTGATGTCCCTTCTCCCTCCTGCCCACCAAAATAACATCCACAGTAAACTGTCATCACATTCTGTCAATTCCGTCTTGAGAATCTCTTAAACCTCTTCTCACTTCTCCATCTCCAAGGCCATTGCCTTGCAAGTCCCTCTTCATCTGCTTAGAATAACGTTCCTTGATTTTTTTAAACCTATGCATGCCCCTTTTTTCTAAACAGAAAATCCCCTCATCCTGCACCCAGCCCAGTCCTGAACGACTTATCTCCTTTAACTGGTCTCCCTGAATCTACTTTGGTTATCTCTGGGTCCTTCTCTATTCTGCTTCCAGCTATCTGCCTTTAAAAAAATCTAATCGTCAGGTCATAAAATCCTAAAACTACTAAAATCCTGCAAAACTCCTTGCCCTGCCATAGAGCCTTCATCACGGTCTGCTCTTGCCTACATTTCCAATTTCACATCCCGCCACTCCTAACTTACCCTTCCCCACTGCCCACTGCTGCTCGCATTCTACCAAACCACTTTAAGGTCCCAAAGCTCTTTTCTCTTTTTAGCCGCATGGCAAATTTCCACTCTACCTTGAAGATTTTTCCGCTTGGGTTTGAATGCCACTTTCTCCCTACACACCCCTCTGCCCTCGACAGCACACCTGTTTCCACTGCACTCTAATTATTCACACTCAGGACTGCCTCCACAAGGTGGCTCTAAGGCTTTGGAGACAGCGGCCACTTCTTATTCCTCTTTGCCTTTCCCACGCCCAGAACACAGGAGGCAATTATTAAATATTTGAGAATCAATAAATGAATTAGTAAATTAATACAAATGAAATACCACATGCCAGGACATCTGCAAATGTAGCACAAATATTAATCCCACATAAACTAAGCGCAATTGTCAAGTGAAGGCTCCTTCTCTCCATTGATGAGCCACATACGATGTTTTCTTGACAGACTATGACTACATAGTATTATGCAAATTTAAAGGGTACTAGGTAATATTTGATAGCCATAACAGTACAACTGAATAAATGAACTAGTACTTCTAGGTCCAAATTGTCAAAACTCCACATCTCCCAGTAATAAGGTTCCTAAAAGTCACAAGGGCCCGGCATAGAAATGAGACACTTTTGGTAGAATGTTTATATCACTCACAATAAGTGAGTGATCTTCTTCTGTAAGATTGAAGAACTGGCATTAATCAAGGGATAGAAGACAAAGCCATATTAGATATACTAGACTATGAAGCAAATCACAGGAATTTATTCTTGGCCTCATCTGTAAAAATGGATGAAATGAGTGACCAATACGATTATAGATCAGCATTTCCAAAACTGTGTTTTGCAGAACTCTAGGGTTCTCCAAAATATTAATAATATTACCACTCGCTACCATTTACTAAGCACACCCCATGTGCCAGGCACAGTGCCAAGTATTTTATACACAATTATTTCATTTAACTTTTATAATAACCCTATAAACATTTATTATTAGTACGTCCCCCTTTAAGGAAACTAAAGCCTAAATATAGAACTTTCTCGAAGTTCTATAATCCAGATGAACACGGCTCTAAAGCCAGAGTTGTTAACCACTGTTTCCATACTAATAAGCTCATGTTCAAGCAAGTTTTGGAAACTTGGTACACTAATGCCCTTCTTGGAGGTTACAGTCTGCATTAACATTATAAGGACTCTCAAAAGTTTCTCAGTGAAGAAAGCCTTTTAACTTCGTTTAACACAACATTCCTCAAGCTTATTTGACTCCAGGAGCCTTTTTTTTTTTTTTTGTGAGGAAGATCAGCCCTGAGCTAACATCCGTAGTAATCCTCCTCTTTCTGCTGAGGAAGACTGGCTCTGAGCTAACATCTATTGCCCATCCTCCTCCTTTTTTTTCCCCCAAAGCCCCAGTAGATAGTTGTATGTCACAGTTGCACATCCTTCTAGTTGCTGTGTGTGGGACGTGGCCTCAGCATGGCCGGAGAAGTGGTGCGTTGGTGCGCGCCCGGGATCCGAACCCCGGGCTGCCCGCAGCGGAGCGCGCGCACTTAACCGCTAAGCCATGGGGTCCGCCCATCGAGGAGCCTTTTTTAATGAAGCCATTTGTAACATATCAGGGGGCGCGTGTTTTGCAGAATACAATTTGGCTTTAGATGATAACCAAAGGGATTATGAACTCACTGAGCCCAGAAAGGAGAAAGGAGCTAATTGCGGTATTCGTTACAGGTGATAGAGCTAGTGAGCCATTTGTGTCACAATCTCAAATGCCAGGTGACATAATGACGGTGACAATATTCGTGAGTCAAATGAAAAGTATTTTCCATTCACGCAATTAGACACCAATGCCCTTGATTTGCTCCCATGAATCTCGAAGCCAATTCAAGAAGCCAATTTGCCAAAGAGGCAGTGGTGGTAAAGGCTGCTTGACCGGTGCCACAGTTTTCAAATTTTGAGGTCCCAGAGGTGCCCGCTTGTGCTCTTTTCCAGTACTGCCACACTTCCTTCTTTTCTAGGACACTCACGTCTTTAAAAGAAACCCTGGGCTTCCAATAAAACGGATTAGTCTGGGAGACCTAATAGTAAGAAGGCTGAAGAACAAGCGACTTTGTTACAAACAACTCACTTGGCAGTTCCACTGTATTGCTCTCCATTATTTATTCAAACTCCGTTTATTGACCACCTACTATGTACCAAACTCTACACTAAGAAGGAAAGACAGCCTTTCCCTCAAGGAGCTCACGGCACACCGGGAAGAAAGCAGCATACAAAGATAAAGCAACAGACTACGTGCAGTGCTGTCATAGAAAACGTGCAAGACACTACACGTTCTCTCACAGTCTAGTTCTTTCTAGAAGGAAAGAGGATCCAGAAAGCCTTCACATTCCTCATCCTCAAAGTAAGTACATTTATAATAAAACCTGCCTTCCAAAATCCTTAGGGAAAATGGAGGCTTGGGGTAGAAGAGAAACGCTGATGAAAGAAATATGCAATTTGAAAGGCAGCCAATATGTTCACGGTGGGCAAAGCACAGAAACCAGGAACTGAGATGCCTGCAATCTGTTTTTTTTTTTTTTTTTGTGAGGAAGATCAGCCCTGAGCTAACATTCATGCCAATCCTCCTCTTTTTGCTGAGGAAGACTGGCTCTGACGTCTATTGCCAATCCTCCTCCTTTTCTTTCCCTTTTTCTCCCCAAAGCCCCAGTAGATAGTTGTATGTAATAGTTGCACATCCTGCTAGTTGCTGTATGTGGGACGTGGCCTCAGCATGGCCAGACAAGCGGTGCGTCGGTGCACGCCCGGGATGGGAACCCCAGACGCCAGTAGCGGAGCGCACGTACTTAACCGCTAAGCCACGGGGCCGGCCCTGCAGTCTGGTTTTGATCCTGAGTGACCTTTGCCTCTTCTTCCTCTGTCCCACCTGGAGATAAATTAATATAATGTGATGGGCAAAGCCTTATAACTAGTGAGGCGAAATAGAAAAGACAAAAAGCTCGCTTAAGATCCATTATAACAACTATTACAGAAAACAAGTATATTTCCGTATATAAATAACCTTAATAATTCTATGTGGAATTTTCAAGATTAAAATTAAATTACAGAGGGCCGGCCCCGTGGCTTAGCGGTTAAGTGCACGCGTTCCGCTACTGGCGGCCCGGGTTCGGAACCCGGGAACTGCTTGTCTGGCCACGCTGAGGCCGCGTCCCACATACAGTAACTAGAAGGATGTGCAGCTATGACATACAACTATCTACTGGGGCTTTGGGGGAAAAATAAAAAAATAAATTAAAAAATTAAATTACAGAATTACTTTTTGCCTACAGACGTTTTTTTCCTCTGAACTGTTCATCTTCTAAAGTAGGATAGGTTCAAAGGGACCTGTATATGACATTCTTTTACCAAACTTACTTATGTGACAATCTCTGGTTAAACAAATTCACATCACATTCCACACTCACAGGATAAATGAGAGAGATGCACTATGAAAACAAAGGGACGAGAACTAACCAAATGATCTCTCATGAGTCACACTAAAATGTTCACGTGTTCTTTCTTTAATTATTATAATTAATAGACTTTATTTTTTAAAACAGTTTCAGATTGGGAAAATAGTACAGAGTTCCCACATACCCCATCAACCTGCACAAAGTTTCCCTATTATTAACATCCTAAATTAGTATGGTACACTTGTTCTAATTAATGAACTAGTTTTAACTCGTTATCATTAACTAAAGTCCATCTTTTATTCAGATTTCCTTAGTTTTTTCCTAGTGTCCTTTTTATGTTCCAGAATCCCATCCGTACACTTGGCTGTCATGTCTTCTTAGCTTCTCACAGCTATAACCGTTTCTCACTTTCCTGCTTTTGATGACCTTGACAGTTTTGAGGAGGACTTTTTTGAGCAGGTATTTTGTAGGGCTGGTCAGGTATTTTCCCTCTCCACTGGAATTTGACTGATATTTTTCTCGTGATTAGCCTGGGGTTATAGATTTGGGGTAGGAAGATCACAGAGGGAAATCGCCATTTTCATCAGTCATCTCAAGGCTACATAATCTCAACATGATCTATGACTGTCGATGTTGCCCTTGGTCGCCTGGCTGAGGAGGCGTTTATCAGGTTTCTTCGCTGCCAAGTTACCCTTTCCCCCTTTCCATACTGTAGGAAGGAAGTCACCACGTGCAGCCCACACTTCAGGAGCAGGGAGGTATGCCCTCTGCCCTTTAGGGTGGAGTATCCACATGATTTATTTGGAATTCTTCACATGAAATTTGTCTCTTCTCCCGCATATATTAATTTATTCAATCATTTACTTGCATCAGTATAGACTAATGGATATTTATTTTGTACTTTGGGTTATAATCAAATATTACTTTATTTTGTTGGTCAAATTGTTCCAGCTTTGGCCACCAGGAGCTCTTTCAGTTGGCTCCTGTGTTCCTTTGATGTATCCTCATCAATGTGGTTCTTTTCTTTCTTTCTGTCTTTTTGAGCCCTTCCTTACTTTCTTGCACAACAAGATGCTCCAGGCTCATCTTGTTTATTTCCTGCCCCAATCCTAGAATCAGCCATGTCTCCAAGGAGCCCTGGTTCCTTTCATTGGAGAATGGTGTTAGAAACCAAGATCTGGTCACTAAGTATGCTTGTTGCTACTGAGGTGTCATTTCGTTTAAGCCCTCTCAGCTGACAGAGCAAAGACATATATGTGTGTTTACTATACTGTGTGTATATATACATATCTATAAATATTTCTTTATGCAACTATCTTTATATATATTTAGTTAAACATTACATACTTTTTAATTCTCCAGAAAATGTCAACATTTTAAAATTTATATATTTCAAGTGCCTCAGAAGAAAACTATTTCATTTACATTTAAAATTTCCCATGACATCTAACACTGAGCGATCCAGGAGAGTTCACTGATCTGAAATTAACAGCTCAAGAATGGGTCCAGATATATCTGGTAGTTGTAGGGAACCCTCAGTCTCCTCACCTATAAATAGGGATAACAATGATACCAACAGCAAAGGATTACTGGAGAATTAAATAAGATGATGTATGTAAATATTTAGAACAGAATCTAACACATTATAAGTGTTTAATAAGTGATAGATAAAATAAATTTCTAGCTTATGGGAAATATTTTCAAGAGCAAAAAATAAAATGGTATAATTTTAAGTTTAGATTTCTTTATGTTTGGTTGTCTTATTCATTTTTACCATCTGACTTAAAAGTAAGCATTGATTTAAATGTATTATTTTACTCCAAATATACTCTTTGGAGAGATAAACTAGCAATAATGTTACTAGTCATGTTACTCCTGCCTGGAGACACTAAGAAATTGACTTCCTAATGTACACTGTCACGACCCATTTCAAGGAATGTTAATGGGTTAAAAACAGGTGTCATGGTGAAGAAGAGAGAGCAAAGAGACATGGGATTGCAATTTCCACATCTCCCCACTCCATCAGAATGTCAATCATTCAACACCAGGCATGCCATTTAATAGAAGGTAGTCAGGGTTCCCATAGAAAATAATTTCAATTCCTACAGCTGATTAGAACTGTCTCAATACTTGGAAGACCTGTCTATATAAATCTGGAATAACATGATCAGAAATGTCTTCCATCTTTGATGAGGAGATATATAACTATAGTTGGTGAAGAAACTGCATTATGTCTACACGAAGGGCCAAATGAGATACTAGTCACATATAGTAAACATTATGTTTTCTGAGGACCGATTTCAAGTCAATGCTGATGAGTCCTTAATGTATATTCTGATGCTTTAAAAGATCACTTAGACAGTCACTTAAACTAAATCTGATTTTGTATTTTTTCTACAAGGCTATAGCCTAAGAGGGTCAGAATGGGCAAAGGACCATGCTTGTTTAGCATAGATCGTATGAGTGGTTTGAGGTTCTAGCAAAGAAGGCTTATGGTATATAAGATGCAAGTGGTTCCTGGGAACTGAGCAGAATGAGTGAACCCCCATCCAAGTCAAGGCAATTCTGCAGGCCCACTGGGTACCTACACAGCGCCATGTAACGATGCAGTTCATCTGAGGAGCTCAGCATAACCAGTTTAGATTAGTAATGCTGATTGGTCTCTAGGGGAGGCAGGGCAAGGCCCAGAGATGGCCTGTGTTAGTGGGTGGAATATCAAGTTCAGACCTCATGCTGAAAATGGAGACTTCTGAGCACAAGGCTTGTCAATGATTGCAGGGCCAGGCTAGTCAGAGGCAGAGAACAGAGTCTAAACCAGGGAAT
Organism: Diceros bicornis minor; assembly: GCF_020826845.1. Classification (NCBI taxonomy): domain Eukaryota; kingdom Metazoa; phylum Chordata; class Mammalia; order Perissodactyla; family Rhinocerotidae; genus Diceros; species Diceros bicornis. The sequence continues at coordinate 23,280,567 of NC_080746.1, forward strand.
TCAGAAAGCTGTCTCAGAATTAACAACAGCCAGCACACAGTTGTGTCCTAGGATATGGTTATGAATCTCAGGTTGGGACTGTCTGCCCTCTGCAAATCCCTGGAACAGCCCCTGACTGGCCAGTCCTGCCCTAATACTCCACACTGCACCAGGTAAGTTAGCTCATGTTCCCTTCTCTGCTTAACATGCTTCATTGGCATCCCACTACCTCCAGAGTAAAATCCAGAGCCCTAGCTGCCCCTCCAGGCCCTTCAGTTGCTTCAGCCACATTTGTCTTACTTCAGAGGCTGCAAGATTCTTTGCAACCCCTGGGCCTTTGCACACACTATTCCTTCTCTCTGAAATTTCCTTCCTCCAATTCTTCACAGGCCTGGTTCCTTTCTAAACTTTCAATATTCTACTTAGATGTCATCTTCTGAGAGAGTTCTTCCCTGATCTTTCTCTTAAGCTTCAACTCCCTCCCCATCCCTCCTTCATTATTCACTGGCCCAGTACACTATTTGTTTTCTGTATGGCACTTAGCATTGTTTAAGGTCATTTTATTTATGAATTTATTTACTGGGTTTTGGGTCTGATTCTACCACTCCAGCATAAGATTCACAAGGGCAGGGAACCAGTTGGTTTTGTCTGTCACTGTATATCCAATGACTAGCACATCATAGGCACTCAGTAAAAATCACTTATGTTGAAAACATTACGCTCAGAAGCCAGATACAAAATACCACATATTGTATGATTCCATGTATATGACATGTCCAGAATAGACACTCCAGAGAGACAGATCCCAGCCAGGGGCTGGGGAGAGGAGAAGGGGGAATGATCACTTAATGGGTATGGGGTTTTGTTTTGGGGTGACGAAAATGTTCTGGACCTAGACAGAGGTAATGATTGCACAATGTGATCAATGTACTAATGGTAAATGTTACATTATGTGTATTTTAACACAATAAAAAAATCAGTAGTGTGAACAAATCCATACATCCCCCTCACGCTGTGTCCCATCTTTCTGGCAGATGACAGCTAGGAGGTGGAGTGCTTCTCCTCAGGGTGAGGCAGGTAACATACCTGCCAGATATGACTGAACAGACTAGGTGCTCAGAACTGAACCATCCATGTGGGTGGTGAATTAATCCAATGAAAACCATATCCCATTTGGGTTGTACACATACACAGTCAAGCACAGAACCCTGGTTCAAGTTTCCTAATGTTAGTGGTCACACCAGACAACAGAACTGCCAGTTGTTTCATTTCTATCATCACCATGATCACTACCAACCGCCACGGCCAAATTAAATTCAAGACAAGTTGCACTGATTGTTTAGAAGCAGAAAATGAATAAATTACGTTTGGTGCAGTTCATTCATTTTACACACACAGAGAATAGGATGTGAGTTCCATGTATTTGTCCCGAGTACAAGCCAACCAAGCTGGCCCAGATGGGGAATAGAAATGGGAGATTTCAAAGCAGATCTCTTCTGTGGACTTCTGTGAGTCCCACTGCCAGTGGTCATGACCAGAGAGGTTGCCTTCACCATCGAAAGGCCTCCTTTTTAGTTGGAATATTTACTTCCATAATTCACTTACTTTTGAGATTATAGGTAAAACATAAGTCATGGTGGGGGGGTGGGGAGGGCAAGGTATTGGAAGTAAAATATACTTAAATTATAAGGTTACAAGGAGCTCTCTGGTGAAGTACATAACCTTCCTGCTAAGATTGGTCAGTCACAGAACCATCATTTTTTACGTATTTCTTCATTTACTTTGAACACCTTGATCAACATCTTGTGAGCTCTTCCACACTTCTAGAAAAAAATCAGAGTGACTAGTGACAACTAAAACTGCATGTCCAGGGAAAATATTGGAGGACACTGAGGAAATGAAATGCAAAAGATATATAAGCATTATGTTCCCAAATATTGAAATTTAAGTATAGAAATTTTTAAAATAAAATTTGCAGCTCAAAACTTGAGATTCACTTTTTGGACAAAGAGCAATGGAAAACCTTCTGAATCTCCCATAGTATGTACCCACATAAAACACACAGCCTGTATAGTACAATGAACAATTTAAAATATTTTTTATGAGTTCATAGAAGGGAGACTCTTTATAAACCAACTTCTAAACCTAGAATTCTTGACAAGCTGAAGCTTACAAAGACAGAACATTTAAAGGAAATACACACTTTCTTAAGGACCTAAATTAGGTCTTTAATGTGTAAATGGCTACACTGTATACAAATGAATATAAATATCCAAATTTAGTTCATAAGGCCAAAAAAGAGACACTGATTCTCAATTATCCCCCAGAGTCACCCACCATGATATCATAAAACATGATGTCTCAATCAGAAAGGGTATGCACCACAATCGTATTACGTATCTTGTCTGAAAATGCTTCTAAATTGTCTTTTTAAGTGAAGCAACCAATATCTACAAAACCGAGAGACAAATCTAAAGTCATTAAAAAATTATCTTAAAAATATTAAAGCTTTCTACTTCAATCACACTATTTTGAGACTCTCATATTCAGTATTCAATCTTCTATAACATGTTCTTATTCATCTATTTTATCTCCTAAGTAAAACACCCCACTCTCTATAGAATTCTGGTGAGGAAAGAGGTCCTGGCCAATCATTTCTGTCTGCCTTTGTTTCCACTAGATTAGTAATAATGTATCTGTCATTCATTAAGCACTTACTATTGGGCCAAGAACTTTTCATACACTATCCCCAAAACCAAGCTTTTTATCCATTTAATGGGAAGGAATCACTAGCTGTTGCACAGCATACTTTACAAAGATGGGAACAACAATATCTCCCATCCCCCATGCTCTTGTGCAGTGTGGCCTTGCCATCAAGAGGTAGGCCCTGTGGTGCCTTGACCAATAGAATGTAGCAAAAGTGACAATGGCCAGTTACAGGCAAAGCCCTTATTTGGCCTGGCAGCTTCCACTTTGTGCCTCTTGGAAACCAGCTGCCACATAAGAAGTGACCACCCTGAGACTGTCATGCTGTGACAAGCTCAAGCCACAAAGAGGGGCCCTGGAGAATGAGCTGGATGAGACAAGCCAAGGAGCACGGAAGCATCAGATGTGTAAATGAAGAAGCTATCTTGGAAGTGGATCCTCCAGGCCCACCAACACTGATGCCATGAGGTTCAGGCACAAACGGTCCAGCCAAATCCTTCCTGACTCCCTGACCAACAAAATCATGAACAAAATAAAAAGGCTGTTTGCAGCCACTGAACTTTGGGGTTGTTTGTTAGATAGCAATAGAGAACTGTAACATTATCCCATGGACTCCTTAAGAGTCTTAGATTTAAAGAGATTCTGGTTGAGCTCTCTATCTTAAGGTCACGAGAGTATAATCTACCCCATTTTACCAGGAAAGTAAATGGAGGCCCAGAAAATTAAGTGGTTGCCCAAGATAGCTGAGTTTATCAATCACGTTGTCTTAGGCAACCAGAGGAAGAAGCTTAGAACTCTGTTCTCTTGCTTTTTTATTGCTGTGTGGCCACTCGCCTAGTGACTTTTTTTCAAGCAGCTTGACCAGAGCATGAATGTAACAGTGAAGTAAATGGAGAACCAAGGCTTCGTGACTAGAAAAAAAATGGCCAATAACAGATACAGTAGATTTCAGTGCACCAAAGCCATGTTTCTAATTTATCTGAACCTCTAGAAGTGAATAATGACTTCCCCAAATTAGGCTGTCTTTATTTGTCAGATGAGTCCACTTTGCTCTCATTAGGGTCAGGGGAAAGCCTGTGGAGCACCCCCAGACTGAGCTGGCTACGAAAGCAGGTGCAGTGAAGCTGACAGAGTCAGCGTGAGAGGCATGAAGAAGCAGAAATGGGCTGGTCACTGGACTCTACTCTTAATAGTTCCTTTACAGGTCAAGAAGCAGCAGTTTTGTACCATCTGCCCAAAACAACTACAGAATGAAAGCCAACTAAAATTCTGAATTTAAAAGTAGCAAATTTCAAATTGTCCCATTCAATGAGCTGGATGTATCCTCCTCAATCTCCTCAAAGATTCTATACACATGAGGACACACGAAGAGGCCAGCGCGTCATGGCACGGCTTCTGCACAAAGAAAGAACATACTCTACCTCAGTCAAAACCCCCTCATCCCCTTATGCTCTAGGTGCCCCTTCTATATTGATCCCAGTCTCACAACTCCTTCTACCATGTCCTCTGAAATCCTTCTCACCTAGAACACACCACCCTCACCCATTGTATTTTATACAATACTCTCTCCACATCCAGCTCTTAATGGCAACCAGGCTCTTCTCTGAGGCCAACGCTTCCCCTACAGTTCCATTTAAGGAAATCCACATATTCTCCCACACCCTCTGCACTACAGAGCCGTGCAGCGAAGTGAGAAATAGGAAGTCTTACAATTTAATGAACGATACGATCAACTGCCTATTGAACATCTTCACCTTGGAGATCCCATAGGCACTCAAATTCAACATGTTGAATCCTCCCTCTAAAATACAAATGTGTCTTCATCATTCTGCTTGAATTCTTCCATGGTTCACTCTGCCTAAAGGATAAAACCTAAGTTCCTTAACATCGTATACTAGATCCTCTATTATCTCATCCTTACCCACTCTTTTAGTACTTTTTATATTTCACCCCTTACTTTCTCACTCTATTGCTTATAGCTCCCAGAACACTTCATGCTGTTTCTTATCTCCATGACTTTGCTAATGTTGTTCCCTCTCTGTCTAGGTGCTCATCACTTCTCCAACCTTTCCCACACTTCACCTGGTTATCTCCCAGTCACCATTACATATAGTTCAGGTGTCCCTGCTGCTAGGAAATCATTCCTGATGTTACCCTTCATCTTTCACCAACCGTAGGTCAGGTTCCCTGCCTCTGTGTTCCTGTAACAGACTTGGACGACTTCTGCCACTATCACTCTAGCACCTTATACAATACTCATTACTAATGTAGTTTAATGAGACTATGATTTACTCATTCTTTGTTTCTCCAGCACCTCACACCAAGCCTGGTATTATAGTAGGTGCTCAAGAAACTTTTAATGAACGGATAACTAAATGATTACATGGATGTAAGACTCAGAGGATAAGTCTGTACCAAAATGTATCAGTTATCTATTGCTGTGTAACAATATTACGATCAACTTAGTGGCTTAAAAGAATACACACTTAATATCTTAGATTTTCTGTGGGTCAGGAATCCAGGCACAGGCTGGATGGGTCTTCTGCCCCAACATCTCACAAAGCTGCCATTAAGATGTTGGCCAGGGCTGTGGTCTCATCTGAGGTTCGACTGGGGAAGGATCTGCTTTCAAGCTCACATAGTTGTTGGTAGCATTCATTTCTTTGTGCACTGTTGGACGGAGGGCCTCACTGAACTGACAGCTGGAGGTAACTCTCAGTTCTTTGCCACATGGGCTTTTCCAACATGGCCAGAATGGGAGATAGTCTCTTGGTAAGACAGACATTACACTCTTAAATAATGTACTCATAGAAGGCCTTTGCTGGATTTTACTGGTTAATCACAGATCCCACCCACACTCAAGGGGAGGGAATTACACAAGGGCATGAAAACCAGGAGGTGAAAATCACAGGGACCATCTTAGATTCTGTTCACCACACAAAAAATGGTTTTGAGAGAACTCACAAGAAAGGCTGAGTAGCTAAAACAGCAAGGAGAAGACTTGTGAAACTTACTGCACAATCTTAAATGATTTTTTTCTCTTTATGGAAATGACTTTTAAGTTACTAGAGAATTCTACAATTAATAAAAAAATTATTTAAAGCATAGCTCAGGGTTTGGGGGCAAATATTAAATTTAAAATATTGACCATTTTCTACTTCTACATTCCTTTCAGCATCATTATTTTTGTAACTGGCTCTTTAGATCAGCTAGAATCTTCTTAAATCATTTATGTTTTTCCATCCATTTTACAGGGCTTTGGGGCCCAGGAGGCAGAGTTTTATTTAATATATCTCAATAATTTATAGCCAACAATACACTAAGAGAAATGTCAACCTCATGAAAATTGAAATTTGAAAAGTGAGAAATGTTCAAATTTTCATCAAAGAGAAATTTATGAAAACATGGCAAGTCCAGGAAGTATATTAAAATATTTCAAAACATAAAGAATGTGCTTAATGCACCAGCAATTTTTAGAAGTGTCCCTATGGGCTACGCCACAACTATAAGAAAGATGGCAGCCTGTGACTAAGTTATGAGTGGGCCTGTCATTGTTTAGACAAATCAGCACTGAATGTGGTCAGTGACACAGTGGTCACTTCAAGGCAGAACTTTGTCTCAAGGCCTTCCTACATCCTCCCTTTAAAGGGCTTTGGTCCTTTTTATAAATGTCATGTTTCCCCTTTGAATGGTTCTCTGCTCCCTCTGATGCAAGGTTAATCAAAACAGCATGTAGAAGTTCCCAAATGCTGTTCAAGCAACATGATAAATGAGGGGAAAAGAAAAAAACAACTTCTGACTTTCCACCAAAACATAAAGCTACCAGCAATGATCTGCAAAGACTTGGGGACCAGGTTGGCCTGGTCAAATTCCAAAAGCCAAAGAGGTCAAATTCTCCACAGTGAAAACAGCCTCTCAGACTTTTCATGGTTCTGTGCTAAGAGAATAAGGAGAGAATTTTCCAGCAAACTTTTAAACCTCTATGTAATTTCTGAGGTGCAGTCATCATCTAGAAATTAGATTTTCAGGGTTTACCCAATGAAATTCAATAGTACCCTGAGGATTCAAGTGGAAAAGTCCACTTTCTCAAGGGCAGGGCCAGGTTGTAAAGGGTATGGCTAATGCCTCAGGCAAGGGTTTAAATGCTGAGGATGGGACTTGTATATTAGGCCCACAAACTCACCAGTCCTGGCACTAATCTGGGTGACATTGGGCTCCAGCTAAGTAACAGGAATTTTAAAAACAGCGTAGGACATGGGTTTTAGGATCAGATCAATCATCACTTACTAGCTAGACAGACTGTTTCAGTTCTCTGAGCCTCAGTTTTGTCCCTTGTTAATTGCCTATTTCACAGACTGGTAGTCTGAATTGGGTTCAGACATCTCTGAGCACATTTAGTGAGCTTAGGGCAGGGGGAGTCTGTCAGACATCCGTGCATGAAAGATTGGGGTGCTTCCAGCAATTTACCTGAATTTATCAAATTTTATCGTGAATTTGATTCCAGAAATTTATCTGAAGGTAGGGGAGAGCTAGCTCACCAACTTGACTCAGGGTTGGAAGGGAGCAGTGATTCTGAATACAGCAGAGTAGAGGCTGCACAGATCCATCCCCAGGCTAGACCTATGAGCTTGGCCTGGGCCCAGAAGAGAGAAGGCCTACACGGAGAAACCGAAGAAGCCTTTTTAACGAGGGGCTCTAGGTGACACGGGGGCATAAGCAAGCTGCTCTGGTATCCCTGAGGCAAAGAATGCCAATGAAGCTGAGGAAACAGCAAACTTCTCCTTGGCGTGTAACAACCTGGCCTGATCGTAATGCAGGCTGCAAGGAACACAGAATATTGGTACCGAGAGGATGCACTCAACAAGACTCACCAAATATTAGCTGAGCACCAATCTTATACTGAGGCTGGAAGTACAGAGACAGCACCTGTGGAATTAAGCACCAGAAGCCAAGGCGGAGGTGTAGAGTTGGACTCAACAGAAGTGCAGAGGGGGTTCGGGGGGACGACAGGAGAGGAGATATCCCCGAATGGACTCCCAGGTACTTGAAGGGAATTCTGCCATGAGTGAGATCTCATGGTGTACGGTGGCGATGAGAGTCTCGAACATCATTACCATCAGTACGACCCTCATGGTCATTGTACAAGCAGGACAGGCTACGGAGATCTGGGTCGTTAGCATTATTATTCATGTGGGGAAAAGTTCAGAAATTTTCTTTACAAATCCAGATTTCACAACATTTTCTTCAAAGCAAACCAGGAGAAAGGAAAAATATTCCTTCAGTTATTCTGAGGCGAGAAACGCCTCTATCATCAGACCAAGCTAAATTGTGCTAATTAAATTTCTTTTTAGTGACATGTTTTGGTTTTCCCAGCTTATCTAGTCAGGGCTTCCTGATTTACTCAGAACCCCACGCGAACCCCGCTTCTCTGGGGGAGGAAGGGGGGATGCCGCAAGGCTTCTGTTCAGATGAGGCACATGATGGAAATTCAGGTCACATTTCATAAAAGATGACTTCTGAGAAATACCCAATCTGCTTCCCACAGCTCAAGAGTTCTTCAAACTCCATTTTAATTAACCATGTTTCAAAGGAAAAGTCCTTTGTCTATTTGTTCTTTAAACAGGGAGCTCAGGTCTTCTTCCATTTGAAATTGCTTTATTGACTCGACTTGCAGCAATTCCCTTAGGTAGGTATCACCGGCACATCCAATTCAGCTAAGGATTGGATTCGATTACTGTCAGGTAAACAACTTACTACCCACACAGATTCCGTCCCAAATGAAATCCCCATGTTATTGAATTGAACACTTCTCTGTGAAGGAAACTGAAAAGACCCTCTCGCCAAAAGGTGCACCTTGATGTTCTATAGCAGTATAGCTCGCTGAGCCATGTGGACACTGCGCCTGGAAAACCAGGAAAGTGTCAGGCAGCAGGCAAATCCAGCCCTTGAATCTACCTTAGAATTACCTTTCAGGAGGGCAATTTGTAAAATGGATCACTACGTAATGTGTCTCAAAAATATTTATACATTTAGACCATGCTATTCCATTTGTAGGAATTTGTACTAAGAATACAAAGTGAGCATAGAAAGCTGCAAGGATGTTCATTGCAATGTTGGTGAAGGGGTGATAAATTGGAGGTAAACTAATATTCAATGATACGAATTGGTTAAATAAATTAGCCAATTAAATATTCTACAGGTACTCTCAGACACTAAAAAATTACAGTAGAATATATAGAATAAGATGGAGAAATGATGCTAGAGTAAGCAAGTTATAAAATAGTTTGCACTCTAACACAAACACTGCAGTTTACAAGACATATGCATTTGTACAAAGAAGAAAGATCTGAAGGATAGACCTTCATCCAAAATGCTAATATTATTTATTTTTAGGCGGTAGTTTAACGGGTAATTTTAATTTTCCTCTTTTGTTTGTCTGAGTTTGTAAATTTTCTACAATCAACATGTATTACATTTTAATAATAAAAAAGTATTTGGTTAAAGTTAGAATTAGAAGAGAATTGAAAATAATCTAGTCCAACCTTTCATTTTACATATAGTGATGCTGTTGCTTAGGAAGCCGTATTGGGAAAAAAACTCTACCATCAAAAGAGAAAAGAATTTCTTAAATTGCTATTCACATTAATGTTACTTCTAAATTAAATTTTTGATTAAATGAGTTACAAACTTATCAAAATAATCTCTAACTTATTACAAAACTAGAGACCCTCTAGAGGAGAAGTTCTTCACCTTTTCTGGGTCACTGAGACTACCTTTGAAATATTTGATGAATGCCATCAATTCTATCCCCAGAAAAATGCATATAAGTTCAAATAAACAGAAATTTTTGCACATTGGTTCAAGGATTCATGGACACCCAAAGCTGGTCCATGAAGCCCTCACAGTAGTGTGTTTTATGCTGTACACTGTGACATGAAATTGTAGGATGTGGAATATAAAATGATAGAATAAAGAAGAATAAAATAGAATAGAATAGAATCAAATATATCAAGTATATATGATGGGTCAGTAATATTTTGTCAAATTTTTGTCTTACAAAATTATTTTCAAAATCTGGATATACCTAAATAATGTTGACTTCTATAATTTATTCTTGTGTGTTTGTGAATTCTAGATTGTGATATAAAATCTATTTATCCCCATGGGTTGGGGGTTACACAGTATGAAAGCAATTATTCTACAAGCCCATTACTCAGGTTAAAAAAATCCTGCACTAGAAGGGAAAATAGTATCAGGGTGATTTAACCAAACATCTAACTACACATTTTAGAGGAAATAAGGAGAAAGAGTGGAATTTCTTAAACCTCCTATACAAAAATTATCTATTGCTGTTTAGAAAAAATAGGAGTTAAAAATTTGAGTCAGGGCCTGAGCAAGTAGTTTTGGATTCTTTATGGTCTATATTCCATGAGCACTTAAATGCTTTATTTCTGGATGTGATTTATTTACTACTATGAAGTATGGACAACATTCACCCACTTACTACTTTGATTCTATGAGAGTAAATCATATCCAGCCACATGTAAACTCATTTTCTCTCTCTCTCATTCATTGTCTGTCTCTCTCTTTCACTCTCCCAGCCCCCACTCTCAGAACAGAGCAATGGCTAGAAATGGAAAAGTTCCACAGAATTGGTTGAATCTGAGGCATCCATACCAGACACAAGGAGACAAATGTCTGTTTCAGACCATCTCCAACTCATGCCAAATGCCTGAATCCAATGGATCTTCATAGAATGGTGGATTTGTATTCCATTAGGACAACTAACTCAATCAGGTTTTCTCTCACACCTGCTTCAGCACAAGCCACTGAATCACCCTCGAACACTCCTCATCAATGGGACAGACAGGTCGCTTTTTAGTTTTATGGGAAACCATCCTAACTGTTTTAGTTCTAGCTCAGGGGAGTGTAGAGAAAGGAGGAAACTGGTGCAAGCTGGGGGGCCCTCAGTTAGGGCCCCTGAGATTTTTCGGGTCTGTCTTTCCGAGCTCAAATGCACAGGTCTGCACCACCTTTGGCAGGACAGCCCTTGGAAACCAAAGCTGAGGTCAAGTTCACCTTCAGCATCTTCAGCCTTCTGTTCCCTTCCCTGGGTGCCCCCAGAAAAAGGATCATCAGCCTACATGAAAGAGTGGAAGCAGAAGTAGAACTTTGGGCATTACTAGGAGAGAGAATTAATTACAGGTAACTCATTACAGGTGGAAAGCACTCTCTGCTAGCTGAAGTCACATTACATAGGCTACCATCTGGCCCTCATTCATGAGTTTCAAAGGCATTTCCAAATAAAGGAAAGGAATTTTCAGAGAAGAAATGATCTAAGGTCAGTAAGAATCAGGCCCAGGATGAACCTCAACTTGGGATGAAGGCCAGGGAGCTGATCATAGAATATTCTTTTTAATTGAGGCAAAATTCACCTAACAGAATTAATTATTTTCAAGTGTACGATTCAGTGGCATCTAATACAATATTGTGCAATCTCCATCTAGATGAAGTTCCAAAACATCTGCATCACTCCAAAAGAAAACCCTGCACCCATTAAGCAGTCACTCCCTGATCCCAGGACCTTGAGCTCAAAAGCAGGTCGCACACTAGGAGGTCTGCTCACAAAACGTCTAAGCTGGATGTAAAGTCAGGGCAGGAACTTTGCCTGTCTCGTCCATCACCATATCCTCAGCTCACAGGAGAGGCTGAAAGAATCTTGAATGACTGGGGACCAAACTGAGTAGCAAACAACTTGACTTGCTACTAAGCCAGTGAACTACTAATCCCTCCCGCCCACTCCCTAGACACTGAGCCAGGCCAGAACATCGGTTTTGGAATCTAGAGATCTGAAGGGGGCTGACACGCAAGTAAGAGTTAAGAACGACCAGACTAGAGGATGAGGTTTATCCAGCACTTCCTAAGCGACAGAGGCTTTATATTATCCCACGTAATCCTCCACGGGGACATCTGATGCTTAGAGAAGTAACTTGTGTGAGGTAACTCAGCTGGTAAGTGGCAGAGCCGGGGCTGCGTCCTTGGCAGTGGAACCCAAAACCCTTGCTTTTTAACACTAAACCACGGCCATTTCACAGATGAGAAAACTAAGGCTCAGAGCATAGTCCTTCATCATTTTTGCAAAAGCAGTGGAACCCACGGAATCAGAGAAACTGCAGGCCTTTTGATACTTCAGTGTCAGGACAGGTGGGAAAGCTGCCAGTTAGATGGGAGGGTTTACATCCAAGTCCAAAAAGGGACAGTCCTCACTCTTCAGCGATCCAATCACTGGCAAGATTCCATTTCCCAGTGATCACTGCAAGGCTGTACAGATCGTATGGTGCACCCAAAGGTATTACTAGAAGGCAAACCTAATCTAAAAACTGATGCACATAAACCACTTATGTAATGCTGTAAAAAGTTTAAAATCACTTTCTCACCACCTAAAAACCTGCCATTTTAAAAGCTTTCAATGTTTCTGTTAAAAAGAAATTGTCCTTCTTAGAGCAGATGACACTGTCAATCGAAACAAATGGTCTTTTCCCGTCCTCAACTTCTTGGAGCATTAAGTTGTGTCTCTTTTCCTTGGGGACAGCAGAGGACTGGGTTGTCAGGGTGTCTGATTGTCTGTCTCAGCAGCAGCCCTCTGAAGTAGATACTGCTCTCAAGTCTACTTTGAGACACGGAACCTGAAGCCCAGAGAGGTTAGCTGCAGCAGAAGCGTCCCTGCAGCAAGCTGGCGCCTTTGAGGACGGCAGCCCTGGGGACTGCTACACGTGAGATTAGGAAAAAGAGGACGGGGCTGACTTCCAGGGAGGCCGGGAACGATGCAGAGGAATTTTCACCATCACAGAGCACGTGCAACAGAGAAACAGTTCTGTGACTCGACCGACAATGGAACTTTTATCTCCCACCTGGTGTGGCCTGAGAAGTAGAGGTTATATTATTCCATGGCTTGCTCAGGAAAGCCCAATACATTATTAACATTTGCAATTTTCTGTATTTCTTTACCTGGGGTTATAATCTTAAGTTATTTGAAAAGATTTTAATCTTTTAAAGACTTTATTAAAGATTATTGTGATTATTTTATTTTTATTTAAGTGGGATTTTACTCTTCATAACAATTTTATTACATGTAGGATGAGAATGTCTTCAAGTGAGTAAATATACAATTAAATAAATAACAGAATCTAAGGGGAAAATAGGATTCACTTTGTTCGTCTATTATTATTCAGGACAAATGTGGCACACTGGAAAAGTTAGGTCCTGTATTATGAGACTTGCAGAAACCCAGGTGTTCTGGTCGAAGTACCAGTAGCATAAAGTCACAAATTCCCCGAGTGCCCAGGCTGCTGTCCACATGGGTCACTTGAAATCCTAACAAATACAAAGTTTAAAAGATGAACTTTAACAGCAGGTATCTTTCCACGTCTATTAACTGTCCTCTATTTACCTATCTGTCTGTCTGCCTGTTCATCCATCCATCCATCTATCATCCGCTATGCTGCTAATATAAAACATTTAAAACTGAGCAGATAACTTCCCAGCCAGGTATCTTTGGCCATCAACCTAGAGCTGTAAAAGCAAAGATCCAATTTAAGGTGACTGAGAGCTGTGTGTAAACAGTGAGCCGAAGTTACAGGTTCTGTGTGCTTCGGGCCTATGGTGCTGTGGTCCTGCCAGCGTGGGCTGGGGAGGCAGCAAGCACAACAGTTTAGAGTGTGCCTCCAGCATTTGGTTGCCTATGTTCAAAGCCTAGACTCCTCTCTTCCCAGCTCTGTGTTCCTAAGCACGGTAGTGAACCTTTCTGCTAGTCCCCTTCTTCCACCGTGAAACAAGGTGATATTAATATCAACTCCCGGGACTGGATTAAGTGAGTCAAGTATGTATGGTGCTTAAACAGCACCTGGCACCTACTGAGCACTCAGTAACGTGATTCCTCTGTCTACAGATCATTTTATATCTGGCTCTTGAATAGCAATCAACTTTGTATAGACTAATGAGCACTCTTCTGATAAATAATCAAACTGTGCTGCCTCTCCCACATTATTTTCCCCAAATGCCATTAGAAGCAAAGGAGTAAGTCTTTAGAAACGCACCACAATTCATCTTTTTTTCATATTCACCTATAGCTTTGTAGCTTTGTAGCTCTACTCATCTCAGCGCAGATCTTTAAATGACAGAACTTCTCACATTCCCAAAGCTGATCGGCAAATAATGTAACGCAGTTAAAAAGCCAGTTTAAAAAAAATAAAACTCTTTTATTCAAAGAAAAATTTCCTTGAGTTGAGCCACTTCACTCAGCTCAAAGAGAAAAGCATATTTCTATAACATGCCGGCCAATTTTTGCAGACAGGATGAAATAATATAAAGGAATTTATCCAGTCTGAATCTATCACGGGGGGAACGAAGAAATACTCTCTCTCTCCTTTAAATTCATTTGCGATATATTTTTGTATCAAGAGGTATAAATAATGCATGATGGCATTTCAGAACCTCAGATTAATGCTCCAGTGTGTTCTGTTACCTTCCATGCTCTAGTCACAATGCACGTGATCCTGTGGTGAGCAGGGTGAATGTGGCTCCCAGGGGGCTGTTTTTCAGAGGAAAGTGGGAAGGGAATTGCCTCTCACAGGGTTCAGATGTGTGTGAGTGCACTTCCTTCCTCCCACCACTATTACTTTCCCAGTTAGGGGCTCCCTCACCTGCCGAGTCGCTGAAGTCTGGTTGTGACCCACTGGGATGTCCTTGTGAGAGGATCTAATGGCCCAGCAATGATTCCATAGTCATGGTCCCTTCGCTGAAAATGGCCATCTTCTCCCTCTGCCCAGGAAAGCCAGTACTGTACAGCAGAGAGAGTCGCCCAAGCCTGGTTGCCTACTGGGAGGGGGAGACGAGTTTCCTTCCCAGCTAAGTAGGAAGGGAAATACTTACACAATAAACAAATTGTGATCTTCCTCTCATGTAAACATGTGTACCTTTATTTCATGTATATATTTAAAGAATACATTAAAACTGGAGACATTTTAGCTCAAAAATTTACCACCCTGCTAGTTCCTAGGAAAAAAAAATGGGAAAAAGCTCACAAATGCATTTTGTTGCTAAGTTCTACCAATCATGTTTTACAGCCTCTGTGTGTGTGTGTGTGTGTGTGTGTGTGTGTGTGCATGCGTGCATGTTTGTAGTAAGAACTGGCAAAGAAAAGTACAGCACAATGAAACAACTAAACACAAACTACTTTCTTATCTTCCCTCAAAAGTCAAGGTTAGTAGGTCCATCTTGGTGCGTGACCATGTCCTCAAGAAGTTATCAGTCCATAGTTTTTGAGACAATAGTCTCCTATGGAAAAGCACGAAAAAGAGCAAGTAGAAAGGAACCAGAGAAAGTATTCTCTTCACCTGGGATTTGGGAGAGAAAACTTTTTGGACTGAGTAGATCTCTAGTTGACCCAGCAAAGCCTTTTTTCATTTAGTTAAACAGATTTTATGGACCTTGGCTAAATATTGCCAAAGCTAAATAGTAAAACGAAAATATCGCTAAAAAGAGTGATGCTCAATAACCTGCTGTGAAATCTTAAAACACAACAAAGACTCAAAAACATCTAGATCACATTTAAATTTACACGACCATCTGCAGAGCACCTCCAGGGTGCGGGACACGATGCTGGGCACCATGGGGCTCTGAAAGCTGCGTTTAGACGTGGACCCTGCAGAGTGGTGAGGGAGACATGCCGTGAAAACAGGCATACACCCAAGACAGAACGTTGAAAGTGTCCACAGCAACGTCTAGACTCTGAAATGTTTGCTACCAGCTGGAGAGATCACAGAAGGCTTCCTAAAAGGGATAGTATTCCAAATCTATCTTCAATTAAAAGTAGGATTTCAAAAGCAGATACGGCAGGGGACAGTGTGAGTTAGAAGACTGAGTGGTCTTTATTGGTTGTGCCTAAACACATCAAGCCTCTATTTAAAACCCTCCATGCCACCCAGGGGAGGGAGTTCAAAACTCTGATTAAGGCCCCTCTTATCTGTCCTCTGTCCCCTTTTCAGCCTCATTCCCTACTGTTCCCCATTTCTCACCTGCGGTGGGGAGGACCTGCACTTCCCCTGTTTTCCACCCTCAAGCTTTTGTACACACATTCCTCTTCCCAGAACACCTTTTTCCTACTCATTTCCCAGCTCCCTGCTATGCCCTGGCCTGCTCCAGAGTCCTTCTGTTTCTTCAAGCTCAGTTTCTTCTGTAGAAGCTTCCTCATCGTCCCAGTAGAGTTAGCTCCAACCTCCTTAAGCCCACTGCACTGTGGTTGTATCTTCGGGTTTACAGAGCAGCCCTAGCTTGCTGGGGAGTTTATATTTTCCAATCATTACCTTCAACTATGCTCTGTCAAATCCTCCTTTCCCATTACTTAGCCACACATGCAATAGACTCCAGAACTTTCCAGGCACTTCCAGTTCTTGAAGTTAGTCTACTCTTATTTAAAACTCCATTTCCAAGCTCTTCACTTTCCCTCCTTCAGTGCAAGTTGGAATGTGGACCCTCTCCTAGAACTCTGGCTACTGGGGTGTGGGGGTTGGTGAAGGATGCGGAGGTAGGAGGTTTGCGCTAAGGAACCTCTCCTCCCTCCCTCTCTGTCTTACCTCTCTGATGTGGCAGTGAGGGAAGGGGAGACCAAGACACAGAGAGGATGAGAAGGGGAGGCAGGTCATGACTAGACCATCAATGGTAGTCAGCAAGCAGCGGGGTCTCACCAGGCTCTCTCTGTCTTTATCTGCTGGTGGCTTCCAACTATGTGATGATTTCCATGTAGATTCTGTAGCAATTCTTGGAATAGGGTCCAGCTTCTCCCACATCCTCTGTAACTGAGAA
The DNA here is from genome assembly GCF_020826845.1 of Diceros bicornis minor. Classification (NCBI taxonomy): domain Eukaryota; kingdom Metazoa; phylum Chordata; class Mammalia; order Perissodactyla; family Rhinocerotidae; genus Diceros; species Diceros bicornis. Next base: position 23,297,115 of record NC_080746.1, read on the forward strand.
CCCCTCAGAGAGGGGCAGCCTTATCTTCCTAAAGTCCCACCCCTCTCCTGACTCCAACTTTCCCTCCGTCACCCCTCCCACTTGGCAGCACAACCACAGTTCCTGCCCTTGTCTACTGCATCCTCCTTTACAAGGAGTCAGGGAACCATGAAGACTGCTTCTGCACGCTCCCTGGACTGCAGGGAACCAGGGAGGAGATTCCACCCTTCATCTGCTTTCCAGGCACTTCAAGGTATAATCCTTCCCCGCCCTGCTGGTGCAGGGATCTCTAGCAACCTTCCCACACTCAACAAGAGCCCACTCCAGAAGAGCAGTGGGCTCTTGTCTCTCTGCTCAGGTGGGCTCGGGCTCCCAATTCTAGGGGATACAGGTTGCATTCTCCAAAAACTCTCTCATGGTCTTCCACTCTGCTCCACTGGCCACCCCAGGGAAGGCCTGCAGTTTTGGAAGCTCAGCATGCATCCAGATGGGGCATGACACGCCACTCTCCTCTTTTGCAAGCAGAAGACTAATTCTGCTAGAGCCTCCACCACCTTGCACTCGGCCTAGAGGAGAGGGGAGCAGCACCAGAAACTCGGCATTCTCAAGGCCAACAGAACCAAGGACCCCACATCCCCTCTAGGGCTCTCCTGATGGATTAAAGCAGGGCTGGTTCCACTGTTTCTTGGTTAGCCCTGGGAGGAGGGCTCTGGCCCAAACTGTTGGTAGTTCACTTTAGAAATGGAGTTCTTAGTGCCTTTGTCCTCAACTGTGGTCTGTAGCCATAATTTCAGGAAAACAGTAAAATAAAGGGTTACTCGGCTTCCTGTTACACCTATTATAGAATCTATCACAGTGAGTCTCATGTTCCTCCTCATGCATCTGCGGTCCCTACTACACTACCAGAGGGCAGGGACCGTGCATCATTCATTGTGTTAGCCTCGGTCCTTCATATACCTAAGCAACACATGATGGTGGAAGGCAAGGGACAGGAGAGCAACAAATATGTAAGGGAACAGTGGAAAATAAAGTAGAAAAGAAGGCTGGCCCAGATTGGAAGGCTTTAAATGGCAAAGTAAGAAATTGAGAGTATAGATGATAAGGAGGAAAATAACTGGCATTTACTGAGCACTTACTATGTGTCAGGCACTGTTTTAAGTGCTTCACACCTGTTGTCAACAAACAATGAGGAGTCAAGGGAGATTTTGGAACAGGAGAGTGGCGGGATCAGAGTTATGTTTTAGGAAGATTAATCTGACAGCAGCAGGTAAAAGGGGCGAGCCAGGAAGGGGTGGTAGTGATCCCACAGAGAGCACGTATGGTTGTGGCAGAGGGAATGGAAAAGTGAGGGCAGATGCGGAGCCTGAGGCCCTCACAAGGGGCAGAGTGACAGGTGAGGAAGACTGAAAGGATGATGGTGGCCTTAAAGGGAGGAAGGATGATGACGGATGTTGTTAGGGGTATTAGATTTGAAGCTCCACGGAGCAGGCACGGAAATGTGGACCGGACGCAGATGAGGGAGCAGAGCTGAGACGGGCTCGGGGTCCATACAGGTGGATGCTCTGCAGCCACGACGGGCTCTCCAAGCGTGCAGAGTGGTCAAGGCAGAGCCTGAGAAGGGGCTGCCGAGCTCGGTAACTGGAAGGACACACACGTGGGGTTCCGGGATGCAATTTCAGTAGAAAGGTTGTGGAAGCAAAAGGAGGTGATGATGTTCTTCTGAGACAGGTGTGAGGAAAGAAAGGAGGAGGAGCAAAATGGAGGGCAGTTTTCTCTGCCTCTCTCAGGCCCGAGGAAGCCTTACGATGTCTGAGGGCCAGAGTAAAAGATCTGCTGGAGGAAAACAGATTTAAAATGCCACAGGGAGAGGCTTAACTGATGCGACAAGGTCCCAGAGGAAGCTGGAGGAAGTAGAAAAAAGTGACAAGTAAAAAATTCAGCTTCTGAAAGATATTTTTTTTCCTTGAAATTAGAAAGAGGAGGAAAGTGGATTAAGAATAAAGGGGTCATTTTGGGGATGGAGAGGGAAAAACTAAGGGAGTTCTTTTCAGAGGCCTTTTCTTCTTGGCGACCTGTAGGAGGGATGGGAGGGGAGGACAGAGCTTGAAGAAAGTGGGAAGATCTGAACCAGGCATTAACACAAGTAATAGATGGGTCATCAGTTGGTCCCTGGATCACCAGATCACCAGGCCTAGCCACTCCAGACTGACCCATGTCCAGAAGGTCCAGAGTGATGTTGTTGTTACTGTTCTTTTAAATGGGTGAGAATAAATCTTAAAATGTCTTTTTTTCAGACACAATAAAATGACATAACAAGAAGAAACTTAAAGACGGTTCTATCTTCTCTCTTTACATTTTCCTGTTATCTGTTCCTGTTTCCTAATGAGCAGGTCTACAACTGGCTCACATAAAGTAGTCAAAACAAATCTGAAGATAGCTTTCTCCATTACATAACCGAATGGTCAATTCATTGTACAGTCACTCTCCCAGCTTCACAGAATATAATAGCACACTCCCCAATGCCATAACACAAAGAAACATCTTACATCTTCCAGCATTCCCGATGTAAGAAGAGTTTTTTAAATTTTTTTAACATAATCATAATAACACACATAAAGGCATGTATGGGTTTATAATAGTCTTACATACAATTTGGGAATGAAAAAAGAAGACAGTATAATCCTGCATCTAGCTATTTTTTAAATTGCGTATTAAGGGTAAAGCATGTTTTATAACATATTTTAAGGGGATGTTCCATAGTTGGAATCTATCTCACCATATATTCTGTACCAATGACTATTCTCGTATAGCTGAAAACAGTTTAATTTTAAAACAAATTTATGGAAACTATTTCATGCTATTTCCTTGAACATTTAAATTAAAAGCAAAACCTTACATATTGCTTTTTTAAATAACATTAGGCAGAATCATAATCCGAAAAGAAAGAAAAGGATCTTACCTGTTGTAACATAATAATACAAGTAGGAATGCAACAGCCAAACCATCCATAAATGTTATTCCAGCCAGAGGAGAGGAGGGGTGGAGGAGAGAAAAAAGTTGTGAAAAAAGTTGTGATCAATAATGATATAAAAACATTTCCCTTTCTAAATAACCAACAAAAAATCATAACAAAGTGAATATCAACAACAGTTTTATAAAAGAGGAAATAAACTATAGAACCCATCACTTTGCTATATTTGTTAGTTTCTCAATACAAATAGAATTATCCAACATAGAAACAATAATTCTAAACAGAAATTATTTTTATTTAAATGATAGAGCAATTTGTTTCAAACTTAAGAACTGAAGTAGGCAAACTATAGTCTGCTAGCCAAACATGCCCACTACTTGTTTTTATAAATAAAGCTTTACTGAAACACAGCCACACCCATTTGTTGATGTATTGTCTGTGGCTACTCTTGTACGGCAATGGCAGAGCCAAACAGTTGCTACAGAGTCCATATGACCCATAAAGCCTAAATATTTATCATCTGGCACATTATAGAAAAAGTTTGCTGACTCCTGTTTAACAGTAATGATAAAATGATTCCTTTTTGCTTCTCATACAATCCCATCCCAATCAGCCTAGACATGTGCTGTCCAATATGGTAGCCACTAGCCATGTGTGACTACCACACACTTGAAGTGTAGCTAGTCAGAATTGAGATGTGTCAAATACACACCAGAGTTCAAAGACTTAGTCAAACACCATATGATTTCACTCACATGTGGAAAATAAACAAACTCATAGATAAAGAGAACAGATTAGTGGTTAGTAGAGGGGCCGGGGGTGGGCAGGTGGGCGAAAGGAGTAAAGGGGCACATATGTATGGTGACGGATAAAAATTATACTATTGCTGGTGAGCACGATGCAATCTATACAGAAACTGATATATAATAATCACACCTGGAATTACACAATGTTATAAACCAATATGACCTCAATAAAACAATTGGAAAAAAAAGAGTTAGAACAACAAAAAATAAAAATCTCATTAATAAGTTTAAAAATATTGATTATGTGTTTAAATGATAATACTTTTGATATGTTGGGTTAAAAAATGTATTATTAAAATTAGTTTCAAGGGCCACCCCAGTGGCACAGGCAGTTAAGTGCGCGCGCTCCGCTGAGGCGGCCCAGGGTTTGCCGGTTCGGATCTCGGGCGCACACCGGCACACTGCTTGGCAGGCCATGCTGTGGTAGCGTCCCATGTAAAGTGGAGGAAGATGGGCACGGATGTTGGCCCGGGGCCAGTCTTCCTCAGCAAAAAAAAACAAAAAAAAAAAAGAGGAGAATTGGCAGATGTTAGCACAGGGCTGATCTCCTCACAAAATAAAATAAAATAAAATAAAATTAGTTTCAGCCATTTCTTTTTATGTTTTTAATGTGGCTACTAGAAAATTTTTAAATGCATATGAAGCTCACATTTTCTTTCATTTGGATGGTGGTGGTCTAGAGTCTACACCCTAAACAAATAATGCTCTGAGAACTAAGTCTTTCCAGGATCTGACCCTAAAATAACACAATTCAACTTACATCTGTGTCTAGGCTGTACCCCTAGGACCTTGTAGCAAATGCAAGAAATTAATCTACTTTTCGGTTTGCTCAGTAACAAAATTGTACAACTTGTCTGGATAATTTGGTCCTTGAGATGGTTGAAGAAAATGAGCAAGAATGTTCAATTACTGGCTACCTATAGACACAGTTTAAGTAGCTGGGATCAAACTGTCTAGGAGCAATAAATTTTGGTGAAGGCCAATTACATCCTTTCATCTTCCCCCATTGCATAGATAAGAATAATGCAAGCTCTCACCTCTGGCAAGTTCACTGCAGCATATAAATAAGTAAGGGGAGGTGAGAGAGAAGAGCAAAAGAAACTCTGCCAGAAAAAATCAAGTTCATGTTAGCCTATATTTGCCAAATGCAAAAACAAATCTGAGCAGTACAACCTATCTTACATAATTCATTAATTATTATTTCAACTTCACACGTATTCTGCTCAACAGTTACCTCAGTTAATACCCAAAGGTCAACAGATATAGAATATATAAATTTTTTAATCAGTGAGTTTTCCCTTTGGTTAGGCATATTATTTCCATGTACATCTCTATAGTATAATTAGTATAATTGATGAACATTTACATAGACGATTAGAAGTTGGCAGCCCTAGAGACGACTATTCACCTCATCATGTCCGCAGTATTTGTGAAATATAACACCACTTCCCAGAACATAAACACCCATTTCTCCCAAGGCTGCAGAGAGCCAGCCATATAAAATGTGACTGTGATGGAAACAGGCTGATTTCCACCACTCACGGGAAGCGGTCTCATTACCCAAACACTGAGCAACCGCCCTGGGGCAGGTATGGCAAGAAAGTGAGAAGCAAAGCATTTATGCCCCCTCAGCACCTCTATGACATTTTTTTAAAAATTAAAGTATTTTAACTCAGTGGAGGCCAAATGCCAAAGTTCTTTAGGGGATGAACTGAAGCCCAAAGCGCCCGATAGGCTGGTCAGAGCTTTCCCCAGCACTGTCTTCAGGCATGTTCCAATTATCCAATCACCAAATTGCTACCAACCCCAGCTCGGGCCCATCCACTCTGCTGGATGGTGAGAGATACAGGGGTGAACAAGATTCAGTTCTGCCTTGCTCTAAAGATGCTTAGAATTAGAAGGGAGATAAGATGAGCACAGAAATAAATTCGATGCAAGGCAGACCTAGGTAAATCCAGTGCAGAGATGCAAAGTGCTAGGAGCATTACAGATGAGGAAGCCCCTGCCTTTTCAACCAGAGAAGAATCAGGGAACTTCTCGTGGAAAGGATGGCTCGAGATGGAGGGTGATGAAGGGACTTTGTGTAGAGAGAACTGCTTAAAAAAGGCGAGGAGGCAAGAAAGCAGTGGGCATGTTGAAAGAATGGTAAGCAGCACATTTTGGCTGGAGTATCAATTTAGGGATTAGTGACAGATAATTCGAACAGCATGTTGGACCTGGGTCACGGAGAGCGTCTCAGTGCCGCACAAAGAGATTTGGATTTCATTTGGCAGGAATCACTGAAGACTTCGGATCAGGGGAGTGGCCCAATATAGAATGACATGGGGCAAGAGCCCCGGAAAGGGCATCAGGAAGCCAGTGAAGTGGGGGCGCACTCCTACCTGCAGAGGTGACCCTGGTCCTCTCGGACTATGTTTTGATTTTTTTTTCTTAGCAATGGGCTGGACCAGACAATCTCTAAAATTCCCACATGCTCTAAGAATAAGTGTGCATCCAGGAAGAGAGCTGTGTTTTAGGAAGATTGATGTGGCATTAGCGCAGCCCGAGGTGGAGCCTGGGGACCAGGTACACTACAAGCAACGTGTGGAAATGAGAACCCGAGTGTATGTGTTTGAAGTAGCGAGAGAGAGAAGCACAAAAATACCTGAAGCATTTGAGAGAAGAAAATTCTAGAGGACTTATTTATTTAATGTATTGGTAGAACAGAAAGGAAGGAGTCAAAGATGACTGTAAGGTTTGGGGTCTGCGTGCATGAGAGCAGAACTGCACCCTTAGCAACTCAACTGAAATTAACAGACACTTATTAATAAACTCCTTCTATGTAACAGACATTGTGCTGGGCAAGGGTCTTGGAGACGAGTAAGACAGCGTCCCTGTGGCCAAGCAGTTCCGAACCAGCAAAGTGTGAGGCTGCTGTTGGTTTGCATTTTATTTTTGTTACTGTTTGCAGGGAGAGCAGAGGGAGACAATGGAGGTTTCAGCCTTGGACCTGACCCCCGATAGCCTAAAGCAGTAAAAGGGCAACGGGAGGTGAACTCACAAGCCCAGCTCTCTTGTTTCTCTCCAGGTGCCATCTGAGCCACTCCTGTAACCCTTCTGAGCTTCAACCGCCTCATCTGTAAAAGATGGTTGACAATACTGTCTTCCCTAAATTAGAAAGGGGATTAAATAAGCGTGTAGACGTGGGAGCACTCTGTGAATCTCAAAATGCTTTACGGATGTTATTTGATGTGGTTGTTAATTCTGGGGCACTGGCATGGCATCCAGGTACCCAAAAAGGTACAGATATATAGACTGGAAGAGGGGTCCAGTGAAAGATAAGTTTGCAAGTCATATTAACCAAGACTGTAGTTAAAATCATGAGAACAGGTGAAAGGGCTAAAGGGGAAGCATAGTGAAAAAAGCTGAGAAATAAACTTAGGCGAATGCCCACATCTATGGACTGGAGGAAGGAAAGAGACAAGAGAAAATATAAAAGTGTTCCAAAGTGGGCATTAGAAAAAACACCCAGCTTGGAAACCCAGACTAGTCCAGGCTCTCCTCCTTACTAATTACTTGGCTTTGGGCAAATCATTTAAGCCTATAGATTTTGAACTTAGATGCAGGTACCCCTGGGGCATTAAAGACATGCAGAAAGGTACCGAAATCTTAGCCTATCTGTATAGTGTCAATTTCCTCCAAAATTTGAGGCAGGGAGTGGGGCGGGGGGACTGAGCAATGTAGGATGAGAACAAGAATAGTGAGGACTGTGATAAAATGCAGAGAGCCCTATGGAAAGAGAGGCTTCCAGAAGGAAAAGGTAGTCAGAAGTATGGAATAATGTGGGCAGCCAAGGAGAATGAACCCTAAAACAGCTGAAGGATTGAGGGACTCAGAAGTCATCAACGACTGGAGAGAAGGTATCTATAACGTAGTGGGGACAGAGGCGGATGGCAAAAGATGAAGGGGCAGGGGAGGCGAGAGCAGAGGTAAATGAGGTAGGAGGGAAAGACGGCAGAGGAAGCAGCAGAGTTCACAAACGGTTCAGGCTGTGCAGTGGGGCAGACGCAGCATTTGTGGAGGGCAGAGGGGTAGAGCCAGAAGAGCAAGAGAGAAGGGAAAGCTGATGGATCAGTTACTGAGGAGTGAGAGAGGGGGCCCGTGTGCAGAGTTTAGCCTTAAAAAGGAGCAGGGGTTGCTCTTCTGTTGAGACTGGAGGAAGAAGAAGAGTTAAGAACATGAGAAATTTGAAGGAGGAAAATAAAAAGCAGGAGCAGTTCATATCAGACAGACTAAAACTTCCACACTGGAGGCGAGGTCATTTGCTAAGGGTAACAGGTTTGGGGCTCAGGGGTGGCCCTTGGGGAGGGTGGAGATGGTTAGGAAGAGCCCCAGTGGGGACTGAGATAGGGAACCAAGGAGACATGACTACAGGGACTCCCTGAGAACTGGCTTCAAATCAGAGACTTTGCCCAGGCAGAGAGGTGAGAGGTGACGGGGTTACCCTGAGAAGGAGGGACAAGGCAGGCTCTCAGAGAGAGCTGGACTCTTCAGGGAATGGAGTCACTTCTTTAGGCTGGCTGGTATACGTTGCATTTGGCCCCTCCTAGGTAAGAGCTTATTCCAGGGAGAGGGGGAGATGGTCTTCATTCCTTTCTGCTATTCCTCTGTCTTGGAAAGATAGATGTTAAGAGGGAAAATAAAACTAAAGAAGAGATCACAGTAATCATAAAATAACAGTGGGGTACTAATTATTCAGACCAAACACACTTAATAAAGGCAAATACAGTGGATTGGAGCAGTGTTAAATTTAATCTAAAAAAATACACCAAAGCTCCTTTCATCCAGCTTTGCTAGATGGTGTGGAGTTCACATACACGAATTTACCAAATAATTATGCTTTCCTCCTACAACACCACGGCCTTTAAAAAACTATTGTAGGGGCCGGCCCAGTGGCGTAATGGTTAAGTTCATGTGCTCCGCTTCAGCAGCCCAGGGTTCGCGGGTCTGGACCCTGGGAGCAGACCTATACACCGCTCATCAAGCCATGCTGTGGCAGCATCCCACATACAAAATGGAGGAAGACTGGCACAGATGTTACCTCAGAGACAATCTTCCTCAAGCAAAAAAAAACGAGGAAGATTGGCAACAGATGTTATCTCAGGGCCAATCTTCCTCATCAAAGAAAAAAAAAACAATTTTAACAGCATGTTCTTAAAATAGAGCAATACATTTCTCTAGTAGGCTGAGCATAATTTAATATTCTCTTGGTGTCTTGGGTCATCATTATAAAATCTGTCACTAGCCTGGACTATAGTATATGATAATGCCTTCAGGGATGCTGAGATGTGCAGAGTGACTTGGTCCACTCAGTAAAGATCCTAGACCTCGATGTCATTACGCTTAGTGATTCTGCTGTCTCCTTCTTCTCAACTGTCTCATCTCAGGGTGAGATGTGAGATATATCTTATAATGTGTTGTCCACATAAACTTGAAAGAACTAAAGTTTCTGGGGAAAAACGTACCATCAAATTTATTAAACCAGGACCCGCTGTTTTCATAGAATTATAATGAAATGAGCTCTAGCTGAAAAGTTTAGGGTGTCTCCACACATTTCCTACAAAGCAAAGTGCATGGGTTTTGTGACAACTATTTTACTCAGTGCTTAGATATTTCAGTGTCTCATTTTCTAGTCTCTACAAACTCACAGAATGAGGTGTTAAAAGTCTGGCTCCCAGGTAAATGTAGTATTATTTTACTGCCTTGCCCATTATAAAAATGCTGGAGAGTCTTGATTCAAGGTTATTAACAGGGTCTTCTTAACGTAAACTCAAGAGTATTTTATTATAATAGATTATTTCCCTTGTGTTCTTAAGTGTCTAAAGAAAACAGATACTATTTTATAGCCCTGAATTTCTCATCATAAATGGTATCATGATAGCCTAAATCACTAGGGTTCTGGGTTTGGCTAGTCGTGCTGACGCTTTCCAATAATGAATCCCTTATTTAATATTTATAAACCACAAGCTATTTGCGAATCCCTAAAGCTGCTGACAACCAAGGAAAGGGAATATTAAAACAATATTTCATCTTCATCTTCTGTCCATCCTACACCATGAGATGTTAACAGATTGGAACTGTCACCCAATCGCACATCTTCTAGGTGTACAGAAACCAGCGCCATCAAAAAGAAGAGCAAGGAGAAGAAGACAGAACCACAAAACCTCATAAGCAATTCATATGTACAAATAAATAATCTTACTTTTGGAATGTGGCTGGATATTTACACAACGATACAATCAAAAAATAGCTTCCTTTCTTAATAAAGGAAAGAGTCACGGTAAGTGACAAGACTCCCTCAGCTCATCCATCGGTGTGTTTCCTATCTTGAACACTCTAGGATACAAAAGGCCTTTAGGGTTTTCTTTTAAATCTATGTCCCAAATTCACAGCCCCTTAAGGATAGGTGAAAGTGAAAAAAAAATGATCTATTCTGACTCAAGCATAATCCGCTGACAGACAAGAGTTTCTCTGCCCAGGTGCTAATGTGCGGCCGGCCTGCGTAAACTGGACAGAAGGGCAGCGAAAGAAACTGACCCCCCGGGACACGTGGGTGAGTTAAGCTGCAGCCTAATTACCACGACTGGATTTGAAGTTAATTTTCCTTTTCTGTCAATAGCACAGAATAAAAGACAGATCATCAATCATATAAATTAGCATAGCCCTCAGGCCAAAACCTCAAAGAAACTAGGTCAAATCTAAAAGAAATCAGAATACATTGCAAGTCAGAACTCGAAGAAAAGCAGATTATAACTCTCGGCAGTTTTCTCTCTCTCAGGGCGCTCAATGATATCAAACAGCAGACATCTGAAACAGTAGTAATAACTGGACAAAGGAATGAAAATGTTGCTGGTCAGGAGACTTTATAACTATTCCTGCAAGGTGTGTAGGATTAGTCTCAATTTCTCAGAGTCATTTCTTCAGTGTCCACCAGGAGTGTTTGTTATAACGCTATGAACACAGTGGACACTCAATAAATGCTTCTTAACTAATTAGGGACAAGCAGAGGGATGAAGAAGCTTTATATAATGGTGAAGCCCAAAATTCATAAAAAAAGAATCCACAGCGTGTTTCCTAATTATATTTTAGGAACAAATTGAAAACAATTTCTACATTTCTGCATCTCCATCAATCAGAGAGGGCAAGGTTATGAAGTGAGACAGGGACAGGTTAAAGAATATATATAATTCATAATGGAAAGTAGGAAACTACAAATACCAAATGTACATCACTTTAACATCATGACCGGGGCCAGCCCTGTGGCTTAGTGGTTGAGTGCGCGCTCCACTACTGGCGGCCCGGGTTCAGATCCTGGGCGCACACGGACGTACAGCTTGTCCGGCCGTAATGAGGCGGCGTCCCACATACAGCAACTAGAGGGATGTGCAACTATGACATACAACTATCTACTGGGGCTTTGGGGAGTAAAGGGGAAAAAAAAAAGGAGGAGGATTGGCAAGAGATGTTAGCTCAGGGCCGGTCTTCCTCAGCAAAAAGAAGAGGATTGGCATGGATATGAGCTCAGGGCTGATCTTCCTCACAAAAACAAACAAACAAACATCATGACCCATGTAACTGGGTAAGTGTGTATGGCATCTTACATAGTTAACATTTCATGAATTAAAAAAAATTTTTAAAGGGTTAATATAGAAAAGCCACAGGGGGCCTCTCGGAATGCACACTTGACCAAGATGTGTAAGGAAACTGGGAAAACCTATGCCTCTATAAAGACAGCGCCTGAAGGAAGACCAGATCCACAGCCGCTTGTATAGCTGTGTGCCTTTAATTCACAGGAGCTTCTTAGTTTTCCTGACAAGAACCACTGTCCTCTTTGTAGAGGAGAGGAAAAATACGTTTCCCTGTTGCTGAAGGGAAAATTAAACTAAGCTGGCAAATTTAGGATTGAAAGCAAAAGGGAGAAACCTCTAAATTTTCATCCTAATTGTTCAGCCCTCTTCCTCCTGTCTGCACACTCGCACATCCTGAAGCCTGGGCCCTCCCAATCCCACCCCATCTGTACATTTCCTGCTCTATTTTCACCACCACAACCACCACTACTTCTAACCTCTACTCCTTCAGTGTATAGATTCAGGTAGGAATCTTCTCAGCTCTGCCTCCCAAAGCAAGTCTGATAATATTACCTATCACACATGAAACATAGCCTATTTCAGATGCACAGTTCATCACAGAGCTGCAATTACTGGTCCTAATTCTGAAGCCAGAAGCAGCGATGTGTCTGAATTCCAGGGAGATGATTGAATGGAAATGTTCACATCTGATCACCTCTCACATACAAATTACTGTGTATGCCAATCTGGCAATTACCTCAAAAGTAATAGTGAAAGCCAGGCAATCAAATTCGTTATTATGGTTGCCTTCAATTATGGGAGGCAAGAACCTGAGTGTGGAAAATTTACTGAGGGGGAAAAAATGAGTGTCTGTATCTATTTTAATTTTAAATCAAGTCATTTCATTTGAAAAGCTCTTTTAATTTTGGAAAAGACTCTGTTGAAATACCCAGCTAAGTATAAGAAAATAATCAGCTCATTTTCCCCAGCACACAAGGAAACTTTTACTGCACAGAAAACAAAACTTCAGCTCTCACCCTTTTCTTCAACTAAATCCCAACACAGGGGCTGTAAGTCCCTAACGCATCTTAAAGGGACACAGAAAAATGGTATAAAAAATATAAGAATGCATAAAAATATGATTATGTCCTCCCCTATGGTATATGACATAAAATGCCATATGTTCACAAAACCCTACTCCTTTTTCTACTTGGGCACATAAAAGAATACTTCCTAGCCTCCTTGCAGTTAGGTGGGGCCAGCGAATGTGGATGGAAGTGAGGCAAATCACATCCAGGCCTTGTCCCTAAAACCTTCCACATGGTCCCCTACACTCGCCCTCTGTCCTGACAGGATGCAGAAGATTCTGGGAAGGACTCAGAGGATAGAGAAGCTTGAGTCTCTGAATGACGGTAGGGAGCAGAGCCTGCCCCACCCCTACATCCCTGTTGACCTGGCTTAAATCCCTGTGATCTCCCTTTGGTGGGGGGGAGGGGGGTTGTCTCAGTACATGGCACATCCTAACTAAGCAAGCGCAAAAAGCATAGGAATTGGTTCTACCATCTAAGTTAGGCAATTCATTCAGTCTAAGCTTCAATTCTTAAGCTATAAAAAAAAAGATAACACAGTTGATCTTTACTGTTCGCGGATTCCAAATCTGACAATGCGCCTCCCCAATGAGATTTATCTATAGCCCCAAATCAATGCTTGTGGCACTTTCGAGGTCAGTCAAGGACATGCACAGAGGGTCACGGGAAACACGTTCCCAGCTGAGGCTGAATGAGGCGATGCTCTGCCTTCTCATTTCAGCTCTCCTGCTGTAAACAAGTGTCTTTTTCACGGTCTATTTAGTGCTACGTTTTTCTTCACATTTTTGTTCTTTCTTGGTGATTTCGCTGCATAAAATGGCCCCCAAGGTAGCGCTGAAGTGCTATCTAGTGTTCCTAAGCACAAGTAGGCTGTGACGTGCTCAACAGAGAAAATACATGTGTTCAGTCACAAATTAGTCACGCTGTAGGCTGTGAGTTCAATGTTAACGAATCAACACTATACACTAAACAAGGTGTCTTTAAACAGAAACTCATAGGGCCAGCCCGTGGCTTAGTGGTTAAGTGCACGCTCCGCTACGGGGGGCCCGGGTTTGGATCCTGGGTGCACACCGACGCACTGCTTGTCCGGCCATGCTGAGGCCGCGTCCCACATGCAGCAGCTAGAAGGATGTGCAACTATGACATACAACTATCTACTGGGGCTTCGGGGGGGAAAAAAAAAAAGGAGGAGGATTGGCAATAGATGTTAGCTCAGGGCCAGTCTTCCTCAGCAAAAAGAGGAGGATTAGTACGGATGTTAGCTCAGTGCTGATCTTCCTCACAAAAAAATAAAAATAAATAAATAAATAAACAGAAACTCATAAAACAAGGTTACATACTGGTCAGTTGGGAAAAATATTGTGACCAGAGGCTCAGAGAAACCTAACTCTGTATCTCCTCCTAAAAGCAATGATTCAGTATTCACTAATTCAGTGTTCTTGGTGACTTGATAGAATTCAACCACCACAAATAAGGAGAATTGACTATAACAGTTTCCTTCAGAGTTGTTGTGAGGATCATACGAGACAATGTACGCTCAAGGGTTTCATACATAAGGGGGTATAAAAATGTTGGCTACTCCTTCCTTTAATATTTCAGCAGCACAACTGGGACAATGACATCTCTTTATTTACTCTCCATCCTACCTCACATCCCTAGTGGAACAAAGATTGGCTAAATGTTCTCTTTTGTAATAGCAAGTGGAAAATATATTGCAAGAGTTCAAGTCCTACTTTGTGTAACAAAGGATAAAGTGATTTTCTAAAACCTTAACAAGATCTGGAAACCAAGTGATAAGTCTAACGTACAACTGATTTTAATGCCTTCCTTACCAAATACCTACAGACCCTTCTTGCTTTCCAATGAGATGGATAATCTCACTGAAAACTAAAGGATAAAATGTATCATATTTACTTATCAATTATTCAATATTAACCAACAGTGAAAGATAACATCTTCATTCTGGAAGGGACTATGTTTAAGATGGTGTCTGTAGATGATGTTCTTCCACATCTTTTTCTTACAGGGCTAAATCCTATTATCATAGAGTCAAGAGAATTTCCAATGTATACTCCTAAAGCATACTCCAATACATAGTTAAGAAGTCTGGAATTATTGTTTTCATCTTGTAGAGGCAAGAGGAACTAAATCAAATACCTGGTCAGTAGCATGGCTGAAACCACACAGTGTAGTAACAATGGCAAGCACTTGTCCACTGTTTATAAACAGGCATTGTGCTAGGGGCCGCCCATAGAGGACATTTCTCATCATCACAACCGCACAGCCAGGTTCTACTCAAGCCCATATAAGAAACCAAGGTGCAGACAGTTTAAATAACTTGCCTAACGTCACACAGCTTCTGAGCCTCTGTCTCCCCAGGTGACAGGTAAGGATAATAACACCAATGGCTTAGGTACACAGTAGGTGTGTACATAAGGACAGCATTGCCATCATCCACAGACACACAGCTAGGAAAGGGGTGGAGGGAGGACCCAACACCAATCTCATTGGGTTCCAAGTCTAACACTTTTTCCACCATACACTCATCCTTCCCAAAAAACAGTGAGGCCAAAGCCAAAATCAAACATGCTTAATACAACTGGCAAAGTTTCCCTCCCTCGTCCTTACAATCTTAGCTTACCCAACAGTTTTTAAATTGCAGCATAATTTTTAATGAAATATTCCATTAAATTAATACATGCAATATGGTTAAAAAAAATTAAACAGTTCAGCAGAAGGTCCTATATTAAAAAGTAGTGGTGGGCCAGCTTGGTGGCGTAGCAGTTAAGTTTGCGCACTCCACTTCCACGGCCTGGGGTTCCCAGGTTCCATCCTGGGTGCGGCCCGACGCACCGCTTGTCAAGCCATGCTGTGGCAGGGGTCCAACATAAAATAGAGGAAGATGGGCACAGATGTTAGCCCAGGGCCAATCCGCCTTAGCAAAAAGAGGAGGATTGGCAATGGATGTTAGCTCTGGGCTAATATTCCTCACAGACACAAAAAAAAGTAGTGGTGCTCCATCCCACCCCCTCCCAAACCTCATTCCCACTCCCCGGAAGCAAACTCTGAGTCTTTAAAGCACCTTCTTAGATTATCTCCATATCTCTAAATACTCTATTTAAACAGACATTTCTTGATTTCAGTTTTAGGTATCTTTTAACTTCCTGCCACGATAGATGAAGATGTGTTTTCTTATACCACCTCCATCTCATCAATATAATTATGTTCTTACTTTTGTTTAAATCAACAAAGTTTATATTATTAGGAGTATATAATAAGAATTGTACTGTTCAAAGTCAAGCAAAGTATTATGTTAAAATTAATTTCCTTTATTATGTAGGTTCTTACATAGCTTCCAGAAATCTGTAACTGCTTTTTTGCTTTTCCCTTGCTTTATTTACCTTTAACAGAATTGAGTTTTCTTCAAGCTCTTTAACCATATCTGGTATTCCATGGACCAGATACCCCTTTTTCCCAGAGTCCACTTGCCAGGAGCCCTGCATCCCCTTGTTCTGATCTCAACTGGCTTCTCTCCAAGTCTGCTGTTATCCTGAGACTTCCCTTCACCGCTCTCCAGAGACAGATTTTTCCAGAATTCTCATCTTCTTCTTTCTTGATTTTCTCCCTCATTTTGCTGAAGCACATCCCCCAAATAATTTCCCAAAAACACCAGTCTTGTGATTATGGTCACCTCTGATGTTGCCACTGCTTGACAGTATCATCACCTCAATCGTTACTGCACACGTTTGATTCTACATGCCTGAGAAACACTGACTTCTGTGATTTACTTATTCACAGAAAAGACTATTTTCACAATATCTTTTCGAAAGGAGCAGTGTTAGCTGGGTTAATTTTCAGCTCTGCTCATGACGTACCCTGGCAGAATTAATAAATCACTTCCTAACATTGAAGAAATGTGTTTGCAAGTTATTTTTAAGATGTGTCATTTTCTGAACTCGAGTGATATTTTTAAATTATAGCTAAAGGAACTATATTACATGTTGCTGAGAATAAAAAAGTCCATGTAAAGTTGATAATCTGAGCAGTTGTTATGTTATTTTATTTTATGCAGATATCATACAGAAAAAACAAAATGGCCAGTTGAAGTAATTGCCAAAATAACTTAGAGAGGACAAATCACCCTCATATTGCACAAAAGCATTGATACTAAATTGCTTAAAATGTGCATACACACAAATGTGATTTAGTAGATAACCTTACGATACTATAGTGCAAAGCAACTATAGTATTGAGAAATGTAAACATGTTATCATAAAATCTAAGTTATTATAAGATACCTTTTTTTCCCCCAGAGATCACATTCCAGGAATCATCACTTCAAAGCTCTGGTTTGGAATGAATCAAATCCACATCTCTAGGAAATTTAGGAACAAACAGTGCATCCCTCCACCATAAGAGAATGCCCTTCACACCAGTGTGATTCTTTTTTTTTTTTTAATTAATTAATTAATTTATTTTTTGTGAGGAAGATCAGCCCTGAGCTAACATCCATGCTAATCCTCCTGTTTTTGCTGAGGAAGACCGGCTCTGAGCTAACATCTATTGCCAATTCTCCTCCTTTTTTTTTCCCCCCAAAGCCCCAGTAGATAGTTGCATGTCATAGTTGCACATCCTTCTAGTTGCTGTATGTGGGACACGGCCTCACGATTGCCGGACAAGCGGTGCGTCGGTGCGCGCCCGGGATCCGAACCCAGGCCGGCAGTTGCGGAGCACGCGCCCTTAACCGCTAAGCCATGGGGCCGGCCCACACCAGTGTGATTCTTGTTCTCTGATCCAATACTGGAAGGGGTTTCCCATTCTAGCTATATATACAGCTATAAACTGACAAGTGGTCAGTTTCTGTTAAGTTACATTAGCACCTAGATCAGGAATGCGGAAAGTCTGATTTAATTTAACTTAAATTGAAATAAAATCTTATTAAAGAAACTCATCATTCTCAGAAAAGTTAGCTCACTGCAGTCATAAGCTTCGGGTCTTTGGTTATTTCAGGTAGTTCAGGTAGGACAGTTGTCACACACTCAGGTGAAAATTCACCTCAGTCATTATTAAGTGCCAAAAGAAGTTGTTTGAGATCAACCTTCATGCAGACGACTTATCTACACCAAGGATTTATCATTCAGCAGGTTCTTAGTGGTGGCTGGACAATGATTCTGAGAACTAAAATCCAGGAGATCATCTTTAAAGGTCGTGATGAAGTTCAAAATTAACCCAATAGTGAGCAACAGCTTTCATACCTGATACGGAACACGTCATATTGGAATGTGGTTTCACTTCCAAAGCATCCCTGTTGTGTAATATTTACAACCATTGGCAAAGTACTAATATTTTAAATTCCTGCAACACTGCTTCTGTTCAGTTACTTGTTAGTTATTTCCAGTTACATGTGCATCAGCATGTTTTATATACTCTTTTTTTTTTTTTTGTGAGGAAGATCAGCCCTGAGCTAACATCCATGCCAATCCTCCTCTTTTTGCTGAGGAAGACTGGCCCTGGGCTAACATCTGTGCCCATCTTTCTCCACTTTATATGGGACGCTGCCACAGCATGGCCTGACAATTGGTGTTCGGTGCCCACCCAGGATCCGAACCCAGGCCACCAGCAGCGGAGTGCGTGCACTTAACCGCTACACCACGGAGCCGGCCCCTTATAGCCTCTTCAACACCCTAAATTTCTCTTCCTCATTTGGGAATAAATAAACACACATTTCTAATTTGTTTTTTTTTTTTTGAGGTAACAGTGGAAGAGGCTGTCAATTTTAAAATTTAATTGTGCAGAAAATTAAGTTTTATCATATTGAATTGTGCCTTTGTTCACACAGGACCCCAAGGTGATCCCAGGTCCTTGGATGTAGGCGGGAAAAGCGGTCACAGAACACATCTCCCCTTCGGGCTCCACCATCCACACAGGGAATCTTACTCCCCATATGGGCACTAACTCCATGTGCCCACCTGCAAAAAAAAAAGTGAGCACAAGAAGTCTTTTCTATTAGAACAAAACTGGAAAGGAGCAAGCTCATCGTCCAGAAGAAAAATGGGAGAACGATACAGTCCAAAATATAAATGAAAAAAATTTTTCTGCCAGCAAAAGTTAAGAGACATAGCTTGTTGCTCTAGAACAGCTTATAATCCAATTGAACTGTATTCTTTTGCTATCTTCAATGATAGCACAGATTAATAACTTAAAGGTAGTTTTAATGCTTGAAAACAGTCCAAGGCGTTCAGAGCTAGGTCTGGTGACTAAGAGTCTCCTGGCAAGTGCTGTCAGCAACCCCTGGAGACTGGAGAAGTGTCCCTCCTGCAACTGTCACCGCCCCGTGCTCCCGACTCTAGGATCCACCCCACCACACTGAAAGTGCAGGTGTGACGCCGAGACCAGACATCCTCCCGTGTGCCCAACACCTAGTCACATGGCTTGGTAAAGGGTGATGCTTAATAAATGCTAGTTAATAAATATCCACTGAAACTCTGTCCTGATAAAGAGACTGACCCACATCTCTCTCCTCTTGCATCTCATATAACTTCTCTAGAACAGCGTAACTTCTACAATTTCTACATGGTAAATCTGCCTGTTTGATCTTATAGAGGCATGTTCACAGTTTGTCTACATGCAATGAATCTCTGGCTTGTTGCAACAGTTTTATTGCTATTTTATGGGTGTCTATTAAAAACTCTCAATCTTGACAACTCACCTAAATGATCATCATTATTATCACTAGGAATCAGCTACCACATCCCCTCTCTGCCAGCCCGATTAGCAGTATTTTGCATTCGCTGTTGATAATCTTCATAACAAGGCTGCAAGGTAAACTGTGGTGGGGGCAGAAGACCCTGGAGGCCCAGGGAACTGAATGTGAGTCCAGCTCCGCCATGCACTGAATATGTGACATGGGATAAGGTGCCTACTCATTCTGAGCCTGTTTTTCCAGCAATAAAATAGAGATTACAAACTTCCAACTTAGCATGGCTGTAATACACGTTAAGTGCCACGCCTAATAGGTATTTGATAAATGATAGCTATCATCATTATTATTATGATCTTAAATATGAGTAAACTCAGGTTCCAAGACGTTGTCACTCATCTAACCGTCTGTGTGGCTGGTTCCGGAGCCTGTGCTCTCGCCCACGCAAGATATTTAACCACTTAAGGACATTTTACAGTGTCCAGCATCTTTTGTTGCCACTGTTTAAACTTTACACAATATTTGTTTGATTCTAATTTTTCCAAAATAATGTATTGATTATTCCCCACCTGCATCCTTGAGGGTGCCACTACCACAAGAAGAAGTCTGTTGCAACATGTTCTTTTCTATGAAGGCTCCTCCTGTGTTTCCACAAGGCACTCAAGAAAATAGGCACCTCTCTACACGTAATAGAGATATTCAGTTTCCTCAAAAAGCACAAAATCCTGGGGAAGCAAATTAGCCAATGAAAATCCTAACTACTAAGTTACTTCCTTTTAGGAACGCTATGATTTCATGTAAGTCCTAGACATAAGTCTCTGCCCATCTCTACAATTCTTATTAGTTGGGTAATGAGAAAGAAAATGATTGCCCATCTGGTTTAATCTTTTGGCTTTATATGCTATATCTGAAACATACAGTGCTTCTCTAAGAAGGCCCTGGAGTTTTTCAAGTTAATTTGTAATTCCTTTGAAATATTTCCCTTAAACCATAGAGTCCGATTTTTTGAACATCCTTGTAACTCAAATTCAGTGCTCTGCACTTAATAAGTGTTCTTGAGCACAGCAGGCTCTCCATAAATATTTGCTGACAGCTCAACAAGCATTAGCTGATGATGGTAACCCACTTTAAAAATATATGCAAACTATATCAAGATGCATGGTGTGGGCATAGCCACATAATAACTCAAAAAAGTTTCCCTAGAGCAGCCAACCCATGCTGATGTTTCTCTTACTCTACGCTAACATGATTGCAATTCTCTCTCTCCTCCCTCCCTCTCTCCTCTCTCTCTCTCTCTCTCTCTCTCTCTCATTGCTGGCTCCTTTACATCATTCAGGTCTCATTTCCAATGTCAGAGGGAGCTTTCTTGGACTATCCCCTCTCTGCCCACTTAGTCTCTTTGGCATTGTTCCATTGTATTTTCTTCATAGGACTTCTTACTCACTGAAACATCTCATTCATTCATTCATTCATTGACCCTTTCACTGTCTGTCTCCTCCAATCAGAGAGACGGCTCTATAAGAGCAGGGTCTTGACTTATAGGTGACCACTGAACCTCAACACCCACAAGGGTGCATGGCACATAAGTAGGTGCTAAACAAATAATCTGTGAATGAAAGAAGAAAGAGATGAATAAATACAGCTGTTTTTATAGTCGTTCTCCAGTTATGTCTCATAACTCAACCAAACTGTAACCCAACACATGGGCAAGAGCTTGTGTCTATTTATTCTAGCTCTCTCAAAGTCTTCAGGACAATTCTATATATACTTTAGGTACTTAACAAATTTCTAATGAAAAATGACTTGGGAAATATCTAAATTACTCTGTTAATTAAGCAAATTATTTAACTCCAGTGGTTCACATACTAAATGGTCAAACGTTTTAACCACAAAACCATATTAACTGACTACAGAATTTCCTGAAACCATTGATGAGACAATTTGGAAGATGTTGGTCGTATATTTTCAATGAGATTATTTCAACATTGGTTCCAACAGCTTTCCCTAATTGTCCATATGTGGCAGATGGACAGATGGCCCAGGAGAGCACATATATATTATTTGAAGCAATTACTTAAGGTTTTTGAAAGCACTTACCACTTACAGCAGCTTACTTACATTTTTATAAAGCAGCTACTGAAAATATCCAAGACAACCATCATAATGTAGAGCATTTTTAGGCAAAAAATGAAGGAGAGTAATTTCAAATTCTCTCTAGTAGGCATTAAGCACAGCACAAGTGGTAAATTACCCCTGGGTTGAATTGGTTAATTTTTTTTCACCATAAGTCTGAAGTATCATAATCCCCATTTTACTGCTGAAATGCAAACTTCATAATGTGGTAAAAAATATATTCTGATATTATTTTTGCAAACAATTTGTTAGCACATGTTGGGATCTAGAAAATCTACTAGATACTTATCAGATAAAAAAGTTTTCGACACACTTGCTGATACTAACCTCTTTTTCTAGATTACAGTAGACTTCTAGAATAGTATAGGTAAAGAAAAACCACTCCAACAATCACAGAAGTAAACAAACAATTAACTAAGAAGAGACTACAAAAATGTGTAAAATGGTAAACTACAGAGTCAAAAAATACGAAAGATATAAAACTTATTACATGTAAACGGGATATAGAATGGGAATTTGCCTGTTGGCTCCAAATTCCAGCCAAAGCTCAAAGCTGAACACAGTAGGTGAGAAGTTATTTTGGCCTCAAAGACCTATCACGTCAGGCCCTATTAGAAGTACCTAAGCTGGTCTTTGGGCCATTCATACCTCTTGCCTCTTTAAGGGGGCCTAGAGTTTGTAGGGAGGAGATTCTCCAAGGAAAAGCAACGCACAGGCATTGGGAGAGCTCTGACCTTCACTCATCTATCTGAAGCTGAGTAATGCACGCCCCAAGGTGACCCCCCGAAGTGATAAAGGGTACATGCAGTGAGAAGAAACTGGACCCGACATCTTAAATACCTGAAAGTGACTGGAGAACTAGGTCTACCCAAGGAGTGGTTAAAAACCTGTGTTTGGGGGCCAGCCTGGTGGCGCAAGCGGTTAAGCGCTCGCGCTCCGCTGCGGTGGCACGGGTTCGCCGGTTCGGATCCCGCACCCTGGCACCACTTGTCAGGCCATGCTGTGGCAGGTGTGCCATATAAAGTGGGGGAAGATGGGCATGGATGTTAGCCCAGGGCCAGTCTTCCTCAGCAAATAAGAGGAGGATTGGCAGATGTTAGCTCAGGGCTGATCTTCCTCACAAAAAAACAAAACAAAACAAAAAAAACCTGTGTTTGAGGTTTACAAAATGTTTTTTGCAGAAGATCAGACCAAAATTTTGCCCCATCCATTAAACTGAGTTTACTGACCCCTAGTTGGGGAAAATATGCAGTTTATTCAATGCTAAAAGCCTTTTCATGTTTTTGGCAAGGCTATTTTAAAAGAATTGCCTCCTATTTTCTGTTTTCTTTTGACATCATTAAAACAAGAAAAGAGATGAAGTCTCTAATTCTGTAAAATTATTACCTTGTTCTTGAATACACATGTATATATTTGTTGATTTAGATACACGCACACACACACAGAAAATAGAGCCCTAAAATTCCTAATCAAACATAGGTGGCTTTAAGCTATTTCATTTTTCTTTTCTTTTAGAGGAAAACTCCTCTGTTCATACTCCCCAAGTCCTTCAATGGGTTTTCTTCTTTCACAGTGTGTTTTTCCTGGAGATGGTCATCGAAATGAATGAGAAATGGACCAGCCCGGCCAAGTGAATTCTTGGCTGTGACTTCCTTGGGGAGTGCTTTGTGGGGTGGGCAGCTGAATGAACTGCTATAAAAGTCACAGAGTTGGCATTTCATCATTTCCGTTTCTCTGTTCCTGGGCCACATCTCTCCTTTCTGCTTGCATAAGAAATGGCAGGCTGCTAAGCGGGAATCAATGTTCTAATGTCCAATTTCAATCAACTACCGAATATTTGTTTTCTAGTAAGAGTTTCTTTAACAAATCTTCCGTTTTTCTCCATGATGAGAAAGATAACCCACATCTATGGTGCCACCTTTTATTAAAGTTCTTACAGCTCTGATATTTGTATAAACAGTAGAGTATCTAGTGGTTGTGCCAGAGTCTGCTACTCTTCCTTCTCCCTGTATTCTCTTGTCTCTTCTGTAGTAATAAGAACTGGATGTTTAGTGAGGTACCACCACTCAGCTACAAGCCTACATTGGCTGGCTTGTCCTGAATTGGGTGTGGTCAAGTGACCAAGTTTCAGCCAAAGACATGCAGCTTCCAAGAAGCATCCTCACAGGGCAGGGAGGACTGCCCTTTTTGTCACTTTCTCTTTCTAATGAGCTAGAATGCAGATGTGATGTGATGACTGGAGCTCTGGCAGCCATCTTGGACCATGAGGTAGAAGCTTAGTAATCAGGACTGAGAGCAAAGAAATAGAACCCCTCGTCCTGATAGCAAGGTGAAGCCATCATACCAACCCTGGACTGCCTACCTTTGGATTTCTTTTATCTAAAAAAGAAATAAACTATCTTACTGAAGCTTCTGTTATTTTAGGCTTTTGGTCACATGTGGCCAGACCTAATCCTAATTGATATAGCATTCTGCTTGTGCTTTCTTGGCAATTTCTCTACCGAATTCTATTCTCAAACCCATTTATGTCCAGTTCTAAAAAACAGGGTCTCTAAGTTCTATCAGATGGATTTATATGAAGCCATCAGCTAAATCCCTTCATTCCACAAGTCTAAGTGGCAAGTATAGTATTATCTTAGAATGATATTGCAGATCATCTATGCCACCCCAGAAGAATTTATCCTGACCAGAATGGAAACAACAAAGGTGGAGACTCTGATGGTGGTGTTCCAAAATGTTCTATCCTCTTCACCAGCCTCATAAAATCAGCAAAATATTTGCCTCTGAGAACTACACATGTCTGGTTTTCTAAACTATAAACCAGAGAATTAGACTCACTGTCCCAAGCCAATGTGTTTGCACTGAGAGTATTATCTTGAGTGAAGTAACTAAGTCAGAGCCTGTCGGCTTAAACCAACACTTTCCGACACACACTTAGTTTCAGTGCATCTTTTAAACTCAAGTCTCAAGTCAGTGGACTAACACCAGACTCACCTATCATAAGTTTCTCTTAATTTCATTGGATCAATTATGTAATTCCTATTACAAAATATTTTTGCAGATCACTCAGCACTTCAATGATACGCTGGTTCTGCGTCAACACATTACCAGGCCACCTATTTCTCCCTATTGCACAGAAACAGCCATTGCTATAGCTGTGGCTTAATTTAATTCTTTACCTGTGCTATTTCAGAGGTTTAGTACAGTCTTGTAAATGGCCCGATTACCCTGAAGGTTAGCCAAGTAAAGCCAAATGGTTTACAGTAGGTTTTTAAAAGCCACGAAGATTTCTTGTAACACTATAACCATGCAAAATGACAATCTGTAAACCTACATAAGCTACCAACTTATTTAGTAACATGACAATTAGAAAATCACCGTGACATTATTAGTTGCGTTTTGTATAAAAGAGATATTCTTCAGGAATTTAATTGATGTAATATATGAACAGAAAACATTTTTCTCACGTTCTTAAGCATGAAAACAATTCGCAGAAATTCCTAAAGCTGATTGAGGTTTAGGAAAGATGAAAACATACTCCAATTTATCTCTTAAGATCACTTTCCTGTGCCAACTAGTATATGACTTAACTCCAAACGAATAGTCAAAGGATGTTATCACAGCTTAGTTCTGTTTCTTATTAGAATAAGGCTTCCAGACACGTCCCCAGACACGTTCATATAATGTCTTCTCTATTCATGGTTAACTTCCTGGACTCCTGACCAGACATTTCCATAATGCCATCCTAACAAGTGACACCATTCACTGCACACTCCATAAGGGAGCTCTGTGCGTGTGGGCGGACAGAGAAAGGACCACAGCATGCTAACTCCTAACCCTTTGGAGTGATGGCCTGATTCATTCAGTGAATTCAGACACTCAAACATGAGAAAAGCACTTAGCATAGTACCTGGCATGTGGTAAGCACTCAATTGTATTGCTGTTGTTGCTATTATTACCACTCATCTCTTATCCTGTAAGTTAGCAGTTACTAACAAGTAGGAGCCATCAACTAAGAAAATTATAAACAGCAAAATATCACTAACTACTTGATATGAAATAAAAAATCCAATAAAATGATGGGCATAAAAATGCTTTTAAAATCCTAAGGATGGTTTCATCAGCAAAGATACGTCTTTATCCCTCCTTCTGGGAGCAAACTAAGTTTTACTCTACTTTGTGTAACTATCTCCATAGGTCTCCATGTCCTCTGCAATTAAAGAATCTTCACAGCCTCTAAAATTAAAATTAAAATTAACTGAAAAAGTCTAAGGGATGGTTCAAAGACAAGGGGCAAGGGCTCTTAGTCACCTGAACGTCCAGTCCCACGGTGAAGAGGGTGGTGGGAAAGCAGAAGTTGCCTTCACACAATATTGACTGGAGAACTGAGCACTGACAAGAATACTTCCAATTGAAACAGCCCTGCCTCTGCCCATGCCTCTCCCTACCCATCAGCTCGGTGTCATCATCTGTCTCTTCCCGATCGTCAGATGACATAGATATCCAAAGGTACTATGCAAATGCAGCGAAAATAACCACAAAGCTTACAGAGATGTAGTATTTCATAAAGGTAATGAAAGTAGTGCTGAGAAACTGGCTGAATCACAGCAAAGCTGTTGACAAGAGTGGGACTAGCTAACAACTGGAGGGGTTAAAATTGAATAGGATGATGACAGGATGGCGGCCTCCAAAAAGAAGGATCTAACTCCCAAAGGATTTAGAGGGACCCTTGGGAAACTGATGGCACCTTTGAAGACTGTTGCTGAAATGATCCTCTTTATAATCAGGCAGTGGAAAGTGCAACTCGAAGCAAAGAATGTCATATCATGTTATTACACAATTCCAGAAACATAGGAGGAACATCAACAATGATGGCTTAATCTGCTAGGGCTGCCATAACAAAATACCACAGACTAGGGGCTTAAACAACAGACATTTATTTTCTCACAGTTCTGGAGGCTGGACGTCCAAGATCAAGGTGTTGGCAGCTTTGGTTTCTCCTGAGGCCTCTCTCCTTGGCTTGCAGACAGCCTTCTCACTGTCTCCTCACATTGTGCTCTGGTCTCTTTCTCTTCTTATAAGGACACCAGGCCTACTGGATTAGGGCCTGACCCTTATGACCTCATTTAACATTAATTACCCCCCCAAAAGCCAAATACAATCACATGGGGTTTAGGGCTTCAACATAGGAAATTTGGGGGACACAATTCAGTCCATAACAACAACCAAATAGATGGGGAATAACAGAGATGGAAAAGTTAAGGGTGGCTTCCAAAATTCTGCCATCACAGAGATCAGGAGCACAGATAAGAACTCAGCATATTATAGTTCAGGAGAAGGAAGAGAAAAGCAGATGGATGAATTCTGTATTGGACATATGAAATTGTAAGTGTCTGTGGGGACTACAAATTGTTACATCTAAGAGGCAGTTGAATATACAAGGCTTAGAACTCAGATGAGGTTATCTGTCCAAGTGTATGTGGATAGATAGATGATAGATAGATAGATAGATAGATAGATAGATAGATAGATAGATAGATACAAAGATAGATAGATTGACTTGGAAGTTATTAGTAGTATCTGACATCATGGGAGTGGCAGAGATGGCCCAAGAGAGTGTAAAAGGAGAGAAGATGGCCAAGCTAGACCACCATTTAAGGCATGGATGGAGAAAATGAGCTGGGGAGGAAACTAAGAAGTAACAGAAAAATAGAAATATTCAGGAGACAGTGTCTAGTTAACAAGGATAAAAGTAGAAATGAGCAAGTCTTCAAAAAGGAGAGAGCATCTGCACAGAGTTGATCCCCAGCTATCAAAATCAGACAAACATTAGGGGCTGGCCTGTGGCATAGTGATTAAGTTCAACACATTCTGCTTGAGCAGCCTGGGGTTCCTGGGTTTGGATCCTGGGCATGGACCTACACCACTCATCAGCAGCCATGCTGTGGTGGCAACCCACATACAAAATAGAGGAAGACTGGCACAGATGTTAGCTCAGGGAGAATTTTCCTTAAGCCAAAAAAAAAAAAAAAAATCAGGCAAACATTAGAACTAAGAAGTCCTCAGATGACTGTTGAAGGTAGAGTGGAGCCCCTAAATATCTGTGTGACTTAATCACTCAACTGGGCTAGGGTTTGTTCTTGGTAGGTTGATTGTGGGTAGAGGGACCACAACTTACCAAACAGTCCAGGGGTGTGCTGACAGTCAGCTGTCAGTTTACTGTCTCCACTCCCTAAGCATGACCAACACCATGATTTATCCGGGCATTCCAAATAGAAGGGTCCCTCTCTCAGCTTATGGCCAGAGCACAGAAAGCGATAAACACCTTCTACTGCCCCTCAAATAAGACACGTGTTCTCCCACCTTTGTTCATTATATAAATCTGTAGAAACACCTTCCTCTATTCCTTATAAAGAGTCTAACACAGAAAAATAGTAATGTTTATAGTGAAAATTCTCTACCAAAAATAATAGCCCAATAAAACGAGACCACTTAGCAATTTTATAATGACTCTATTAAAACAGGTCTTTCAGGATAAGCATTCAAGACTATGACTGTTCTAACTGACTTTCAAAAAAAAGTAAAAACAGAGCATAACCAAAGCTCACACATTTTATTGTTTCTGGATGGTTGTTTCGTATGGTTGATTGAATCTGGGCCCCTCTTCTATGTGATCAATCATTAATAGAGCCAAATATTTCAAATTTATTATGCAGTGGCTGATTTAGGTATATTAAATGGATATGGCTGAGGTCTACACGGCTAAAATTAGGTGAACTATCTGGCAGTTCTAAGTAGCCCCACCAAGACTTGGGAGTCATCAGAGGTAGAATCAGCATTGCCCACTATGAGCATGGTACCCGTGAACAACAATACTGTCCCAAGGGAAGAGTCGCCTGAATAGATCCATCTACATGGCCCAACTGGTTATACTGTTGAGGAATAAGTTCTCTTGAATATACGGATTCCTTCCCAAAAAATCTCCTTTTCATTCTTCACTTTTTTATGGCAAAAACAATTTTTAATGTAAAAATAAGAGAATGGTATGGCTATTGCACAATAATGTGAATAAACTGAACACTACTGAACTGTACACTTAAAAATGATTAAGATGGGGGGCCGGCCCGGTGTCGCAAGCGGTTGGGTGCGCGCGCTCCGCTGTGGCGGCTCGGGGTTCGCCGGTTTGGACCCTGGGCATGCACTGGCACACTGCTTGTTGAGCCATGCTGTGGCAGTGTCCCATATAAAGTAGAGGAGGATGGGCACGGATGTTGGCTCAGGGCCAGTCTTCCTCAGAAAAAGGAGGAGGATTGGTATCAGATGTTAGCTCAGGGCTGATCTTCCTCACAAAAAAAAAAAAAATGATTAAGATGGCAAATTTTATGTTATGTGAGTTTTTTACTACAATTAAAAAAAATTTTGATGAAATGAAAAAAAGAAAAAGAGAGAGAAAGAAAGCCATGGACTTCTACCGTATTCACAAGCTCAGCTAAATCATAAGCCAACGGGACAGCATAAGAAATCTAAGATATAAATCTCAGGAATATTTAAATTTATAAACTTTGTCCAGTGGAAATTTATTCCAAATATAATTGGTACAAATGGTAGCACATGGACAAATAGAGAATTTTGTGGTGTGTTTGATTTCTCTTCTTTGACTTCCATACCATATATCTATTGGCTAGAAGGGAACAGAGAAATCCTGTTTAACTTAATTTCACCCTTACAACGTGCATTAGAAATGCCAAGACCACTGTTTTTTCAAATTTTGTGATATTGGGAAATTTTCATTTATTGAGACAAACAGGGATGTTGGCACAATATGATAAAAATATCTGATACACACACAACACATATAGTATATCATTGCTATAAATCAAAAGGGAAAGAAAAGCCTTGTATTTACTTTGTGTATATTCTTTCTCCCCTTCAAGTCCAAAGATTCTGGCTAGAGTTCATTCATGTATCAAAGTGTCCTCAAGTTCTGGACACACGCACACACATTACTCGTGGCTGATTTGACTATCAACAAAAAGTCCAACAATCATCTTTTATTTTTTTAGACACAAGTGAAGGATGTTTTTGTTTGTGCATGAGATCCATTGATGAAGTCACCACAGCCCTGGGAATTACTCACTAGCTAAATAAGCTTGTTGTGACACCAGGGGAATACAAAGCATTGTTTTTTCCAGGAGTCATGGTAATTGACACTATTTCTCTTTGTTCTGATTTAAAGGTTGATGAGAAGGAGAATCTTGGAAAATAAATTCCAAAAATTTGAAAAGCATAACAACTATATGTCTGCTTTAAAAAAAGCTTTGTACATATCTAAACACAATTAAACTTCTATTCCAGTTCATTACCTATCATTATCATTGTTTTTTTTTTCCAGTCTGCCTCATTCACCTCTTCCAGCTCTGAAGGATCTAACAGCAAACGCTCTCAAGCTCTAGTAAGACAAGAACCTCTCTCAAGTCCTCTGAGAGAAGGCGGAGCGATTTCTTTTACCTCCGTGCAAACTGCTCAAGATGCAAGGAAGGTCACAAATGGTCTTCCAAACCCACGGTGACTGAAACAGGCTGACAACACTTTGAATTAAAGAAGGCTTAATGCTCCAAACTGAGATAAAACTGTGTTAGGTCTCTTCTTAGACCTAACTGACTCCCTTTAATACAACAATTCATTGGAAGTACCCTCTCCCCACCAACACTCATCTTGAAAAATAAACAACAAAGAAGCAGACTCATCTGGGCTCCAATTGCTTGCCTGGTACACGCCAAAATAATTTAATTTAATTTAATTTAATTGTAATTTAATAATTTAGAAATGCTTGCTTTCACACATGACCCCTGTCTTCTTTCCGACCTATTTTCACATGCTTTTATTCCTCCAAGTGACTTGTAAAGTTTAAGGTTGACCTGCCCTTTCTCTCAGAGTACACTAGCACACACCTTCCAGAACAGTCAGAAAGAAGACAATGATCCCACTCACCATCTCCCTGTTCTAGCTGGGTACTGTTTGTTACCTGCAGGGCCATCAGCAAAGGCTCTCAGGAGATAGATATACTGCTATCCCAGCCTCTAGCCCCATAAGATATTAACCACAACCTGCTTGGAACAAGCCTAACATATTACCTTTAGCTTACAGGAAACAAAGAGAGGAAGGAGAAGATGGCTGAGACATAGGTCAAAACCAGTTAAAACCAGTTGAAGGCAACATGGCAGTCTGACTTGACCTGACATAGACCCCACAGCTATGTATTCATTGTAATACATTACCATACTAAATGACATACCTATCCATGGCCATGACAAGAAACACTAGACCAGATAAGGAAAGAAAAGAGGTGGCACCCCATTCCCCCAAAAAGCCTGCCCAGTTCCCCAAATAACTATGAATATTCCTACCCTTCATGACCTTGACCCCTTATAAGAGCTGCTTGATCCCCCAAAGAGCTGAGAAGTTGATTTGCGAACTTTGTTCCCACTTCTCCATTCTTTGGCCATTGAATAAAGCTTGTGCTGTTGAACGCTAAGCTTTGGTCTCGTTTCAAATTTGCAACAAACAGAGAAAGAACCCTCCAAGGATGGGAGGAAGCGCAATTGGTAACAACACAACAAGCAATTAGCACACCCTAAAAAGCTCTGGCGTCTGCCCCCAAGCATCTGCTTCTCTCCTGTTGGATGCTCTTCCAACAAGCTCTGCACTGCGGTGTGTATTCCTGCCTTACACCACTGTAGAGAACCCTGAAGGCTACACAGCGAATCATCACTGCTTACTAAAAGCTGCTTGGATTGAGGGAGGTGGCAGTGGAGACAGCACTAGAAGAGAAGGTCCCAGTGTCCAGAAACAGAGACCCCATTCAAATGTGCAGCTGGGTCACTACCTTGGCGACTCTGTGAAAGTTGCTTAATCTCTCTGAGGCCTAATTTCTTCAGCTGTAATAAAGAGATAGTAAGTACAGCCGTCCCCCAAAGGTTGTCCTGAGGATTGCACAGGACAGCATGTGGAAGTTCTTGGCTCAGTGCCTGATTGATAACAGTAAAGGCCCAACACTTACTGTTATTGTTTGCATGAACTCAACCTCCTAAATCAATCCATGAATGGGCCTAATAAATTGAACCACTTATGAACATCTTCTTGAGTTCCTCCAATTAAAGCTGTTATCAGTTTCCAATCAATTTAAATCAAATATTTAAAACTTGGCAAAGCACCATCACCCTGGTCTGCTCTTCTCATAGGAAGCCCACTCAACACCTGATAATTTCAGGCTGCTGAAGCAAAGTTCTCTCAGACTACCACCTTTGTTTCAAAGAAAAATGTTCTTCTCTATATCCTCCTTTTATGACAAACGCCCTAAGACAGAGGTACCAACTCCAACATTAAGAGTTTAAGTGTAATGCTTGCTCCTGGTTACCTTTCTAGATCTATTAAATTAGGAGTGACCTAAGCCATCTATCCTCAAGTGCCCATGACACCAGAGGGTCACAATGAAAACATTTTGCAATATCTGGGTGTACCAGATGTGTCAACCATAGCAGCTTCCACACCGAGAGCTCTTGCAGAAGGAAGCAGCCTCAGGTGACTATATTCTGTTCCACCTAACCCCCACTGCCTTCCAGCCGCTGCTACCTGGAGCAGGGGTGGGCAGTGCAATGACGTGGTCCGGGACACGGAGCCATAAACCTATTTCTTTAGAGCTCTGAACTAGAAAATACAGAAAGAGCGAGAGGGGAAGGTGCAAGAAGAAAAACTGTAAGAATGAGAGAGAGAGAGTGGCTAGAAGGGCCACAATGAACCCGAGGTGCATGGAGAACATGAAGAGAAACGAGAAATTAGGAGGTGGCGGCGACTGTAAGGTGGTGAACCCGAGAGTAGAAGGCAGGAAGCCAGCTGGCAGAGGCACACCCAGGCAGAGGGCTGCTCGGTTACATTCACTCACAGCCTTCGAGTGAAGATCCAGAAACACCTGCTGCTATGGGACCCAGACCAGCAGCTCTGGATGAGTAGCCCCTCAAGCTCCCAACTCTGTGAGGCCCAGCCCCGGGCTCCCGCTCTCAGATTTCCAGGAGCTTGTGTTTCGCTTAACACCTCATGTGTGTGCTTACACGAATGCATTTCTGTCCTTACAACCAAGAGAGTCTCCCAGAATCCAGTGGGTATTTCCAATGCTATGGAGACTCAGTCTTTTACTGCTATAACTTACTCCTCAAAACATCTTATAGTAAAGGAGACGTTAGAAAACGTACCCTAAACTACTTCTATTACATACTTTTATAACATACAGTTTTGTATTTCATTACAGCATTCTTTCTGCATCACATCACACTGCTCAATAAAAGTCCTCCTTTACGGCAGCATTCATTCATCTCAAAGAAATAAAAGAGCCACATGCCTGTTTTGTTCCCTGTCAGGGGTGACCCTGGACAGACAGGAATGAGCCCCATGGGAATAACTTTACAAGCTGGCTCTCTGGCCATTAGACCAAGGCTCTGCGCACAAACAAGTCCCCCCGGCCCTCTGCAGGACACGGTGGAGGCAGAGCCATCTGCTTGGAAAGCATGCTATTTCCATCTAATGGCCTGCCCAGAGCCAGGATGTCTCTCAACCCGAAAAACTGCATCATATTACATTTTGCACAGCTCTGTTTTGTTTATTTCAGGAAACGCCAAGTACATTGCATTTTATAGTCTAAAAGTATTACCAACTAAAAAACAAAACATATTTTAAACATGTTCCCCCAGCCTGCATAGTATAGCATTTATATGCAATAGTATAAATACACGAAATTTCAAACATTAGAAATGTGCAAAAAGTACATATATATATGTATGTATATATTCTTGCTGAGTGCTATTTCTTTCAGGAACAAAAAGTCATGAGGGAAAATCTAGACTTTTATTTGTCTTTAAGAAATATAGTTTAATCTGGGACATTCAAAGGGGCAACTAGGTCAGCTATTATGTACTAAAATCTTGGGCAAAATGCCAAGCATTTAACTTGAAAAACAGCTTGGAATTATGATAAATTTTTAAACTATTTTTATAAATATAGATAAAGCATGGAAGTATGACAGTGGATTTTTTTGTTTGTTTTAAATAAATGAAATATATTGACATTAACCTGGCTAATATAACAGAGCCTTGCAAGAGTGTATCCATTGAGGCAGAATGTTTTCAGCTGAAAGAAACTAAAATCCTGAGTCAAACCTGCTTAAGCCATTAAAAAAAAAAAGAAATTCCCATAATGAGAAGAACAGAGGTAGTGCAGATTTCAAGAAGGTTGATAATGTGAACAGCAAAAACCCATCTCCTGCTTCTGCCATTCTGAACCTTTGCTGCAACTTTAGATTTGCAGCAATATAGATTTAGCAGTTTCAGGCAACATTTCAGACATAACATTGTCGAAAGGAAGAATGTACGTGATCTTTTTTTGTAGATTTTTCTTTTGCTTTTTAGAAAATTTTTTATCCTGAAAAATCTCAAACCTATAGAAAAGTTGCAAAAATTGTACAACTTGCATATCCTTCTCTAAAATTCATCAACTGTTAACATTACTCCACATTGCTTTGTCTCCCTCTCCATATATATACACGTAATTTTATTATCATTGCTGAACCATTTGAGAGAAGTTGCAGATATCATAATCCTTTACTCCTAAATACTTCAGCATCTATCTCCTAAAAACAGGGAAATTCTCACATATAATCTGTACTGGGTTGAACAGTGTCTCCCCAAAACTTCATGTCCAAATGAAACTTCAACATGTGACCTTATTTGGAAACAGGATCTCTGCAGATGCAATCAGTTAAATTAAGATGAGGTCACATGGGATTAGGGTGGGGCCTAAACCCAATAACTAGTGTCCTCATAAGACACAGACACAGACTCAGGGAAAAAGACCATGTGACGACCGTTTGCAGTGATGGAGCTGCAAGCCAAGGAATGGCAGGGATTGTCAGCAACCACCAGAAGCTGAGAAGAGGCCAGGAAAGACTCTCCTCCAGAGCCTTCAGAGGGAACACGGCCCTACCAACACCTTGATTTCAGACTTCTAGCCTCCAGACTTGTGAGAGAATATATTTCTGTTGTTTTAAGCCACCCAGTTTGTGGTACTTTGGTACAGCAGCCCTAGGAAACTAATACATAATCACAATGCATTTATGAAGTTCAGGAAATTTATTGATACAATGCTAGTATCTAATATACAATCTATATTCAAATTTCATAAATATTCCCAATAGTGTCGTCTGTAGAATTTTTTTTTCCAAACCAGGCTCCAATCCAGGACAGCATGTAGCTGTCATGCCTCCTTAGTCTCCTTCAAACCCAATCAATTCTTCAGCCTTTCACTGTCCTTCAACACACAGCCCGTTTTGATGAGTACAGGCCAGTCGTTTGGTAGACCAAAGCAGGTTGCTTAAGACCTCCATCACACACTGTATGTTTCTTTCACCATTGCTCATGCTATGCATGGTACCACTACTACCAACCTCTCTGTTTATCCATCCTCCTCCTCACCACCTTAAAAATCCTACCCCTAATTAGAGGCCCAAATTAAGGCCTACCCCCATCGGGAATCCTTTACCCACTCCCCATCATATTATTCCTCCCTCTTCTGGAATTCTATAATAATTACTGTTTCAAGAGTTCATTTGACACTTAACGATAACCTAACTTTATTGTCATTCAACTTTTCATATGTTATATATCATATCTTACCAAAATCCCCCTTACAGCTAGTACTATGTACTCAATACGTATACTACCTGAATTTAAAGTAATTAATATACAATTAAATACTTGGTACTCTCACTAACTGACTTTTCCTGCTTGACTTGGGTATAGCACAAAAGAAAGTAATAAAGAGCAGATCTCTCCATCTCAGAAAAATCAGTAATTATTTCCATAGGAACAATTATTCTTTCAGGAATATAGCTGATGTTTGCTCATTAGGAGATGCACTGCAGAGAATAGAATACAACTCATAAATTATAGGTAAGCTAGTTTTATTATCAGCTATTGTATTGAAAAGCTATATGATCCTGTTGTGCATCAGAATAAGGAAAATGAAGCAATTAGAATCAAGCCTCACTAATTCGTATTTGCATTATTGAATGCCTATCTGACTAAAATAGAGAAGTCTGATTTATAGGATGTTTCTGAGGAAAAGCAGTTTAATTCTTTCAAGTATAGAGAGTTATTTTTTTAAAATGAATTGCTCAGATGAGATCCTGCTTTAATAATATATAAGAAGGGTCTGTAATTAGCATATCACAACCAGAGACATGAATCAAATAGAAAACAAGTTTAGTTCAGAATCAAATCTGAGAATGCTTTGCCATCCTAGTTTTCTTCTGATTTCAGACTTCCAGAAAATATGAAACTGGTTCATTGGGTGGTTTTGCTTTTCCTTTGTAAACTGAATTAATAATTCAATTTTGATTCAAAATGTGCTTCAATTTCCTAAGTCAAAGAAAGCTTCAGGATCATTTTAGCCCATACACTGACCTCTGCTTATGCTGGAAATTTTCAGGCTCTGTCCGTAAATAAGAGCTTCACTGTGCTTGAAGATGAGTCATCTTGCCCCTCTTCTGCTCTGGTTTACTTTATTCCTATCTCAGCCCCCTTTTCTTCCATGTACAGAAGGAAGCGTCATTCCAACCTTTTTTGAATTATCACAAATAACCGAATCTTCCAACCTGGTATTAATCTCTTCATCTTCTACAATCCCAAAGCATCTCTAAGACCCTGATCTTACTTTTCAAACTCAAACCTTGGCTCTACGGGCTATGAAAAGGTTCTTTCTGATCTGTGAGCGGATGCTATAGTAATGAGCCCTACAGAGGAGTAAACAAGACGTCACATTCAGTAGCACGTTTATTGAGACTCCCGTCCTCATTACGTGTCTAGTTACGCCTCCTCTCACACACAACAACAGCTGCTCAAAACCTTCCAACTAAACAAGCCCGACGAAGACTTCCTGCTACCACAACTTTTAAGGTCTAGTCTGACTGAGCAGGTAAAATGTTTACCGGTGGGTTAATAATTCTATGGTCATGGGCCTGCATGAGTCTACCCTATTTTGAAAAGAAAAATCAAATCGAGGTGACTAGCATGTCAAACATACTATCAGTCTCTTCCTTTCTGAAGTTCAAGGCTCAGTGTCTCAGGCTCACTCAGGTTCTTCATGAACAGCCAAAGCCTTTAGACGAGGTTACTGGAACTCTTCCGCTGCGACATCCCTAAGTCACCCACGAGAGGGCTGTCAGGACAACAGGAGACAGTCTGCAGCTTGTGTTGACTCTTCCTGTGCACAGGACTCAGCTCTGCTTCAGGCTCGGCGGGCCCATACTGACGCTGGCTACTGCTGTTGATAGCCAGTCTGCAGCCTGACACCACAGTTCAAGGAAGATCATCAGTGAGAATGATCTCCCAACGGATCAGAAAACATTTCAGTGTGTGAAACCAGAATGTCTTCTGGTTCTCTTCCTTCTTAACTTTTAACTTACTGATTTAAAATCAGAGAGATAAGTAATGTCCAGACGATATAATCTTACTTTCACAACTTGGACAGAAAATTGGCATGTCTACAGAACTCCTATCAGGAAAAATGGCTTCAGTTTGAATACTCTACACTCAAAATCATAATTTTGGAAGTAGTTCTCCAATATTAACTAGCTTATAACCAGCAACTCATTTAGGGGTACATTTTGCAACTAATTTATGGGAAGGGTTTTACAGGAAATAAAATTAGACATGTGAACCAATAAAATTTTTCAGTGGTTGAAGTGAGTCATTAATCCTGCTCTGAAACTGTCCTGGCTAAATTCATCATGGCCATGTATTCCCACTCCTAAGAAATTGCTTTTATTGAGGTCTGCTTTGGAGAAATCCCCTCAACTTATACTGAGGGAAGCTGTAAGAAACGGCTATATAAAACTTATTCCAGACCTGTGATTATTTTTAAAGCTAGTATCAGAGCATCACCACATGAAGGCCTAACTTTGAGGATGAATGTGCTGATCTTCCGTTGAAAAATGTCATTATTTACATTCAGAATCCAAGGTCATGAAAGCATATACTGGACTAAGAATGTGAAGAAGAGAGACTTGCAGCAACTCTTAATTACCGTAATTCATGACCTCTAAATTTCCATGTATTGTAAGATGTGCCATTATTTTATGTACTAAGAAATAAATAAAAACTGTCAATTAATTTATGATACAATGCCTTATCACTTCAAATTTTTATTTGGAACTGATTAAGGGAGTTCTTTTATACACAGATTTTTATTATATATCACAGGTGTACTCAAGTAAAAAGGAAAATATTATAAAAATAAATTAGCTAAGTATCCCTAACACTTCTTCAGAATCCAACTTTGAACTGTGTTTTAGCTCCAAACCATTCAAATCCATGTTTTTCCACACAATACAACCTCTGTGCCATCAAGAGTACTGGTGACTCAGCATTCTGTAAGAGAGCTCCACTATTGTCTCTGGAATTTCCTTCCAAGCTGCTGATACTCACGTGCAAATTGTGCCACTGGTACCCTGGATGCTCACGCATGCACATCACAGCTCCATCCCCACTGCTGCAGGGCTGAAAGCAGCTGTAAGACACCACCGACTACAATAAGCAATCCCGTTTTCAGAATTGCTGGAATGGAAATATGTGTATCTTAGAATCGATAAAATGTGGTAGTTTTGTGACCTTGCGCAAGTCCCATAGCCTGGATTTCATCTGCTAATCAAAAGGCGTTTCCTAGACAAGCAAGAAAGGCTCCTAGGGTTTTAAGATTCTATGACTTTATTTGCACTGTTTTGTTTAGGCAGATGTGTTCCAAACAATCACACAATGCTTTTAGACTATTTGATAACAACTTGAGAACACAGAGAGATCTTAAATTCTCCTGCTCCCTTCATTTGGCACTACCTGATAAGACCTATGGATTACTTCTGGATCCCTTTACCCAAACCTAGGCTGCACTGCACAGATTTTTCCCTATGGATATTTACCTAACTGGTTTTTAAGAAAGTACTGCACCTAGAGGGAAAGGAGACAGGCACCAGTGCCCCTGAGGAATTGTTTATTAGGAGAAAAGCATGTTTCACAACCAAGCTGACCTGGGTTCCCATCACAGGTGGACCACTTACCAGCTATGTGAGTTCGGACAACTGCGAAACGTCTCTGTGACTCCTTCTAAGTCCTCTATGTAAATAGAGATGATAATTCCTGCCTCAGCTTATTTCAAGTAATACACACCTGGTACAGCATCTAGCATTAAGTATACTTAATAAATGTTTCCCTCAATGGCATGAATCCTGCTGGATTCTTCCCTAAATCCTAGGCCCTAACCCAAAGCATAATTATTTGGAAAGTTGCCTTGATTAATGCTTTGCTTCCTACTCGATGACTAAAGGAGAGGGGAGCAGGCTTTGAACTTCTATACTCTTCAAAATGTTGTTCATGGTCATGAAGATAAGAATTCCTTCTTTCACAGCAGCTCATTCGTTTGGGGTCTTTTTGTTTTTTCATGAAAGTCATAAAGATTGGAAAATTTAGTACCCTCTAAGTATCACAGCTATAGTCTCCTTAAAGTGAAAACAACACGTGACCTTAGCAAGGTTATATTATGCAAGACATCACCAAAGCCAGCGCTGCCCTATCAGCTGTCTCACGGCAAGAACTGTGATCACTCAGAACTCCCTGGAGCCCCATGGGGCCAAGTTTTTGAAAATTACGTTTGTCTTATCACCTTATGAAGTATTTTGTCTGCTTTTGTTTGCTTCACTTTTGATTACAGAAAAATCCACCAGCTCAACTTTCTACCATAGTTGTAGTTGATTAAAACTTCTGTTTACAAACACAACTACTTTCAAATCCAATTCGTCATAGCACAAAAGTAACAAACGTCATGGTGTCTGTTCTTCTGCGATAATTATTTGTTTAAAGTACAGTGATGTAAAAATTATATTTGCAGTTGGGAATGCCAACTGTGGGTTTAAAACAGGAAGTGAGAAATAGAGGTTTTAAAACCACACAAATGTGCAAGATAATGATTAAAATTAGTAACCACCTGAAAATATTGAGAATTGAGACAGGCATAGAATTCATGTCCCTGAGGGTCCCCACAATGAGTTGATAGTGACAGGATTCCCCTGACCACAATTCATGGAGTCAGTCAAGAAAGCATAGGCTGTTTTTTTAAAATATGGGTTCTATTACGGGGAGATGCAAATGAGGCTCACTTTGATAGCTCCTGTGTGTGACAACATGTGCAAGAAGTGCACAAAGCCCTTCCTTTTAGAAAGACATCCTATAAACCAATCATGCACAGTCAGAAAGAAAACTGCCAGAATTTTTTGAAACCAAAAAGGGACATGTATTGGCCAGGAACAAAATGATTTCAAGCTCTGTCAAGCAATTGAATAAAAAGATTGCTCAAAGCTGCCTTCAAGATCAGTTACAGAATCTTTTTCAAGGAAAAACTCACATATTGAGAGAAAATCTATTGAAGTTCTAGACTGGAGATGTGGTCAAAACAGTTTCAGGGAAAAAAATAGAAAAAAAAAAGAATAACCAACTTGAAAAAAGGCCTCACTGTTGAATGACACTGTTAAAAGACATGTTTTAATGTGCTTGAAAGACATACTTAACTTCCATACTCAAGATGACAGTCTGTGAAATGAGCAGTTGGGCCCCTAGGTCCCCATCCCAACATTGCAGTGAAGCACCACTCCTCACCCAGCCCATACAGAAGTCATGAGACTAGACTCAGGAGACATT
Source organism: Diceros bicornis minor (assembly GCF_020826845.1). Classification (NCBI taxonomy): domain Eukaryota; kingdom Metazoa; phylum Chordata; class Mammalia; order Perissodactyla; family Rhinocerotidae; genus Diceros; species Diceros bicornis. The sequence continues at coordinate 23,337,190 of NC_080746.1, forward strand.
GAATTGGAGACACCAGGCACAGGGGAGGGAGAAACACGTCAGGAGATTAAGTGAGTTCCGCAGCTGAGTGATGAGGCTCCTCTCCCCTCATCCCCTTCCTCCCACCCAGGTCCAGAATGCCAGAGCAAAGCTTCCATCTCCCATTTTCTCCAGGCAAAAGACTGGAAGATCCTTTCCAAGAGAAATCGAACCACTCCAGAGAAAAGATCTACTGACGTGAGAAGTCCAGCTGGCAACTCATTCTCCTATATGGAAGCTCATCATTCAGTGAGTCTCAGTCATCCACACAGAGTCCCACAGCTTTTAGTGCCTTGTATGCTGGATGGCCAAGGATCACCAGAAACTCGGAGAAAGCCTCTAACGTGAAAGAGATAAACCCAACCTACAAATAAAAGAAATGATGTCTGATAAATGGAGACATGTAGGAAGCAGAAGAAAACAGAAAAGAAACAATAATTAGAACCCCCCGAAATAAAGGAAGATATAACATTCATAAAATAAGAACTGGAGGGCATGGGCAACACCAAGAAAGGGCTCTTGGAAATTAAAAAACACAATAGCAAAAATTAAGATAAATCAATAGCGGGATTGGAAGAAATCTCTTTGAATGTAGAACAGAATGACAAAAAGATACTAAATAAGAAAATTAGAGGCTCTATCCAGAAGGCCCAAAATCTGAATAACAAGAATTTAAAAAAAAAAAAAAAGAGAGACAGAGAAAGACAGAGAGGAGAGAGAAATAGAAAAAAAAGAAAAAAAAATTATCCAAGAAATAGTTCAAGAAACATTCACAGAACTGAAGTCTTGAGTTTCAGACTACAAAGGGCCTCACTAAGAGTGTAACACAATATATGCAAAGAACCCAGCGAGCCACACAATTGTGGAATTTCAGCATAATACGAGGGATAGAAACAAGATATTAAAACCCCCTCAAAATGGAAAACTGGGCACACGCAAAACAGCAGGAATCAAAGCATCACTGGGCTTGTTGATAGCAACACTGGAAGGCTAAGAACAAAGAAAGAATGCTTCCAAAATTGCAAGTGAAAATTTTCAATCTAGAATTTTCAAATGATCCTCATTTTAGCAAAAAAGAAAAAAAATGAAAAGCACATATACATGTTTGTGAGTATGCACAGGAAAAGAAAAACGAAATGACAGGAAGAACACAAACAAAAATGTTTAAAAAGAAAGAAAAAATAATTTTAAAATAGCTAGCTAGATACTAAAGTTCACCTCACTGTTCCTCTTGTGGTTGGAAGAAAGCATGCACAATGATTATTTGGTCATCTTATTATCTTTTTGGTATCTTTACAATGAAGAGGTCTCTGAAGGTATTTATCCTTAAAATTCTTGAGATAAAACCATCAGGTGAAGAAATATTAAATAAAACTCATGAGTTTTTATCAAGGCTGATACTGACACATATCAACATGTAAATAAATTTGGACAAATTTATAAAAAGAAAAACTTTTTGTGAATACCAGTCACTGTAGCATTCACTGGGAACATTCCTCCATGAGTGTGACACCCAATTAGCCCAGCATGTTCAAAAGGACAGTTATAATTATTTTTAATATATGTATCGTAAGTGGAATACTTCTACAGCGAATCAGTAACGCACAGGTAAGTGGCTTTTATGTTGGCTTAGCAGGAAGGCACTAGTCAGAATTTTTGAATGCGGGGTTTAAACCTTGTTTTTCCTCGTAGGGAAAAAAATCCTGTACTCATACAAAAATCTGGATAAGCCACATGCATTTACTCTTCACCTTAATGATACAGTGGTTCACAGAGTTGGCTACTTTAACAGACTTACAAGCAGGCCACAACTGAAACATAAAAAAGAGCAACAGCAAAGCTGAATGTTTTTCCCACACAAGACAAGACAGCTGCAATAAAAATGAAGTTTCAAAGTTGGATGAAAACTACTGACCATGAGGATTATGAATTATTTGGGACATTTAGTTCATTTACATGTGATGAAAATGAAAACATCAGTATAAAATTAAAAATATAATAATCTATAATTTCTTGACATTTAGAGTCCTTCGACCTTGTTTCCCTAAAACAGAGAGAGGGAGAGAGAGAGGGAGAGAGAGCGAGCTATCAGTGGACCAGAGATCCTATGAATAACGACTTACTCCTTTAACAAGAAGAGATACGTCCTCAACACTGCATCTTACCATCCCCTCCTTCAGCAATATTGTAAGCTTTTCTTCTAAGTGATTATGAAGCTTCTATTTATGTGGATCTGGGTCTCAGAAACCAACACTAAAGGAAATGCCTGGACCATGAAACTGATTTGTGATATCAGCTCGCCTCAATTCAACCCAATTTTCCAAAATTGGTAAGATTCAATGAAATAGCATCTTTCTGTTTAACCAAGACCATCGAGAAACATTTTTTGGTTTTGTTTTTTCCTCAGTGGCAATTAACTTTAAATATTAATTTATTAATCATAAATATCATAAAATATAATCCAAAATTTGCATAAAACTTTAAGATACAACACAAAGCTTCAAAGAAATTCCACTTGACGCTCCCATCTCAGGAGCCCTCAAGGTGTCCAGTATCTCTGAGGGAATAACTGCTCCCCCCTACCAGTTCATGGGGTTCAGGGGAGGCCGACCCCTCCATTCCAGCCTCTGTATTAGGGAGGCCATCTCCTTGGCCGGGTAATTGTTTCAGAAATGGGCATTTGACCCAAAGCAAGTTAATGAGAGCCACCCCTAGGGCTTTTGTTAGGACAGTTAAAAGGAGACAACCTCTTATTTCTGGGCTCAGGAGGCCGGAGTTGCTGGCTGCTCTAACCGCCTCCCTGTGGAGAGAGTCTGCCTGGGAATGAAGCCAACACAGACGGAAGCACAGCCCAAAGTCAAAGTCGGAGAGAAAGGAAGTCGTGGTGACGTCATCTGTCCACCTGCACCCAGCCACGTCTGAAGTACTGCCCCTCACCACTGGAGTTTTTATCCGTATGAGTCAAGAAAGTCGGCTTTATGCTTACACTGGTTTGAGTTATGTTTCTATCACTTTCAACTGAAGGGGTGCTAAGACACCTAACGCAGGGCCAGGCACCGAGCCAGCGTGTGGGGCTGTAATAGCAAATGAGACAAGTAAGAAGGCATCTGTGAGGCCTCTAAACCAGAGAATGAACAGGGACAGCAGAACGGCCGCTAAAGAGAGCAGGCTTCACAAGCAGACATACCCAAGTGCAGGGCCTAGTTATGCTATTTACCGGATACATGACCTTGGGTTATCCCTATCTATAAAATGGGCTTACCTAGACCTACCTACCTCACAGGCTTGTCTTAGGAATTCCATGAGATTCCAGATGGAAATCACTTAGCTCAGTTACTAGCACATACAAAAATGCCCGATAACATGACTATTATTAGTAAGGGAGGCATGACTGACTTCTACACCCCCATTCCATGTCATTTGTGCAGAGAAGTCAGTCCTCTAACGTACAACGCTTCCTTGCTCTGGGCAAACATTCCCAAATAATGTCTATGCTCTAGGAAACGCTGCTGTTCATCAGGCGAGCGTCTACATGCTCGCTGTCCACATGCTCGCTGTCTACAGGGTTTGTGTGGGGTGTACACCAGCATAATGAGGTTATCACTCTGGACCTAGGAGAACACCTAGGGCACTTTCCTCTTATCACCCTGCCGCACAAACAATGTGCAGGCACACACACACACACACACACACAAACACAAAACAGCTGTTCTAAAAAGGAACCAGAGGACTCACAAATTCTCTCACCTCTATGTGAGCTCTTTAGAGAATTTCTATTTTCAGATTTAGGGCAGCCTGTTTTCAAACTTCAGGTTGCAGACCTGGGAAGATTCCTTCTTTCCTATCATTACAAGCTAAGTGTCAGGATCCTGCGGAGGAAGGCACAACTATATACGTATACACATACGCATACATATACACATACACACATAAAATGTATATATATAAATATATATGTGGGTGTATGTGTATATATATGTTTACGTATGTATATGGAATTCTGCAGGGTTGGCCCCCAAACGCCTAAGAGCTTCAAATAAAAGCAGTTTTATAATTTAACCACTAGGACGCAACCTTCCTGCAGCAACTTTGCCCCGTCAACCTTCCGGGAGCAGAGCATTAAACAGGCAACACTCAAAGATCCACCAAGGTGACACCCACTCACACGCCTAGAGGAAGGCTAAACTATACCCTGGGAAGGCTGTATTTTAATTCATGGAGTCATACCTTCAACTTCCCCAGCGCTATTCACCATATTTCATTACCTCATCACACTACCCGCAACTAGTCATCCACACGGCCTGTCCTCACTTCATATTTTGATCTGTGATGACATCATCACAATACCGACAACACTACTGCTACTGCCATGCATTGTGCTTATTACGTGCCAGGACCTGGAAAAGGAGACAGTCTTATTCCAATTTCACTACACAGCTCTGCAGTCTTTCTGTTCCTAGCACGTACCACAATGAGAGCTGTATCATGTGTGTGATTATCTGTTTAATGCCTGGCTCTCCCACTGAACCATAAGCTCCAAGAGATCCAGAACTGTTTCCTTTTTACTCACCATTTTAATCCTAGCACCTAAGAAAGTGCCTGGCACACGGTAGAGGCTTCACAAATAGTTGCCAAATGAATCAAAAAATGAACGTGCAGATAGTGACACGAGTTTAAAAAGTAAAGTAAAATAGATTAGGTCACACAGCTATTTAATTAGAGGTAGAATGTCAGGCCAGGTCAACCTACCGTGTCCAAAGTCTTTCCTCTGTGTAACTATGCTTCCTATTTATCTGAGTCTTCAGTAATTTGAATTTATTTTATAATAGGAAGTGTACCAAGGTAACCAACTGCCATAGTGACAAACGGTGTTTTAATTTAAATTGGCTTTCTTTACTCCTTACAGTGAGCAACAATGACAAAGGCAAGAAGTACACAAAAAACACACACCTCGTACTACAATTCTGAACCACCCAGACCTCTCCTACAGTCTGACGGAGGACGCAGCTGCTTGTGACAGGGACATTCTCCCAGAGGAAACATTGCCCAAATGTGATTACCTGGAAATGACATCATGATTTATAACACAATTTTCTAAATTCTAAAGCTGTAATTTATAACGAATTAGACAATATCCATATGGGACCCGGTTTCCTCTTAATTGGGGTTATCTGCATTATCCACTTTCTTCTAATTTTTTTATTAAAAAAAAAAACCCTCCTGGCAAAACATGAAATGCAGACAGACTCAGAGTCTCAGTAATTAAAAAATGTATACCCAGAGAGTTATAAAGAAATAAAGAATAATAATATTTTAGATATTTTTCTCCAGATTCTCCAGCAATATAAGGTATCGATATTGTAAATATTCCAGAAAACATGATCCATTTTTAAAATTTTACTGTTACATTTTTGGTGCACTTTTTTTCCTTTTGAACAATGTGGAATAAAAATTACCAATATGAGTCCCTGGCACAGCTACAAAATGAAGAGATCCTAGTTTTATTTAGAGCAGTACATTTTTCACTTAGAGGACTTAAGGCTTTTAGATAGACCATTTTTGATACAATTACTAATATAACATAATCAGTATTCCATAAAATACAAGGAGGATGCCAATTGATCACACTACATATTTTTCAATCCCTGTTCCAATTTTAAACATGTTTCATACCAACCTAACGGTTACCCCAAATCGACCCTTTGAAGGAGGTACCGCAGGGTGTAGGATCTGATCTGTAGTTCAATTAGGACCTGAAATGAAGGGAGTTTATTTTTGTTTTTATTTTTGGCTCAGTCCAGTAAGAATGAAATTATGATGTTATGTGTGGTCAAAGTGTAGAGAAACCTGTTTAGCTTAGTTTTTAAAACATGTTATTTTATTTGGCAGACTCCAAATACTCAAAGGCATTTTAACTAACATGGGATCACTGCTCGGAAAGTGAAGTTCTAGATGAGAAAGTAAAGAAAGACCTGGGCCCACTTATTATGTGCGCATGGAAGGCAGTCAGAATCAACCGTAAGAATAGAGTAGACATCAGCTTTGAGCTTTTGTCTAAAGTGTGGTAACTCAAGCTGGCAGAAAATAAAAGCATCTCAGTGTAGAGAGGCGTTTGGAAAGTAGTCAAGGCCTGTACTCTAAGTGGCGGTGATTACAAGTATAGAACAGACGGGTCCAGAAGCTGAGGCTGGGGGAGGGAGGTGGAGCAAATAATTGGAGAATTAGAGATCAAGTTCTACATTCGTATCTGGAATTTTTTTTTCCTTTTCATAACTAGGACTCACCACAATTTATTAGTAGAACATAAAGGTTAAATATTTATGCTATTAAATCAATAATGAAAGAATATAAAAATCCGATCACCTGAGCAGGAATCCCTATTTCCCTCCCATCCATTCTTTTTTTTTTTTTTTAAAGATTTTATTTATTTATTTTTTCCCCCCAAAGCCCCAGTAGATAGTTGTGTGTCATAGCTGCACATCCTTCTAGTTGCTGTATGTGGGACGCAGCCTCAGCATGGCCAGAAAAGCAGCGCGTCCGTGCGAGCGAGCCCGGGATCCGAACCCGGGTCTCCAGCAGTGGAGCGCGCTCACTTAACCACTAAGCCACGGGGCCGGCCCCCATCCATTCTTAAAGAAGTCTAATTGCCTACAGGGCTCTTAGTCAGACCCCACCTCACGTCAGTTTCTGGTCCTACAGGCAGTGCCTTGGTGAATTAGCCAAGGCTCAGAAGAAATTACCCTGCAATTTCAATCTCTTTTATGATGAAAACATCACATGGCACCAAGAAAAGAGCCAGGATATTGAATCAGATGGCAAATGTTCTAGTTGTGCCACTAATAAGCTGTGTACACTGATGTGAACACTCTTCCTCCCTAAGCCTCCAGCTCCTCACTGAGCCCTTCCAACTCCAACACTTAATGACTTCAAGACTTGATGAAATCTAACCCCAGCTCTGCTGTGTACTGAGCAGCCACCCTGGCACTTCCTTCTCTGTGACATGCAGGCTAAGGTTAGGCAGGCCAACTCGCCTCTTATCGAAATGTTGGAGAGGATCTAGAGAAAGCAAAGTCTTCATAGGAAAAGAGTCATTTTTTAGGTCTTCATAAGAATAGAACCAAATACACAAAGCTATACTATTTAAAACTGAATCATCATTTAGCTACAACCAAAATATACTGCTTTAGACTTGAAAATAATTTTTAATGAGATAACGTCTTTATTATTTAATTTAATTATAGTTCTTCTGAGAGACATTCCAGGAATGAGCAGCCCTAAATAGTTCTTTTATGTCTTACCTCCCTTTTGACTCATACATTTACTTGCCATTTATCCTCCAGCCACACACAAAGGGGGAGAGAGAGAGATAAAGGGGATTATATATGTTTACATATATCTTAATATCTAATAAAATAAATCATATTTTTCAGGAAAAAAATCAACTTTTTCCTAACCCTGAACTCTGGTGACTTGATCACTTGGATCTTTATAGAAGGAAAACTGAAAATAATGAGCAATGTGCCAACAGCGGTTTACCAAAGAAGGCAAAAACATCCTTCATATGGCCATTTTACATGGCCTCATCAACCTCTCTTTTGAAAATTCACCCACTAAAAACCAAGAAGACGTGACAACACCTATAAATCTCTTTTTGTGGTGAATTAATACACTACACAATTAATTAATGTTCCTTCATTTTAATTATTCCTAGTTTTTATGTTCGACTTTGGTGGAAATAAAATAGCCTTTTAATTCTGAATAGCTGTTTTCTCAAAATAATCGTTTCCCTGACCCAGTCAGTGTTCTTTAACACCCACAGCCCAGGATAGTAATTACGCTTTTTTTCTGATTAAGTTTTGCATAAACAAGAGGAGGCCCAGGAAAGGGTGTGAAATGTGCCTGGCTCATCCTTGCGGCCCCCACCTCTCCTTCTCATATCTGACAAGCTTCTCATGCCCACTCCTTTGCAGGAACGTTCCTGTGCTGTTATGATTGGAAATCAGGCTGATAAAATAATCCTTACACAGGGTTTGCTGCTAAAAACTTGACCTGTGTTACCCTTAACAGCAACGTCTGCAATTTATTTGGAGGAATCTACTCGAGAAAAGCCCTGTATGATGAGCAGGGCTAGATATGAGAGGTGGCCTTAAAAGATACTATGTAATTGCAGTTTGCTAAGAGGGTAAATCCTAAGTGTTCTCACCACCAAAAAAAAAAAAAAGATAACCATGAGAGCTGATGGATACGTTAATTAGCTTGATTGTGGTGATTATTTCACAATGTATGCATATATCAAATCATCAAAGTGTACACCTTAAATATATGCAATTAAAAAAAAAGATAAAGAGACTAATCTCCCACATTCAAACTTTTTCCATACAATTAACAGATTCGGCTACAAGTACAGAACTATGAGCTAGCCATTCCACAGGTATACACAAATGAGGAATCATTACAGGAGAAAATGTCCAGCCTCCCTAATAAAGCAATGTGGAATAAAACAATGGCACAGCCCTGTCTTTCTGGAGACCAAAATGTCTACATAAATAAGAGGTAAAAACATAAAACCTAATAATCCCACTTTATAGAGGATATAGTCTAAGAAAATAATCCAAAAACAAAATAGTCTTTTCTACGAAGACGCCTACATTAATACTGTTTATGATAATAAACAATTAGAAACACACCTAACTCATAACAATGAGAGAAAGGTTAAGTATATCATGACATATCAATGTTATGGATACTTCATCCTTATTAAAAACGGTATGTAGGGGCTGGCCCAGTGGCATAGTGGTTAAGTTTTCAGGCTCCACTTCGGCAGCCCGGGGTTCACAGGTTCCGAGGCCAGGTGCAGATCTACGCACTGCTTATCAAGCCATGCGGTGGCAGGCATCCCACGTATAAAAAAAGTAGAGGAAGACAGACGTGGATGTTAGCCCAGGGCCAATCTTTCTCAGCAAAAAGAGGATTGGCAACAGTTAGCTCAGGGCTAATCTTCCTCACCAAAAAAAATAAAATAAAATAAAACGCTATGTATGAAGTTTCAGTTATGCAAGATGAATAAATTCTAGAGATCTTCTGTACAACATTGTGCCTATTCTTAACAATATTATATCGTACACTTAATTTATTAAGAGGGTAGATCTCATGCTAAGTGTTCTTACCACATTAAAAAAAACAGTACATATGTAAGCACACAGTTTATAAATTACACATAAAATAATGTTCCCTAGGAAAAGTAGAACATTGTGTGCTCACTGCTTACAACTTTGCAAAGTGTACAAACACACACAGACAAAAATTGGAAGTACATTTAAAGTTATAAACAGAGATTTCAATTAATTATATTCCCTTTTGGTCTACCAAATTGCTTCAGTATCTAATGACATTTTTAAAAAAATCAAAATAGTGGCCAAAGGGGGAGAGGATAGGTCCCCAAGTACAGACACCACCAGGAGCTTTGACTTGCGTAAAGAAAGGCTGGTTCTCATGTTCAATGATAACTCAATGTCCAGGCCCTTCTGGCGGTCAGGCTCTACCACGCTCCCACCCAGTCAGGCTGCGTTGATTGATCACCTCAATAGAACTAGCCAAACAGAACCAGATAGGGGTCAGTAGATTTCTACCACTGAGGCCATATTACATTTCTATTTGAGATATGTCCAAAGATCTTCCCAGCAGGCTTCAGTCCTCCACATTTCCCTAAAGCTATGTCTACACCAACCAAATAGACCTGAAAATAATCATATGCCATGCAGACTTGCTCCATCTCGCCTATTGCTCTTTAAGGCTCACAAACTACATAGATAATAAAATCATTCCTTCTCTATTTAAAGTACAAAAATAGATGACAGTAGCATGCTAATTAGTGCCTTAATCCTTGCTCAAAATAGCACAGCTTAAAAAACAATTGTGGCAGTTCCCACATTATAATATCAACAAAAACTTGAACGTGTGTGGCACTTTACAATATATAAAATGTTGTTGTAAACATTAGTCTATGCCACTAAAAGATCCTTGTTAGTTAAAATTCAGCTTAGCTTACGTTAAAATGAAGTGTCAAGTTCTAGCAGCTTTCTAATTGCAATGAAAAACTAGGCAATTAAAAGAAACATACTTAGAGGAGCTACTTCTCAGACAGTTATGATATGGAAAATGAAATCACTAAAGCCAGCAATTCTCTTAATCCAAAGTAAGGTGGATGGGTATCAAATTCACCATAATATCTCATTATTTTTCACAAGTCCTTTTAATGCTTATGGATTCCAGGGGTGGTGGTGATGGGGGGCACAATTTAGTATTCATTCTATTAAAGGTCCAAGCAAAGTTGAATATAAAGAAGTTACTCTATCATTCCTAAATACAACAATTCAGTTTTCACACCTATTGTAATTCAGCAGACATTTATTCAGTGTTGACTATGTGCCACGCTCCAGGATATATAAAAAGATGAAGACAAGGTCCCTAACTTCAGTGACTGAGGCAGGCTTACAAGACAACTCCATCGAGGTTGAGATCCAACTGAGCCCTTCTACCTTTGAGAGGACAGAACACACAAGTTTACTTCTCCTCCCACTCACATCTTCATGATAATAAAGGGATATTATAATATTCCTTATAATAAACAGCCAGAGTTATAATGAAGGGAGCATGAAAGCATAAGAGCAGAGAATGGGAGGGGGGCCATCAACAAAGAAGGGCTGCAACAGATCTCTACCAAAGCAGGTAGAAAATGGTGCCAGCAGAAAGTACCTCTTCCGGGGACCCACTGCCCAGGAAGGAGTTGACCTGCCCTGCAGACACCCGGACAGAATCAGGGTGCAGGACCACCAGGCACTCTGGAGAAGGAGTACGAGATGCAGGGCTGACGTCATGGGGACTAAACAAGAGTTACAGACCTGACTGCTTTCTCCTCTTCCCCACCATCCTATTTCTGAGGGCCAAATTATCAGGTTTCTGGACCTTGGGCTAATAGAAGAGGATTTCTCAAAAATGAAAGATATAAGTCTTTTCATTACAATGACCCATCAAGTAATCAGGAAAATGAATTTTGAAGGCCCACACTTAGATACATTGTGTTAGAATGTTCAGAACACCAAGGATGAAGAGAAGATCCTACAAGCTCCAAGAGAGAAAAATGAAGACACCTACAGAAAATGAAAAATGAGACTGGCATCAGACTTCTCATTAGAATCATAGAGTCTAAAAGACAATGAGAAATGCCTTCTAGTTCTGATGGGGAAATTATTTTCAGTCTAGAAGTCATAATCTAGTCAACCTGTAACCAACAGGATAGAATACAGGTGTATGGCAAATCAGACATGCGTGGGCAAAATAAAGACATTATTAGAAATATATGGACTAATAATGCATAAAGTTTACGTTCCATTAGGAAATTACTTGGAAATTTGGTCAAACAATGCTAAATGGTAAACAAAGCAGGAAAAAAAAAAAGGCATTAAATTCCAAAAACTGGATTCAGCCAACAAGAGCAATGAAGGGTCATCCTGGGGTGACAGCTGTGCAGTCAACCCAGAGTGAATCAACCTGGAGGGAAGTGGCAGGCGGACAGAGGTATCAGGGGTTTCTCTTCACAAAACAGATTCCACAGACTGGATACTATCTTTGAGACCAGGAGATAATCAGTCAACTTAGCAAGCCAACCTAAAAAAAAAGTAGAAACTTTTTTTTTTCCTATAAGGAAATCTTTATAGGAAAGGAAATATAATCATAATATTCCACTTGGCTCCTCAGTGAGCAATATTTATTTGGTCATCATAATGTAAAAACTTTTTATTGATTTTTCAACTTTTAAAACTTAACCTATAAAGAAATCACTGAAGACATAATTATGGGTAAAGAAAAGAATGTAAATGTTATCCACATTGATAATATAAAAGGAAAAGGACAAATGTTAAAGGTTGGGAGGAGAAAGATAATGGGGAGAGCTGAAAGGAATATATGGGTGCTATTAACTCCCATCCATAGTTGACAATATAAAAAGCAAAGTGTCAGTTGACTGCCTAAGTAAAGAACTTAACCAACCAGTAATTATAAATAGTGATGGAACTGTTTTGGAAGATGGGAATTAGGTGAGCTAGGGTGACAACAGGGAGATTACTTACTTCTTTTATCATAGCAGGAAGTCAATAAATAATGACTAAAATTGATCAAAGTAATGACAATATAAATTTATATAAAAAGGAAATATATTTTTGTATTTGCTTATATACCAATATGAAGAATTTTCTAGAACAGATAAAAGTCAACTGATTTTTCTGATTGGGGAGATTCTAAGGTATAGGACAAAGAGGCAAGAAGATTTTTCACTATACACATTTTATACTTTTCATTTTTGAACCATGTCAAATGAATTACCTTTTCAAATAATTAAATATGTTAACATTTAAAAGATAAAAAGATATTATTTAGCAATATGGAGGCGACCACACCAAAGAAACAATTAAAAGTGGTTTCTTCTACAGATGGGGGTTAGTAAACAGGAAGCTAGTGTTTTTCATTATAAACCCACCTGCAAAATACTTTTTAACAATTTGTGCATATCAATTTTCATTAAAAAATTAAATGCATAAGAAAAACAAGCAAAAAACCTCAGATGGAGAAAAAGCCTTGTCTTTAAGAAGATATGCCTTCAGGAGGAAGCAGCTGTCACATAAGAATACATATAATGAAGTGTCCTCTACAATCCCCCTCTCCCATTTTCTCCACGGCTCCCTCCTCCCTAGCCCTTCTGAGAGGAATTCATAATAACAATATGATCTCCAATAAAAGATGCTCTAACATTAAAAATAATACAGAAATATATTTAATGCATTAAAGACTTAAGAAAAGTTAACTAAACTATTCCTCCCTTAAAATTTTTATAAATGAGGTAACAAATAGATATAAACTGTTATATTACTCATCATTAAAAGGAATGGAAACTTCAAATTATTTTATCACCTTTTACAGACTATCTATGGTGAATCATAATTATGCATAATTACTAACTGATGATACTACAAAGTATGTGTAAAATTCTTACCAGAAATATTTTTTCATACAAACATAAACTAAAAAAATACTCATAAGAGAGTAAAATTGAGAGTCAGGAGAGTCCCAGTCTATTCCGGCACCATGAGCTGCGTTAACTGGCCTGGTCACCTATCCTCTTTCTGCTTCATCTCATTTCTTCATCTGTAAAATCAGTGAGACAAACTCAGTAATCTCTAAGATCCCTGCCAGCTCCAGGCATTGTTTTTTGTTTTACATTTCAAGCCATTTACCAGTGAAAATTTAATAGCAAAGGATCAATGAGCGGATGTAACCAATTCATAACTATTAATGTCCAGATACGGTAAGAGTCTGACCATCTGTCATAGTTTGTCAGCCACAGGAATGTAATATTCTGTAGTGGACAGAATATTTTTGACCTCGAGTGAGGTTACCAAGGCTTTTTCAAAGTGCTGCCACTAAGTTCTAGTCTGTTTATTCAGGCACTTGATGTGTACTGCGGAAATACCGGTCCTCAAACTGTTCACAGCGTAGAGGGAAAGTGGCCAGTCAACAAGAACAATGCAAAGTGAAAAGCGCTCTGATAGAATGAAGTCTATGGTGCTAATGGACACAGAGAACAGAGCAATTAACTCTGCTAAAGGCTGTGAAAAGAGGACAGGGAAGGAGAGAAGAGAATTATGAGACATCTTTTAGGATCCAAGTGTGAATTTTGCTTTTTTATTCCTGTTAAATTTCATCATGTTAAATTTAGCTCTTTAATCCAGCCTATTGAGATACTGAATACTGACCCTATGAAGCCACCATTTAACTTCCAATTCCAATCTATGCCACCTACAATCTATGCCATCTATAATATTGATTAAAAAGTCGAATAAGAAAGTACAGGTAAGTCCTGTAATGCAGAATGCAGAAATCCTGTCGAAGAAAGAACTGAGGTCTGACATAACTTATTCCTAGCAAACCAATAAGAGATGCTGGCCCTCTCCTCTGGGCTCACATACCACATGCTTAATTCTTAAAACTTTCCTAATTCTTAAAATATTTCTAAAACCTGTCTAGGATGGACATTAAGTCCACCAGTCTGAAGTAGTAGATAGAATCCACCCTCTTCCCACTTGAAAAAAAAATCAGAATTTTTGTTCATTTTCATGATTTCTCAAGGTCATTTTCTGTATCTCCCAGTATCCTGGAATATAATTTTATTAATGCCAGGGCGGTTGATATCAATGAGAGCCATATGATCTCGCATTTATCAGCTATGTTATTCACCATCAGCACAAAAAGATAAAAATCCAAACAAGAGGGGCCAGCCCAGTGGCTAGCGGTTAAGTGTGCACGCTCCGCTTCGGCACTCGGGGGTTTGCACGTTTGGATCCCTGGCGCAGACACACGCACCGCTTGTCAAGCCATGCTGTGGCAGTGTCCCATATAAAGTAGAGGAAAATGGGCACAGATGTTAGCCCATGGCCAATCTTCCTCAGCAAAAAGAGGAGGATTGGCAACAGACGTTAGCTCAGGGCTAACCTTCCTCAAAAAATAAAAAAATCCCAACAAGAAGGCGGTATGGACTGAAAACAAACTTCTTCATTACAGTGGATCCAAAGTGAACAGATACAAAAGAGAATAAGAATTTGAGGCAGGAGTAAGGTGTAAAAATGGCAGTTCTGTGGTTTTACGTTTTTGGAAACATACAAAACAGCAATTTGCTTAAATGACTCGGTAACCATTTTTACTAAACATTACATATAAAAACTGCCCAGCCCCAGAGTGTGAGTGTTTGGCTAGACTGTGTCCTTGGTCCTCTCTGCTTATCTCTCTAAATGGACTCACCCCTTAAGACCCATATACTATTTAAAGATCAAAAGTTATTTGCAGACTATGCAAGATCTATGTCTCTAACCTGGTCTCTCCTGAGAACTCTAGGTTTATATTCCCAGCTGTCTACTCGGCTTTTCTTCCTAGACAGTCCACTTTAACCTCAGGGTCAACTTGCCCCAAGCCAAACTATCACCTTCTGAAAAGATATTAAGTCCCCCTTTTCCTCTTCCCCATTTCTGTTGTTAGTGTCATTCATTGTTCCTGTCACCCTAGACTGAAACCTAAATCATTGCCACTCTTCCCTCTTGTCCACATCCAAGTCAGTCACCAAGTTCATCAATCTTCCCTTTGTAGTGTCTCTTGCATAATCCTTGCCTTTAATTCTCACAATCAAAACTCAAATTTAACTTCCTATCACTTCATACAGCCTCTCCCCTCCCCACTGTAATCTCTCCCAACTTTCAAGAGAAGGCAACAGATCCATCTCTCTAAAACATCATACATTCCCAGGCTCCAGAGCTTCCAATGACCTCCCAACTTCCCCATCTGATGAACAAGTTTAACCTTCACGACCATCCATTCTTGTTTACTCACTGTCACCAAACCTTTGCACACATATTCCTAGCTGGAATGCTTTCTACAGCTCAATTCAGTAACATCTATTTAAATCTTTAAATCCTTGAAATCCTACCTCTCAGTCAAAGGCATAAATACATGCAGAATGCAGGAATGAATGAGTGCTCTCTATAAGGGACTTAGAATGAAACCGAGTCAATTGGGAGCTTACTGGACACCTATTTGCAAGACATTTTGCTACGCACTATAGAGGATATGAAGGTTTGCATCATGTTCAAACACTTCATAGAAAAATGCATCCCAATTTCCAGTCAAAATAAGTTACAAACCTCTTGAGGAAAAAAATCCTATTATGGACTGGGCGTGGCCTGCATCATAAAATAAGTGTCTGAAAAGGCACATCGAAACTTGATTGTTTTATTTAATAAATATTAAACTCACTCTAAAAAATGACAGCTACCTAATGGGAGTCAACTAATTTCATTACAATTAAAATAATCTTTGATCTTTAACACTCCATCTGTATATCTCAGATGTCTTATTTTTAAAGACAGATTCTTATCTGAGATGTTTGCGAATTTTGCTTTAAAGAAAGTAATTTAAATAAGATGAACTTTCAGAGATCCTTCAAATGCCCTAATTCTCCAGGGGTTAACTATCTGGCATGGCCCCTCTACATGATTATGGGAATGGCAGAGCCAAA
This sequence comes from Diceros bicornis minor, assembly GCF_020826845.1. NCBI lineage: Eukaryota > Metazoa > Chordata > Mammalia > Perissodactyla > Rhinocerotidae > Diceros > Diceros bicornis. Next base: position 23,353,325 of record NC_080746.1, read on the forward strand.
TACATCTCTTTACAAAGCATCCTGGAGGAAAATCCACAAGCTATCTAGAGCAGTTCCAGTTAGCTCAAGACCACTAATAAAGATTAGTTCTTCTTTTAATGAAAGAGCTGTCCTATCAGAGATTTCCTACCAGTGTTCTAGAAAAGCAATGCTGTGTTTGTCAAACAAGATGAATGCCATCTAAGAATTATTTAACCATTTTCATATTAATCACCACAGCATTCTCTAATTCATATTTTATTTAAGATCACTGAGGAAGTATATGCCAGGAAATACATCTTAAATCCATCTTAGCCTGGCCTTAAAATGCAATGATATGTATTGCATACTGCTTTATTATTAACAGAACTAAAAACAAATGAACACCTTTCTTTTGCAATTCATAAATGAAAGATTATAAAATCCTGGAAAACATATCATCCCATTTTTCTCCACATACAAAGAATGGATGATAAACTTTAACCTATGGGGGGCGCGGTGTTGAGATTGACAATTGATGCACACAGTATAAGACAGTACCATAGAACCATCGTGAAGGTCTTAGGGACGTGGGAAGGGTGATTCTCCCTATCTTCTGCCATCCTGAGTAACAGCTCCACAAAACAAAAGGAACATTTACCCCAGAACAAAGATGACAGAAATAGAAGATATGAATGTTTCCCTTCTCCTGGAAGATGTTTTCAGATGCTAAATATTTTTCTTTGTGCCAGGGGTAATCCTAGCATGCTCAGACTGAATAGTTCTTTCAAGAATATCCAAACTAAATTATTTTTAACAATTCCCACGAGGAAGTAATGCACACAACCTGAAAGTTAACAAGAATGAAAGATACATATTAACAAACACTAGGATTTACTAGGATTAAAATAAACCTTTATGGGCCGGCCCCGTGGCTTAGCAGTTAAGTACGTGCACTCCGCTACCGGCGGCCCGGGTTCGGATCCCAGGCACGCACTGACACACTGCTTCTTTGGCCATGCTGAGGCTGCGTCCCACATACAGCAACTCAAAGGATGTGCAACTATGACATACAACTATCTACTGGGGCTTTGGGGGGGGGGGGGAAAGAGGAGGAGGATTGGCAATAGATGTTAGCTCAGAGCCGGTCTTCCTCAGCAAAAAGAGGAGGATTAGCATGGATGTTAGCTCAGGGCTGATCTTCCTCACAAAAAAATAAAAAAATAAATAAATAAAATAAAATAAACCTTCGTGTTACAAGGGAGCAAATGACTAATGCAATTAAGGAGCTTACATGACTAAAAAGTAAAATTTTCACACTGAAGTATCAATAACCATGACGAACTTCTTTATTTTTAGCCTGATACCTTATAGACCAATGAAAAATAATAAAAGAGAAAGAAACAATAAAGAGATTGAAAATGTCTGACTCCTCCACCAGATTATGAGCTCTTCTTCATATTAGACACCATTTCCTAGCATGATGACTGGATTTAGTGGAAGAAGAAACAATCTAATTTTCTTCTGAATGAACAAAATAGTAAAAAATCTATGAAATATCATAGAAGTATTAAATCATAAAAGTATTATATATGTCACTATTTAACTAAATATTAAATAATTGCACTCTGGTCATTTAAAAAATGTCATATGAACCAACCTCATATGAACCTCTTTACAAACTTTAGAAGTACTTTGCTAATAAGTAAACATGAGTAAGTTACAATGTTCTCTATCAACTCTTTTCTGTTAGAACTGAGGAGGCTTTTTTCTTTTTTTTTTCTTCTTTTGTGAGGAAGATCGGCCCTGAGCTAACATCTGCCAATGCTCCTCCTTTTGCTGAGGAAGACTGGCCCTGGGCTAACATCCTTGCCCATCTTCCTCCACTTTATATGGGAGGCCGCCACAGCATGGCCTGACAAGCAGTGCGCCGGTGCGCGCCCGGGATCCGAACCCACAAACCCCGGGCCACCGCAGCAGAGCGCACGCACTTAACCGCTTGCGCCACCGGGCCAGCCTGCTTTTTTCTTTTGCTTTTTTTTAGCTGGCTATCATTTGATTTCCAAGTCATTGGTCACACAGTTGATCCAATTTAGTCTTTTAAGACAGCCGAAAACATTCCCAATCTTCATTCATTTGTTCATTCAACAAGTATTTATTGAGCACCTACCATGAATGGGGCACTGTGCTACTCTGGGGAATATCATGATGACCAAGACTTGTGCGATATCTCCCTTCACAGAACAGTTTGGTGGGGGAGACCAACAATTAAGCAAACAAGCAGTTATAGTACAATTGATAAACACTATGATAAATATGATAGGAGGAGTATAGAGGGGCTACGGAAGCACACGAGAGGAGGTGGCACCTACTCCAGACTTGATAGGTCAGAGGATACTTTCCTAGAGGAAGTGATTTATAAACAGAGAACCAAAAAGCTTAGTAAGAATTTGCGAGGCAAAGGGAAAGTGAAGATTTCCTGCAGAGGTAACAGCCCAGAGACAAGGCATGTAAGTAAGAAGAAGCATGGCTAAAGGCTACATACAGCCCATGGGAGCAGGGGTTGGAGGTGAGGGGTGGAGACTGGTGAGAGTTGACCGTGAAGAGACAAACAGTCTGATTCTGAAGGACCTTGTAAGCTACATTAGGTAGGTGGGATTTCATCCTGAGAGCAGGAAGCAGCTATTGTTTCTGAGGCCTGGGTGGGAAAGGTCACTTCATCAGATCACTCTAGTTACGATATAGTGATTGGATTAGAACAGTGGTTCTCAAAGAATGTTGCCCAGATCAGCAGCCTCAGGAACCCTTGGGAATGTGTTAAAGATGTAAATTCTTGGGTCCCACTCCAGACTTACAGAATCAGACACTCTGGGGGCGGAGCCCAGCATCTGAGTTTTAACAAGCCTTCCAGGTGATTCTGATGCACACTAAATTTTGAGAAACACTGGATTACAGGAAGGGGTTACTAGAGACCAGGAGGAAAAAACATAGGAGAGTGATTTTTAACCTAAGCAAAGGGGGATTGTGGCCTCTTGACTACATAATGGCAGTGCGGATGGAAAAAAATAGAGGCATATGAGAGAGAGTTAGGCACTAGTATAGCTAGAGCTTGGTACATGACTGGATATATTAAGTGAGAGAGACAGCGAAGTCAAGAAGTACTGCCATGTTTCTGGCTTGGGCAAATGGTGGACGATGGTGATATTCACTGAGATAGGAAACACAGGAGTCCTAGATTTGAGTTCAAGATGATGGGTTCAACATTAGCATGTGAGGTTCAAGCTGGACATCCAGGTGGGAATTCCAGTAGACAAGCTGGATATATGGGCCATATTAGAAGGTTAGAAGAGGTATCTGGATGAGACTTGATACTCGTTAGTATAGAGATGGTAACTGAAACTAGAAAGTATACGAGACAACCCAGAGAAAGTGTAAGGGATAAGAGAAGAGGGCCTAGGAGAGCCCAGGGAACACCAATGTTTAATAGATGGGCAGAGGAAGAAGAGCTGGGAAAAAATAAGCTTGAGAGGGAACAGCCAGGGTGCTAAGAGGAAAGTCAGGAGAATATGGGGCTATGGAATCCAAAAGCAGGCACTAATAGGGTCAAGTCTGTTGAGAAGTCAGGTAAGACAAGGACTGAAAAGCATCTCTCTTAGATTTAGCAAGGAGAAGGTCATCGGTCACTTTGGCAAGAAGAGTCTTAGTGGAGTGGTGAGGCATGAAGCCAGGCTGTGGAGAGGTACGAGATGGGATAGTAGTTGGAAGAGGCCAAGACATAAGTTGAGAAAGACTTGGTCACGTTTAAATGATAGTGAAAAGGAGCCAGTGGAGGGAATAATTGACAGAATGAACTCTGTAAGTAGGTGGAAAGGATGTGACCTAGTTAACAGGTACATGGGACAAGCCTTGGATAAAACCAGATTCACCTCAGCCACTGTCACAGCACGAAGAAGGCTGTATTTGTAGGTTTGGGGAGAGAATTTTTCATCTGAGGGTTTCCATTTCCTCTGTCAAATAAGAGGACAGGTCATCTGCTGAGGGTGAGTGGTGACAAAGTGTTTAGAGTCTAGATATGGCCCATATCAGAGCGGGGCAAAGCTGAAACCTGGGAAATGAGCTGGGAGAGTGAGTCGCTGATCCACACGAGACGATGGTGACCTAACCAGTCAGACAGTGGCAGTGGGGACGGAGATAAATAATGGATTACAGAGACATCATGGAAGAAGAATTATCATGAATTGTTGGTTGGCAACTTTTAGGAAATAAGAGGAATTTGTCTAGAAATGGTGTAGAAGATGGGGGGAAGATGCCCACGCACTGAGATACAGAGCAAGTTTCTTATTTGTGAGATGAGATAATAATGCTTCCTTCACACATGGTTCCTGGAATGGCTGATGAGAAAATATATGTAAAGAGTGTGGTCTGGTCCTTAAGGAAGTGCACAACAACTGGTAGCTGTCATAATTATTTTGCTCTTACAGCGGAAGACTTTGACTGGAATGAGCACTCATATTTATTGAATGATGACTGATTGAACGAACAAATGAATAAAGATAAGTGCAAATAAAAAGCGACTATATCTTTGTGCAAATAAAAAGCGACTATATCTTTTCACCAATGAGGATATGATAGTTATTATTAGACAGTGGATTTCTTATTCTTTATTTATCCTGTGGAATGGGGGTGAGGGCTTTTTTTCTTAAAATACGTTTCAAGGAGAGATTAGTATTTAAAGAAACGAATCAGGTTCTCTCTCCTTTATTTAAACCCCATCTCCTCACCTGAGGGATAACATATGTAATGTGACGCTGCTCACTCATCTTAATACCCCGACACACACTCAGGGTCACGCTAAACTGCACTGCTTCCAGCTCTCCTCCCACGGCGTTCATCTTTCTCTCACCACAGGGCCTTGCCCATCCTGCTTGCTCTCCTGGCACTCCTCCACCTCCCCCTGTGCCTGGCCACTCCTCTTCATGCTTCAGGTCTCAGCGTTAATTTCATGCTTCCAGAAAGCCTGCGACTGTGCTGGGTGCCCTTCCTACATGCTATTGTAGCATCTGTGTTTATCCCTAATGGTTCTTCTCTCCCTTACGCTCTTTACCAAAATGGGGCACAAGGACTGTGAGCTATAAGACGAGTGTAGTCCATCCGCCACTACCTATCAATTCTCTCTGAAAAATCGAATCCGTCTCCTCCACTCCAGCCCCTCTGCCAGCGCCTTCCTCCCAGCTTTCATTACCTCCCCCATGCATTGGTCACCAGCCTGCAGCCTCTGAGCCAACCTCCACATGGCCATTCCCGGCTTAAACTCTTTCAAGGGCTTCTCAATGCCACCTTCCTTAGCTCATGCCCGGTTTTACTTTCCCTTTTTTTATTGTAATAAATATATAACATAAAATTTGTCATTTCTAGTCATTTGTCATTTCTAGAATGTAATTGTACATTCTAAGTGTACAATTTGGTTGCACTAATTATATCCATAATGTTGTGCAATCATCACCACTATCTATTTCCAAAATTTTTTCACCACCCTAAACAGAAACTCTGTACCCGTTAGGCAATAACTCTCCCTGCCCCAGCCTCTTTAATCTGCTTTCTATCAAGGACAGGGACTATTGTCTGTCTCTACGAATTTGCCTTTTTTTTTGTTGCTAGTGCCATCCTGTCGATTCCAACTCCCAGCGACCTTGTGTACAGCAGAGCACAACCCTGTCCTTTCGGCCTTTCTGGGCCATCCTCTTACCTTCCAGTGCTGTATCAGACAACGCTCTGCTGCTATTCATAGGGTTTTCATGGCCAGTTTTTTGCCTATTCTAGAAATATCATATAAGTGGAATCATATAATATTTTTCATCTTGTATCTGGCTTATTTCACTCAGCAAAATGTTTTCAAGAATTCATCCCTGTTGTAGCATGTATCAGAACTCCATTTCTTTTTGTGGCTAATATTCCACTGTATGTATATATCACATTTTGTGTATCCATTCATCTGTTGATAGACACTGGGTTGTTTCCACTTTTTGGCTATTGTGAATAGTGTTGCTATGAATGTTGGCATACAAAAAACTGTTTGAGTTCCTCTTTTCAACTCTTTCAGTTGAAATATGCCTAGCGATAGAATTGCTGGGTAATACGGTAATTCTGTGTTTAGCCTTTTGAGAAACTTCCATTTTGATAAATATAAAAATCTCACACATACTTCAAGACCCTGATATGTTGCTTCCCCATCCCCAACATGGACTGTCCGTTGAGAATCACTCATCTCTAGGGAACATGCAAAAGCCTTGGCCCAGCTGGCAAGATGGCTCATGGTCTGGTCCCTTGTTTTCCTTTCCTATCTCATCTCCCGCCTCTCCTATGCTCTAACTGTGGTGAATCCATGTGATTTCCAGACATCTGCGCCTCTGCGCATGCCAGCTCTGCTCTTTCTTTCTCTTCCTTTGCCTATTCTTGCTGGAACAAACTGTTCACGCCTTTCCAGACACTCTCAGGTCTTCCATAGCACCCTCTACGCACCAAGAGGGCAAAACTTACCACCATTCTGAATTGCTCAAAAGGATAAAACCCACTTTGGCCTCTTGCAGCTCACACACCCTGCCATCAACCAAGCCTACATTGTATAGAAGCTCGAGAGTCTGAAAACACAACTTTATTGGCATAAAATTTCAAGATCAAACAGACTACAGTGGGTCATCCAAAGGAAGTTTTATCTATTTAGCGTAATACAATTCTAGCATAAATATGTGCTATTGATCATTAAAATGCGATTAGATACCAAGTTTGACATTTCATTTGACTGCAAAGGTCTCAGGGATAGGGATTATATCTAATTTAAACCCTTTTTATTATGGAATATAACACACATCAAATAATGCATAACATGAAAATATATGGCTTATTGAATTAATATAACAAGAAAACCCAAGTAACCACCACCTAGTTCAAGCAATAGAATATTATTAGCCCCCTGAAGCCTTCCATATGACCCTCCCCACTTACAACCCCTTCCCTTCAGGTAATTATCTTTAAGGGAGTCTATATCTTTGAAAAATATAGAGTTCCACCCTAGTTAGGCAACTGGAAGTTTATGAAAGAATAAAGCAATGTTCACACTTTTAAACCATGCGATCTCATGGGATGTCATCAAGAAATATGTTGGATGATGTTTAGTTTCACAGATCTACATTTTTTACCACCTTTTGTTTCATCTTCCAAAATTAATTTTAATAAAAAGACAGATTTTAAGTCTGGCAATTTCAGTTTGGCTTTCATAGATTGTACTGGGAAAAAAATCTCTGGTTTGCTTATTTCTCTCCAAATGACAGCATATACCAGCTGTATGTGTATATCAGCTTTATTGAAATATAATATAATTCACGTACCATACAATTAACCCATTTAAAGTGTACAATTCAATGATTTTTAGTATATTCACAGAGTTTTGCAGCCATCACGACAATCAACTTTAAAACATTTCATCACCAAGAAAAGAAATCCCTTACCCATTAGCAGTCATCTCCCATTTCCCTCCAACCCCTTAGTCTTAGGCAACTAGTAATTTATTTTCTGTCTCTATGAATTTTCCTATTCTGGACATTTCATATAAAGGGAATCATACAATATGTGGTCTTTTGTGACTGGTTTCTTTCACTTAGTATAATATTTTCAAGGCTCATCCACGTTGTGGTATGTATCAGTACTTTATCCTTTTTAATTTCAGGATAACATTTAATTGTATGGATATATCACGTTTTGTTTATCCATTCATCAGTTAATGGACATTGGGTTGTTTCTATTTTTTGACTACTACTAATATGCTGTTATGAACATTCATGTACTAGTTTTTGTACAGATGTATGTTTTCACACTTGGAGGAGTGAAATTGCTGGTTCATAGGGTAACTCTGTTTAAAGATCTGCCAGACTGTTTTCCAAAGGAGCTACCACATTTTCCATTCCCACCAGCAGTGTATGAGGGTTCCAATTTCTTCACATCATTGCTAACACTTGTTATTATCTATCTTTTTGATTATAGCCATCCCAGTGGGCGTGAAGTGGTATCTCATTGTGGTTTTGTTTTGTTTTATTTTTTAATTATTCTATTGAGGTCATATTGGCTTACAACATTGTGTAAATTTCAGGTGTGCATCATGATATTTCAGTTTTTGTGTAGACTGCATGGTGTTCACCACCAACCGTCCAGTTTTTTGTTTTGTTTTTTGCTGAGGAAGATTTGCCCTGAGCTAACATCTGTTGCCAATCTTCCTCTATTTTGTATGTGAGCCACCACCACAACATGGTCACTGACAGACAAGTGGTATAGGTCCGTGCCCAGGAGCTGAACCCAGGCTGCCAAAGCGGAGCGCGCCGAACTTAACCACTAGACCACTGGGGCTGGCCCCAACCCTCTAGTTTTTATCTGTCACCATACATATGTGCCCCTTTACCCCATTCTTCCTTCCCCGACCCCTTTCTCCTCTGGTAACCACTAATCCATTCTCCTTATCTATGTGTTTGTTTATCTTCCACATATGAGTGAAATCACATGGTATTTGTCTTTCTCTGTCTGATTTATGTTCCTCAGTATAATACCCTCAAGGTCCATCCACATTGCCGCAAATGGCACAATTTGGTCTTTTTTTATTGCTGAGCAGTATTCCATTGATATTTACATTTCCCTGACAGCTAATGATGTTGAGCATCTTTCCTTGTGCTTATTGCTTATCGGCCATTTGTATATGTTAGCTGGGTTTTTCATAGATAGCCTTTATCAGATTGAGGAAGTCCTTTCTATTCCTAGTTTATTGAGTGTTTTTATCATGAACGGATGTTGCGTTTTATCAAATGCTTTTTTCTGCCTCTATTGAGATGATCACCCAGGTTTTGATACCGGCTGTTTTTGCTGGTAAAAAATTTTTCATAAGCTACGTAATCCTAAAAATGTGTAATGCATTTCATATTTTTATTAAAAGGTTCAAATTTAAATTATTAACTATAAACTGTAAAAATTATGTCTATAACAAAAATTGTGGAGAAGCATTATCAGTAATATTTACTGTGTAAGAAAATTGACTATGAAATCTATCTAGGGTCTTTTTAGAATGGTAGAAACCATAGTGTTTTTTCCTTCTACCAGTCTAATTTTTGTGGTCCTACTTTTTCAAACTACATCTTGGCTACTTCTATTCTTTAGAATAGCAACCCAAGTACACACTAAAAGTCTCTGGAATACTCTGCATAAGCCCAAATTAAACACATTTTCCATATGCATGAATATTGCAGAAAGGAAATCAAATAAAATATAAATGGTATCATCAGAGAATTTGTGTTCAAGTGTCAAATAACGAAATCCATACGGTATTAAAGAGGGCAATAAAATATAGTTACACTGATAGTCAAATATACCAAAGCCATGTGGTTATTAGTAAAACCTGTGTACAACCTTTTAAATCCGTTAACGACCTTCTAATATTTAACAAAATCATTTAGAACAATAGGCTTTGTCTCTATGATTACACATAATCATTTTGTCAAAATATGTTTACACAGATAATGGTGCATTCCCTCTCTTACAAAATTCAAAGTCTAACTGGAAATGCCATACACTGTGCAGAACTTTTTCAAAGATGCTAAAAACATGTAAAGGATTTTAGACCACTCCAAAATAACTCAAGTACACATTGAGGTTTTGGAAACCATAGTGGCTCACATGGCTGGAACTAGCCATGTTCCAAACTATATTGGCTCCAGCTAGAACTAGCTAGAACTAAATCAAGAAAAGGCTTCATGAAGGAAATGTGTTTTACCATGGCAGAAGAGAAATATGTTAAAAGTAGCTCGTCTTATGAGATCTCACTAAAAGAAAGCCTCAATAACATTAAGAACATTTCTGCTGTTTATTCTCAATGTTTTATATTTAACCAATGAGTCTTAAAATACAATGAAGCAAAAAAGATGCCATTATTATTAAGATAATTTCAAACATATAACTTAAAATCAATTTGAGGGGGAAAATTATACCTGCAAAGTGTTAACTAAATCATATATTTTCTAAAAGAAACACCACCACTATATAATTTACTTAATTTTATATTGTATACCCCCTCTCAACCCCCCAAAACATAAACTAAGATTCAGATTTTTTTTGCTTCATGCTTGTTTCTCCTGAGATTTCCAACATTGCATATGCCAGAATTTCAATTTAACTCTTTTTTGATACAAAACAAGGAGCGGGGCTTACAAAATTATGGAGACCTACAGGAACATAGATTGCATCCTAGTAAGATGAGGCATTTTCCTCTTCAGCCAACGTTCAGGATCCTAACACACTGGGATTGCAACACACGAGATGCCGTGGCCAAAAGGACTCTTCTTCTGCAAAACACTGCACTAATTCTCCAGCATTCGGCTTTTCCACTTGAATGGAATAAAAACTCTTTTGAGAACAACAATTACAATCCCCCCATTTTTTTCTCAGGCGCACTATTGGACTTCTTAGTGCAAGCACAATGCAAATAAGGCAAGCTTCCTTTCACAGAGTGATTAATATGCAAAGACAGCCTGCTTTTTTAGTAGGATGTGAAGAACCACCAACAAGCTTTTCTAAACCCAGAGGTTTCTACAATTATTTCCACTGTTTATTTTTAAACAGAAGATTACACAATAACACCAAGCACTTTAGCTCTAATTTGCCAATATTTTGTAAACAATGACAATTTAGACTTTTAAAACTCTTGTATCATATTTAAATCTATAGTCAACTATTGACTCCAATATATTAATTTTTTTCCAAAATCTAGGAAATTCATTTGTATGAAACCAGATTCAAGCTATACTTTCTTTTTAAGAAATTGCACTTCATTTTTAAAGAGTAAGTGATCCGTCTGGCAGGTACCTCTGGAAAACTTGTGATTTCAAAGATTTATTATAAATTCCAGAGTAAGATCAAAAAATTACACTTTAATGGTAATGCATCTAACTTATATGTACCTTTATAGAACCTGTGTTCCAAATTATTGTTAAATTCAAAATAAGGCTATGTTTTGATAGAAAATCAAATAAAATTTGCTCAGTAAAACAATGCTACAATGAAAATGGAATCTCTGTACTAGAGATTACATACATATGCAATTTAATCTCAATAAAACAATTTAGGAAACATTTCTAACCATGTTTCCTTGGTGATTTTTACCTTAGTGGTAATCCCAGGTTCGAATGCCAGGCCCAGACCTACGCACCACTTATCAAGCCACGCTATGAGGGCATCCCATGTACAGGAGAGGAAGATGGGCACAAATGTTAGCCCAGGGGCCAATCTTCCTCAGCAAAGAGAGGAGGATTGACAACGGATGTTAGCTCAGGGCTAATCTTCCTCACACACAAAAAATAAATAAACATATTTGTTATGTTTAAAAATAAATAAATAAAACCAGTTTCCCAAAAAATGCAAACCTACCAGATATGACGTTACCTTCCTTAATAAAAATTTCACTTGTCTCATCATTTCTTTCTTTTTTTTCACCTAACTCCATCTAGAAAGTCTCACGAAGAGTTTCCAGTCATACAACTACCTGCCATTTCTAGTTTACGTTTTAAACAAAAAATCATCAACTCAAATGTTTTGTTCTGGATATGAATTTTTTTAATCAATGTATTAAACATCAAAATGTAAATATGACTTTTATGCTCATTTTTTAAAAAGCTCTATAGTTATAGTTTTAAGATAAGATGTTAGATATCGATGAGACTTATGACTTCAAATTGAGTTTCAGTCAAAAGATTTTAAAAACATATGTAGGTCAGTAGTGATTATGGCCTTAATCAAGCCCATCTTCTCACCAATAGTCCCAAATCCCAGGACATGTGACTCTATTGCCCCATGGGGAGTTGACTGTGATATCCACATACCATCAGTTTTCCTCCAAGAAGATATTAGCATCATTTCGGGGACATCAGTAAATCATTCAAGGTATCTTTGTTTCCTTGTGAAGTTCTAGTATCCAACTAATGCAAGTCACTTACACACTTGGATTCTCCAGACAGCATCAGATACACAACCAACCCCATATTCGGCATCACCAAATTCATTGTAGTTTTAAACTGTTTTCTTCTTTGTACTTTTAAGTTCTAAATTAAGACATTTTTAATTGAAAAAGAAAAGGAACTAATTTATTTGTTCTAGTCTATAATAAATAAAAAGATGAAAGTGAAGACTAAATTAACAATGGAACTCATCATTTAAGTCTCTCCTTTTGAGTTAGTCAAAAGAATATATAACTTTAGGGGCCTGGTGGTGTAGTGGTTACATTCGATCCCAGGCTGTGGCGGCATCCCATATACAAAGTAGAGGAAGACTGGTACAGATGTTAGTTCAGGGACCATCTTCTTCAAGCAAAAAGAGGACTGGCAACAGCAACAGAAGTTAGCTCAGGGCCAATCTACCTCACCAAAAAAAAAAGAATATATAATCTTAAACCTACTTATCACAAAAGTTAATGTTTAGAAATGGATTAAAGACTTGAATGGAAGACCTGAAACCATGAAATTTCTAGGAGAAAAAAGTACGCTCTTCAACATCAGTCTTAGCAACATATTTTCAAGCACCATGTCTGACTGGGCAAGAGAAACAATAGAAAAAGTAAACAAATGGGACTACATCAAACTAAAAATCTTCTGCACAGCAAAGGAAACCATCAACAAAACGAAAAGACAAACCAACAATTGGGAGAAGATATTTGCAAACCATATATCTGATAAGGGGTTAATCTTCAAAATATATAAAGAACTCATATAGCTCAACAACAAAAAACTAACAACCCAATTAAAAAATAGGCAATAGACCTGAACAGACATTTCTCCAAAGAAGATATACAGATGGCCAAAAGGCACATTAAAAGATGCTCAACATCATTAACTATCAGGGTAATGCAAATCAAAACTACCATGAGATATCAACTCATGCCCGTCAGAAAGGCTATAATTAACAAGACAGGAAACAACAAATGTTGGAGAGGATGTGGAGATAAGGAGATAAGTGTATGAGATAACTCTCATACACTGCTGGTGGGAGTGCAAACTGGTGTAGCCATTATGGAAAACAGTATGGAGATTCCTCAAAAAATCAAGGATAGAACTACCATATGATCCAGCTATTCCACTGCTGGGTATTTATCCAAAGAACATGAAAACACCAGTGCATAAAGATACACACACCCCTGTGTTCATTGCAGCATTATTCACAATAGCCAAGACTTGGAAGAAACCTGAGTGCCCATCAAGGGATGAATGGATAAAGAAGATGTGGTATATATACATAATGGAATACTACTCAGCCATAAGAAACCATGAAATCCAGTCATTTGTGACAACATGGATGGACCTTGAGAGTATTATGCTAAGTAAAATAAGTCAGAGGGATCAGGTCAAATACCATATGATCTCACTCATAAGTAGAAGATAAAAACAACAACAAACACGTAGAGACAGAGATTGGATTGGTGGTTACCAGAGGGCAAGGGGAGAGAGGGGTCAAAAGGGATGATTAGGCACGTGGGTGTGGTGATGGATTGTAATTAGTATTTGGGTGGTGAACATGATGTAGTCTATACAGAAATAGAAGTATAATGATGTCCACCTGAAATTTATACAATGTTATAAACCAATGTTACCACAATAAAAAAATAAATTAAAAATTTTTTTAAATTAAAAAAAAAGAAATGCATACATAAATTGTTAAAATAATTATATATATTTATAATTTATGACTTATTCAAATATCCCCTACTATACATTTATTGTTATGGGACTTAAATAAAATAATTTAACTATCTGAGGTTGTTTGTGATAGCTATTCTCTTAATATTGCACAGGGCAGCAAATATATCTCAGAGTAATGTATATGATTTACCTCCCAGTGACTTCAAAGGATCTGTTGTGAACATCTCTAGAAAACCAAATAATAAATGATTATTCAAGTTTCTTATTTAGATACAAAAGCACTCTTCAATACCTAAATTAATTAATGTGTGAAATGTTTATCTTCTAAAAAACAATGCCTATATCCAACTTGGCTATATAAAGAAGTATAAATAATAAAAACATTCTTTTTAGGAGAAAGAAGGAAGGGGAATGAACTGCCTGCATGACCAGTTATCTTAATTGAGTCTGACCGGTAATTTAAATTCTGATTCCAAAACCAATTTAGCTCAAAATGACCTCAAATTGTAATCTAGGGCAGTTAACGGACTCACTTTCAATCTCTTATCTTCAAAGAATATCACACAATGTCTCCGTTTTGCTTCATTATGACAGATGGTTTTCTTTTGATGAAAATTTTAAATTTTAAACACGTCATGGGTAACTTTAAGTTACATACACAAAAGGGAAAAATCTAAGCAAGGAATAAATAACTCTTAGTTATCTTTTTCTGACATTTCAAGGTTGTCTTTGGTGTCATTCTACAGAAATAAATATTACAAATGTAACCAGAAACAGTTTAGAAAGTGGTCTAGAATTTTTTACAAAGCTACTGAACATACTCATCTTGTATCGCCAATTCCTAGACCAACTACATGGAACACAGGAGTTATTCCATAAATACTGGAGTAAGTGAATGTTTCTAGTAAATGTTCCTGCTACCCAACAAGTCTGGGACACAGCCATTTGCAAATGTGTTCATGAATTCTGGTTCACAGCATCACTGCCAAGCCCACGTCTTTCCATCCAAGAAATGTGAGATCTCAGGCCACCCTGGAATCTTTTGAGGACTGCTTAGTTCAGAAAAGGTTCTTCAAAACTCAAAGACTGGCTCTAACTCCCTGAATTGTCAATTCCTTTGAAGTTGCTTTAACATTCATCTTCTTAGGTCTTTGCCTTTGATGCACCCCTAGAGCATTTACCTTCTCCTTTAAGAACTCTACAAGCTTCTTTCAATCTCAAAAATTCCATGTGAGATAAAAGATTTCAAATATCGGTTTTGGCTTGTAGCATTTATGAACACTGAAACAGAGCAGTCATCAGAGAGTTCTCATAGTCTGCTCCAAAATTAAAAGCCAACAATTCCTCTCATACCACCATTCCCTCTCATAACACTAACTTCAACCCAACACACACACAGACATAACTGTAAACTGCAGGAGGGTAGGCCCACTATCTCGTCTCCCATTCTGCATTCTTCTTCACTCTAGCAAAAGACTGCATTTTTATTAAGTGGAGAGGTTAAATCAGAAGAATTTTGTTCTTGGCGACACCAGGCATTGTTGAGGGCAGAAGTACCCCATTGAAAATGGGAGGATTAAATGAAATCTTGACTACTGAATAAAGTACCCCCAAACCATTTCTCCCACTCAGCTTAGAGAAAAACAGTAGTCAGACTTATACCCAGTAAGCTGCAAAATGTTGGGTTCTCTTCAGTTGACCAGCTCAAGAGAAAATGTAGGTACTAATGAAAGGATGTAGATGTCCCTCAATCAACAGACCAGGTCTCTGCACAACCACCCTGCCCTGAAGCCCACTCACACAGAACTTCCCCACAGCTTTTCAGTGTCTCACTCCTAATCATAACAGACAGCCAAGGACCATTGGAATTTGAGAAATTAAATAAAACAAGATGAAACACAAGAGATGACACTAAATAAACAATAAAGAGGAATTCAGAGGAAAAAGAAACAATGCAGAAAGCAAGGAAAATTTTCTAAAATACTCAGCAATATAAAAGACATTGCATCAAGAAACAAGAAGAGGATGCTACCAAAGAGACATTCAGACAACAAAAAAGAGCTCTTAGAAATTAAAACTATGGAAGCAAAATAGAAAACTCACTAGAAATACTGGCAAAAGGCTGAGAAAACCTCCCAGAAAGTAAGGGGCAGGGGTTGAGAGGACAAAGAAATGAATAATAGGAGAGAGAAGACAAGAAAAATTAGATGAGCAATCCAACTTCTGAATAAGAGCTGCAGGAAAAAAAAAAGGAGAAAGTAGAGATATGAAAATATCATATAAATAGTACAGGAACATTTCTCAGCACTAAAGAACATGAATTTCCAGACTAAAATGGCCCACTGAGAACCTACCCCAAAACTAAACACGTCAAGGCACAGCATTGCAAAATTTCAGAATTTCCGAACACTGCAGACGAAGAAAAGATAGTAAAATCTTCTGGAGGAGAAACAAACATGTTTCATACAAATTATCAGGAGTTTAGAATGCACTGGATTTCACAAATGCAACACTGAAAGCTAGAAAACATGGAGAAACACCAAAATTCTTAGGGAAAACGATTTCCAATCTAAAGAAATATATACATATTTTTTTCTCTATATATAAATATATGTTTTGTTGTTGTTGTCAGTGCCATAGAGTGGATTCCACAACTCTGTGGACAGCAGAGCAGAACGCTGCCCAGTCTTTTTGCACCATCCTTCATCTTCTAGAGCTATATCACAGTTTTCACTGCCAATTTTTGGGAAATGGATGGCGAGGTCCTTCTTCCTAGTCTGTCTTGGTCTGGAAGCTCCGCTGAAACCTGTCCACCATGGGTGACCCTGCTGGTATTTGAAA
Organism: Diceros bicornis minor; assembly: GCF_020826845.1. Lineage (NCBI taxonomy): Eukaryota > Metazoa > Chordata > Mammalia > Perissodactyla > Rhinocerotidae > Diceros > Diceros bicornis. Next base: position 23,369,842 of record NC_080746.1, read on the forward strand.
TACCGGTGACATAGCTTTCAGCATCACAGCAACATGAGGTCGCCACAGTATGACAAGAGACAGTTGGGTAGTGTGGTTCTCTGACCAGAAAATGAACCTCAGGCCTCAGCAGCGAGAGTGCCGAAACCTAACCACTAGACCACCAGGACAGGCTTAGAGAATTATTTACCAGAAAAACAAAAACTAACTGCTATAAACCTACCAACAGTCTAGACTGAAGGAGGGTAAGGTCTAGGGTATAGGTCCCCAGAGGAAGAAAGAAAATAACCATGTTTGAACATATTGAGAGGGGATTCATAATTCAGTCTGAGAACTTGATGATGAATTAATGATAGATATATAGAAAACTAAGCAAAGGAAAACTGAAGCCATTATAAACTCCAAGAAAGCCATAAAATTATATAAAAAAGGGAATAAAGTCATAGAATTGCTCAAGGCTCAGCTGTGAATAATATTTACATGGTCATAATAATGTAAACATTAAATATTGGTTTAACCAAAGATAGAAAAATCACTATACTGTGAAGCCAAGGTAAAGGATGTAGGAGGGAGTAGGCATTGTGTAGAGAGTACTAAACCCCCCTAAGAAAAAGTCAATAAACAATACCTAAAACTGAAAAAATAAGAAAGTATAAATATGGAGATAAAAAACGTAGAAACAGCTAAATGAGTAGAAAGTGGTTGCTCCAGAGGAGTCAAAATCAAAGGCAGGAGGGGTAGAAAGGGTTAGGACAGAGGACTAATGTTTTTTTTGTTACAAGTCTTACAAAACTCCAGTCATGTGTCACTTAACAACGGGATTACATTCTGAGAAATGCGTGCTTAGGCAATTTCGTCGTTGCGAGAACATCAGAGTGTACTTAACACAAACCTGGATAGTATAGCCTACTACACACCTAGGCTATATGGTCCGAATCTTATGGGACCACCATCATTGACCAAAACATCGTTATGCGGCATACGACTGTATTTAACTTTTAAAATAATGCAGACACTTCATTTTGCTAAAAATAAAAATTAAATTCAAGAAGGGAAGAATGACAACTAATTCCAATTGCTTGAATAGTTAGGATCTTTAATCTCAAGATATACTTATTACCACTTAGCAGAGAAGAGAGAAACTGGCTGACCCATCTTCTCTTACTAGTAAATAAATAGCTGTGGACTTCACGCCAAGCTAAGAAGCTATATATAACAAAGTCACTGTAAAAATGAAATAGGAATTCTCCTTTATCCTAAGTCCTTGGGGATTAGAATGTCCCACAAGTGAATTTTCCAGATGAGTAACACTAATTATTAATTATATTACCTCTTTCATTCCAACTTGCCATTGGTGAAGACAACGGTACCTACGTTTATGTTTGTGTTATTTTTCCAACTATATGGAAACTCCTTGAAGTCATACCTCCTTCAGCACCTAGCACAGAGTTGAACACGAAAGACACATGTTCAATAAGTGAATCCATATAATTGTTGCCTGCCACTTGAATGGGCTATAGTTGGCTCTTCCAAATGAGGCTTAATTATGAACACCTATTATTTATACTGCACTGTGGTATAGACAGCCCCTTGGCATTTTGTGATATATAGGGCTTGCTTTTTAACCAAATACTAAGTGGCTAAGACTGACATGCTTTTTGTGTTCTTGAGTCTGCTTTTCATAATTTTTCCATCCATTCGAGTTACTACATCTTCTTACTATCAGTGTAGCTGTACCTAGCAGTCACGTTTCCTTGATTCTAATCTGAATCTAGGAGTCTCTATAAATGTGGTAGAAGCTAGGAAATTAATTAAGAGTATATGGACTCTTTCTGAATAAAGGTTTAACGGCTTTCCTGTGTGCCAAGTACATACGATCCAGTGCACGGACTTTGGGGATATCTATTTTGGCTACCCAGAGACTTCTTTCCCTTATTTCTTCATTCTTTCCCTTAATCACATTCCAAAGAATAATGGTTGCCAGATAAATGACTTCCAGATTAATTAAGTATCACCAATATGATCTTTACCAGCAACCATTACTTAAATATACTAAATTTTATGGATCCACCATTGTGGTGAACTGAGAGGTTAATAGTAACTCTATGCAAACAAACGTGGAATCTATATAAACCAATTTGTTTTTTAAAATTCTACTTCTCTCAAAACCAAGATCTACTAGACTTTGCTTTCACAGGAGGTAAAACAGCTAAGCAATCAGCCGTGGTATTTCTAACTCAGTTGCAACTCTTGGTGATCCTGAACTCTCAGAGAATGAAAAATAAATGGAAAAAAATGTGATCCTAATTATAATCAATACTTAGATCCAAAACTAATTGTACGCCCCGTCACTGTGAACTTTAACAGAAAGAAGGGAAATGGGAAAAAATTACTGAGCTTACTATGTGCCAGACAGTTGTATAAATTACCTCATTTCATCCTCACAATAACCCTTGTAGGTGGGTATTAATATTCTTGTCTTACAGATAAATAAACTGAGTGTTGGAGAGATCAAATAACTGGCTCAAGGTCATGGAAAGCAGGAGAGCCATCGTTCAAAATGCAAGTTTGATGTTAAAGGCCCACCGGGCGCCCCCTACAGTATGCACTGCCTCTACAACACCAAAAAGAGACAGTACTAAATTAAGAAAGGAAGATAATTTATCATTATAACTCAAATCAAAGAGGTTGTATTGGATTTACATCTTCTCATGCCCATGACAGCAGATCTTCAAAGTTTCTATGATGTACCCTGAATCCAATTCTCCTATAGGCTGGTGATTGGCAGCATCTCACATAGATGGAATGGACACTCCTAGATGAAATGTGAATAAAAGAACATTAGAAAAGTAGTCAGCCACAATCATTTCCACTCCATTGATGATCTGATACAACAATGCATCCAATTTCTGACAAACAGAACAAACTTCAAAAGATTTTGCATGAAAAGTAATGACAAATGGGTATGGAGTTTCTTTTGGAATAATAAAAATGTTCTGAAACTAAAAAAAAAAGATTTTGCTACACACACAAAGATTTTTAAAAGGTAGATAAATAAAGGTATGACTATCACAGGCAATGATGCAAGGAGACAAAGCAGTCAAAAAATTATCACCTCACATGATAAACGAAATCACTGGGGGAAACCCTCTAACGTTCTTCATTTCCTCTCACATGAACCTGTCCTGCTGTCCATTGCAAGGTTTGTTCTTCACCTTTCTCCTCTCTCCTGGCTCCTTTCCCTTGGTGTGCAGTTATATAAGCCCAGATGGCCCTCAGTTTGAAGCCATCCCCAACCTAACACCCCTTCCTTCCTTCTCGGTCAAGTATCCTGGATATCAGCTCTTCCTCAGTCTCTGACTCCAAGAACTTGAATTTTTTCACTATCCAACTGAAATTACTTTGAGATCCCCACTCTCCTCTAAAACAAATTCAGTTTCTCCTTGAGATCCATCTTCCTTTAACTCTTAACCACGGTAAGTACTTCTGTCCTCTTTTTTTATGGCACTAGTTGCTTTACAATCTGAATACAAAGCAATATATGCTCATTGGAGAAAACTCAGAAGTAAAAACAAATCTATCTTCTTCCAGTCTAAAGAAGTGACAGAGATTTTTTTTGATGAAATTGGGATTATACTTATATATACCATTTGTTTCAAACTTTTTTCACTTAACATTATTCTTCTTCTCTAACCTAAGCATTCACATACTAGTCTCTGCTTTCCTCCTTTTGTTCAATATCACTTTCTGAATTACAGACTCGATACCATTCTGGATGCTACATAAATACTACGACATAAATACTTCTGGGTGTGATAAGACTCCACAATGTACTGATCGTAATTCATGGTGTTTGCTCTCCACCGAAAGAAGATAAAAATATACACTACTACGACTTCTCAGGCTTCTTGGTCTCCTTAGCTGGGCTCCCTCCAGCTTCCTCCCAACCATGCAGCAAGTAACCTACCCTCATCCACCCCAAATCCTTCCTTTAAAACCTCCCTCAACTCTCACTTACATTGAGAAGACTTCTCCAGTCTCCCCTGGTGCCCGGGTCATCTTGATCTTGCCTCTAAAATCTTAGCCACATATTTGGCTTTAAATGCTACCTGGAATTCCCAGTTATCTTCATTCTCCACTAGACAGGAAGTCTCTTAACGTCAAGATATTGTACTTTAGAGTTTTGGGGGTTTGTTTTATACCTGCAGCTAACAGATTGCGTAGATGCTCAATAAATATTTTTGCTGTCATTGCTTCTCCCTCTCCCCAGAAATCCATTAAATCTCTAACCTGTAACTCCTCTGCACTACAGATTGTTTTATCCTCTCTCTATCCTATGTTTCTCCACTTATGACGTTAGCTTTCTAACTATTTTGAACTAAGCAATAATAAGACATATGTGTTCCATCACAACCGGGTCAACACAAGTTTCACAAAACAATATTTACCCTCCCTACATAAGATATAGTCTCTTTTCTATTCTATTCCATTCCTTCTTTCCTCCTTTTTTTCCTTCTTCCTCCTTTTTTAATGCTAGTAGAAGCCAACTAAATAGATTTCAGCATCCACAGTTGAAAAATACTGACCTACAAGTTAAGATACTAGGATGCCCAAATTTTTCCTGAAACCTCGTGTGAACCGAGGTTCTCTCTTTCATCCAAGGTACTTATTTTCTTAAATCCCCCCTCATATTGACAGTACCATGATTATTTCATTCCCTCGGGTTTGTAACTTAAAAAATTTTTCTCTCTCTCAGTTGTCTACCATTTTGGTCCTATCATCTACCCCCGCTGGTGTACTTGTCATCTCTAACATCTCAACTGTGTGCCCTTTTTATACTTATCCAAAACCATAACAAGTGTATCTTTCTAAGATTATCTGCTTTATAAAATATATCACAGTTGGATTTCTTTAACAAGCCCCTCTGGTACATCAAATTTGATTTTTATAAGACTTTTCAGCTACATGCCCATTAATAAAAGGCACAGTTGTAAAGTATTTTGCTTTGCAATGCATTTCACATATATTATTTTATGTGATTCTCACAATCAAATGAGAAAATTACAGTTCAGGACGTTAAGTAGCTTCTATAAATTCACTTGGTTAGTTGGTAGCAGAGCCAAATCCTGAACCCAAATCTTTTAAATCTAAACCCGACAGGACCTTTTCCCCACATAGAAGTCTTCCCATCACACAAAGCAGGAGACTTTCATTGGACTTCACTAGGCCTCCACACCAGCTTTAACTGGCTCCCCATCTTCCAGCCTCTGGGTTCTCCATCATCTAGCTGATTTTTCAAAATGTAGCAAGAATCCTTTTACTAACCCACTATTATGTCCAGCCACTACGGTGGCTGCTACATAAAACCAAACTCCCTTGAAGTACTGCAATGATCTCTACCAATTTGCTCCTCCTTATCTCTGCTAATTCATAGCTGGCATCAAACACAGAGCCTGGAACAGCAGATGTTCAGTCACTCTTGCTGACTAGATTCTTAAATATTTTTAAAAATGATTTCTTTAACATCTCCAGCAGCACCCCCTCCTTTGTCTAGCATCTAAGTTTTTAATAAGACCTGCCCCAATACCCAGTCTGCTTTCACTGCTCTTTAATACCAATTCTCTAGCCAGACTCATCTCCCACAGAGAAATAGGTCCTTCTCTCTCTGGTTATCCTTATGTCTGTGGACGCCCCAGATCAAGTACTAGCTCTTCCACACCCTTTTCCAGACATTAAAACCAATCAAGATGAGTTTCGCCCTTCTAAACAAGTCTCACAATTAATATCTGCCTCCGTCTTTCAGGCACTGATTCATATAGCACCTTTCATGATTTCCTGACTGTCTGGACTAAGGAAGTGTTTTCTCCCCAACCATATGAAAGCCTCTGCAGGACCAGTATAGTATTCTTTTTGCGTGTGTGTGTGAGGAAGATCAGCCCTGAGCTAACATCCATGCCAATCCTCCTCTTTTTGCTGAGGAAGACTGGCCCTGGGCTGACATCTGTGCCCATCTTCCTCCACTTTATATGCGTTGCCGCCACAGCATGGCCCGACAAGTGGTGCATCCGTGCGCGCCCGGGATTCGAACCTGGGCCGCCAGCAGCGGAGCGCGCGCACTTAACCACTAGGCCACAGGGCCCGCCCCCAGTACAGTATTCTTAAATTTGTTTTGTTTTCCCCTTCAGCTTCCAGCACAGAATTTTGCACATCACATTCATAGTATACGTGTTTAATAAACATTTCAAATAAAATCTCCATTCAAGATGAACTTTTTAAAAGCATATATTGAGTGCGTATTACCTGTTTTACATGTGATTTTTTTTTTGGTGAGGAAGATGAGCCCTGAGCTAACATCTATGGCTAATCCTCCTCTTTTTGCTGAGGAAGATTGGCCCTGGGCTAATTTCAGTGCCCATCTTCCTCTACTCTATACGTGGGACACCGCCCACAGCATGGCTTGATAAGTGGTGAGTAGGTCCACGCCCGGGATCCGAACCTGCAAACCCTGGCCCGCCGAAGCAGAGCACACAAACTTAACCACTATGCCACTGGGCCAGCCCCTTACATATGTCATTTTATTTAAGCTCACCAAAACCCATAAGGGACATGTCATTACCCCCATTTTACAGAGCGGGGAGCAGGCCCAGAAGTGCAGCAACTTGCAGAATGTCAGTGACGATTAGCGGACTCAACCTCCACCTGCCAGACTCCAGAGCTCTTGATATTGTCACTCCTCCCTCACTCTGCTCAGACTCAGTCAGGCCAGAAGCCAAGCAAAGTCACTTAGCATGTATTCTGACGCTATATGTATCAAATTATCCTAACCTTAGAAAAGGATGAAATGCAGCCAACTAATGTGCATTATGGTCCCAACTTCACCTGTGTAAGTCACTTAACATTTCTCAGCCTCAGTTTCTATTTCAAGACCTAACACAATCTGGCCTTATAAACTTTTTTGTCCCCTAATCTCTAGTCACTTCTCCCCAAATACCCCCACGCTGTTCTCCAACACGACTGTATATATTCATGTTTCAGTATGTTAGCTCTGCCTGAATCACCTCTTCGTCCTGCTCCCTCCAGTGAAGCAAACTCATGCCTCACGCCCAGCTCAAGGGAGTCCCAAGCAGAGTTAATTGCTTCCTTCCTTGTGCTCCAATGGCATTTAATTCTTGTCTCTATTTATAAGTATAGTGTGTCTCTCTCCCACACTAGATGGTTAACTCTAGAGGCAGAGGCATATCTCACTCAACTTTATAACTGAAATCCAGCACAATTTCTGAAGCTATTCGACCTTCTCAAAATTTCAGGAAGGTCTGCTGATTAAAGGAATTCAGGAATGTTTGTTGTGATTCAATGTTTGGTGAATTAACTAGTCGATTAACCATGCCTTAAAGTGAGAATATCATCTGTCCTTCCTATTTCCGAGTTTTTTAATGTTACCTCCTCACCTGCCGTCCACCCCAGTCAAAGGTGGATTTCCCCCAGATAATCTCTCATAGTACCCTGTTCCTTTCCTTAGTTTTTTTCAGAAAAGGTAATTATAAATATATGTGTGTTACTTGTTTAATGTCTATATTCCTCCGCATTATTAGACTGGAAATTTCATGAAAACAGGGACTATGTATGTTTAGTTTACCACTGTATTCCCAGCGCCCAGCACCAAGCAAATACTCAACAAATATTTACTGAATAACCGATGTGAAGATTAAATGACATAATGCATATCAAAATCTCTGTGAATTGACTAGTGATGATTAAGATATAATGTTGGAATTATATATCCAGTTTATCTCCTCTTAGATAGCTGTAACAAAATCTTCAGTCTCTTCTCCAATATCACATGCCTTTAGTTGGCAAAACTACTTCCTGTCCTGCCATTAGGGCACTTATTTCTGACTCATTTGAATAATAATAGCAATTACTTTATTTTATTCCAGTAAATAATTTACAAAAATATCAGCAGTGAGAAATATTAAATCACCTCGGATCTCACTTGATTTCTTGTAAAATAAAGGTCAAATAGCTTCTTTTCAAAAATAACTTTGATTTTGGTACATGATCCTAATCTTTTTTTGTGTGTGTGAGGAAGATCAGCCCTGAACCAACATCTGCCAATCCTCCTCTTTTTCTTTTTTTTTTTTTCACTGAGGAAGATAGGCCCTAGGCTAACATCCATGCCCATCTTCCTCTACTTTATATGAGACACTGCTGCAGCATGGCTTGCCAAGCGGTGCGTCGATGCGCGCCCGGGATCCAAACCAGCGAACCCCGGGCCACCACAGCAGAGCTCACGCACTTAACCGCTTGCGCCACCAGGCCAGCCCCCATGATCCTAATCTTCAAAGCACTACATGAACAACCTTTATGAGGTACACGTTTAACAAACTGGAACAATTAGCCTATATCCTCAAGCAAGTGGACCCAAGCAGACCAAAACACAGCTGCTAAGGCAGGGTCTGAGGTTTGCAGACCCCTCCACTGCACGACTCCTTCCCAGGCTCTGGAGGATGGGGACCTGACAGTGTGTTCTAATGGTCATATGTTTTCTAAATTTCACAAAAGCAAGAGAGTTCTGTATTTCCCTTAAAGAGGTCCCTCAAAATTGTATACCCTTCAGGCCCCACGAAACCTAGATCTACCCCTGTGCTAATGGCCTTCACCCTCAGACTGGGACCACTTCTCTCTCTAAAGTCTTCATAACCAACATGACAGTGCAGGCATATTTAACAACAGTCTTTTTTTAAGTCTTAGTTCTAATCACTGAAGAAGTCATGCTCTCATAACATCCTTTTTTAAGTCCTTCCAAAAAGAGAGCACTATGTCTGAGTAATTATTTTTTTCTAGATCCATATCTACCCCTTTTTCTCATTAATAAACACAGCTTATTGCAAGCATTAAAGTCCTGTGATCTCTAAAATATTCACAATAACTCTAACAAGTAGATATTACTAATTGTCCCAGTTCACAGAAGAGGAAACTGATACTTAGAGAAGTTAAACGACTTCCCCAAGATCAGACGGCAAACAAAGGATATATAGGGCTGGCATTTCAACCTAGGGTTGTCTGCCACTGTTCATCTCTAAGCTATACTACTCCAGAGTTCCTTGACAGCTCAAATTATGTCATCTCAGTCCTTTGTAATTCCCCACAGAGCTGATGACAAAAAGCTGGCACTCAATAAACATATTTGATCAACTATTTAAGAGAATACCTAACGTAACACAATCTCAAACAGTGTGACATTACCACGAATATTCCCAAATGATGAGGTAATCAGATACCAAAGAGGCTTTTCACATGTTATCTCAGGAATGACACAGAATGGAAAACAGGGGAAGATGTTGCCAGTGTTTGCAGCTACAAATCAAGAAGTCCTCAGCGAGAATATATAGTAGAATACAGGTTATAGCAAAGACTTCCATATAAGATCAGTGATGTAATCTTTGAATTGAAAGGAAAGTATATTTACACATATCTGGGAGAAAAACAATGCAATAGGTTTATGAAAACCTTTTTTTTTTTCAAAAACACGCATATACAAGATAGACCAAATGGCTTATCCTTTTAGTGGGGTCCTCTTTGAGTCTCTGCTTGCTTAGAAGCTAAATTAATACCGCAGGAAGGGGGAAGTGTGTCGTCTTAACTGCAAACAGTGAACTCAGCGGCTGCATGCAGACATGGCCTAAAAGCATTTTAAATGTAATATATTGAAACTGCCTGAAAGACTGCCATTTGGCACCCAGACCAACATCAAAAGGCAATACTCCTAATGAGCATCTTCAGCTGAGGGACAGCATTTCAACACCATGAAATGAAAGGGCATAATGGCACCACTGGCAACGCCAAATAATTTACATCCCTTTACATCAGCAATGCATTTTAAGGTTTGGCACCACGAGTTAATAACAAAAAGGGCTAGAGGTGACACGCCTGTGACCTTCAGATTAACTTCTGAATTTTAGTGCCCTACAGTAGTAAGTGCATGCACCTGTATTATTGGTAATAGTTTCACTACATTGTTTTTTCATACGAAAAACTCTGGACCTAATGATTAGGATTCAGACAGGTCCTTGGGCATTTCTCTCTTCCTAAGAGACCATCTCTTACAATATTGCTCAGAGACTTGTTGAGAATTTTAAGAGATGTATAAAATTCTCTTCTGAACCTTACTCATATTTCTTCATTTTAACTAGAGGAATCTTAACCTTACTTTTTTATTCAAAGTCAAATAGCCATTTTTATTATATAGCCAGTTGATTCATGCTTTCAAATTTGTTTAATTTGTAACCCATTTTTAAGACTAGTAAAATGCTATCCGTAATTTGCTGCCATTTCTTTTAAAGTTCCAGACGTTTCCTAGCCTATGTATTTGTTAGATCACTAACAATGATGGAATTTACATTAGAATATTTGTCTTGACATCATAAAACATTTGTGTGCTCAAAAACTCAAGACTTAAGTTGTACAGGAGAGCCTTTTTAAAATGCCTTTGTCTCCTCCCAGGCTGACTGTTCCCAGAAGACAGACTGGGGCAGGTGCGGTCCCCTCTCCCCTCCCTGCCAATTGGTTCTGCTCTCCATCACCACAAACCCAAGATTGGCAGGGAAAGTTCAAACTGTCCTTTAGCAACAGGTAGTCAATCACTTATTTTACACTAAGACAGGGAGGACTGTGTAAAATATCTTTGGAGGTCTGCCAGTAGCTTTGAAGTCACTTTCAGTCTGGAAAGCGGCCACAGTTCTTGCACACCGAAGATGTAAATATGGGAAATTCATCAAACCAATATTCAATAGAGGATTGTTGCTTTAAAAAATTAAGTGGTTGGATCAGAATGTCCCAAGTCCATATTTCAAGCAGTATGAAGTTTACAGGATGCTGCCTATTATTTAAGCAACAGAGTTCCGCAGGGAAAAAAAAACCAGTCATGTTTAAAGATTAGTTTTTGAATGACAAAATGGTGCTATTTATTTTTAAAGGCAATTAAGACATTGTTCTCTGTGACAGAAAAATACAGATACAGATTACTTACTTTAAATTACGTATTACCTTTCAGAGGAAGTCAATTAACGATAAATATGTTGTAAAGAGAAGCACTATGCAAAACTCTTAGAATTGGGGGGTTCCATGTGACTAATTTCTCCCTCTTATTGCTACCTTGAGTAAGCACCCAAACCCCCTGGGAATAGCACACCCACACCATAATGTTTTGAGTTATTTTTGTTTTGGGGGTTTTTTGGGCAAACAATTACTACCTTAATTCTTGAACTATCAAGCTCAAGAGACAGTCACCAGTTAAATCAACAAATCCTTAATTTAATCAATTAGCATAGAGACCTGGATGAACCTCCTTTATTGAACAAGGAAATGTCCTGCTATTTTATGCTATTCTAGTATTATTAAAAAAAAAAAATAGATCCCCAGTAAAGGTATCTGGAAAGAAGTCAACGAATTCAATCTGTTGAGGGAAGAAGGGGACAGTTTCTTGAAAAATTGACTTAAAAAAACAATGTCAGTTTTAGCTCGACTGGTAAATCTTTAGAACCTTTGTAGCAGGAATAGTAGCTCAAAAACAAATGACAGGCCACACTTCTACAATGTCTGCATTATATTCTCTTTTTGTTTAACTCTGTTGAATTTTAAATAAATTCTGTTACTGTCAATATTTTAAAATATGCTAATATTTGTTGAAAGAAAATTAAATTTTTGGTTTTTGGGTAAAGTTGTGAAAGGTATTCCACATTCTTAAACATGGCTTTATTACATTCTGTTAAATTTTATTCAGAAAGACATATTTCTGATCTTAAAATGAAAATCAGTGAAAAAATATAGCTCACAGTAATTGAACTCACAGCAAACTGCTGAAACACTCCTCAATTCATCTAGTGAGGAATGTTACATACACTCTATGTACGTGCTAGCTAGCGAAGATAAGGTAGCACCAGTGCTCTTTGTTCTTAATCTGGTGCTATCCTGTTAGAAAACCAGTCCTATCCATTCCTTGACTCTTGCAAGTTAAATTGGCAGAGGATTGTAAAATTATTAAAGGTATGACTTAACCATTCGATCAAATCATTTTTCCACAAAACATCCAAAACTGCTGTTAGAATAGACTCAAATTTGCTACGTAATTCCACCACCTTTCACTTTATTCCTAAAGAGCAGAAGACACTAAACTAAAAGAGGGGCAGCAGACCTGATTCGTCTGGCATAATAAGGCTAACACACTTTACATCTAAATTTTCATATGCACCAAGTGGAGCAGAGACTGAACTACCATTGTCCCTGGAGATGATCCAACATTTGTGGCCAAAAATATGTGTTATTGTTTTTATTTTTGTCCTGATCCTTTGACTTGAAATCTTCAATTTTTTTAAACTATGGTAGAAACAATACTTTAATGGAAAATTATTTCTCTTTGAAAAACCGCTCAACTTCTTTCTTTTGTTAAGCAATGCAATCTTTTATGTTTCATGCTCTGCCTTCTTCCCATCCTCACAGTACTAGGGCCAGAAATGAGGACGCATTCCTTTCAGGGAACATTGGTCAGAATACCACCTTTGACTGGACAGCTGCAAACGTCTCAACCTGGGATTCCCTGGGCGTGTACCGCATACAACTCCCCGGGGATCCAAACACTGAGGGCTACACTCATCACGATGACGGAAAGGACTGCGGGGCAATCCCCCAAAGGCCCACCAAAGATCAGGTCTCCACTGTCACGCCCCCACCTAGAGGGGAGAAAGTCTCAGAAACACAAACCCCTGAGCCTGGAGGTCGTGCCGCGGAGACCTGGGGCGCGATGGAAAAAGGCAAGCCCCGGGCGGCCCCCTGCCAGGTGGCGGCGGGGACCCAGCGACGTGCGGACCGGCGTTGGCCTTCTGCCGGCCCCCCACCCCCCGCCCGACGAGGCCCCGCCCCCGCATCGCCCCGCCCCCAGCTTCGCCCACAGCCCACTGCCCGCCGGTCGGCGCACGCGCGTCGGAGCGCCCTGCCACGGCGCTCTCCAAATCCACGCGCTCAGGTCGGGACTACGCGGCGGGAGTGTGTGCTGAAGCCGGCGGGAGGATGCTCCAAGTCAGCGTGAAAGGGGTGCGAGTGGGCGGGCACCTGCCAGTGACCACCTGGATTCCATTTTATTTCCTCGGAAACTGCGGGGCAAGCAGGGTACCGGCCGCAGGGCGGGGTTCCTCCCGGCGGGGGATGAGCGAGACCGTTAGGCTGGAACACCGGGAGACGGTCCTGGCAGCTCCGGGCCGCCACCCGCGCCGCAATAAAAGCCTCTCGCGGCTTCCCGCCCAGCCAGCCTCGCTCTGATTGGTCGCCAAGGGAGGGACCCGAGTTGGCTGGAGGCGGCGGCCGAGCGCTGCTCTCGTGCCGCCCGGGGAGGGGGCGCGCTGGGTGCTCCCCGACCGCCTTGCGCGCTCCCCCACCCAGGCTCGGCCGTCTAGAGCAGCTCCAGCGGCACCTGGCAGCGGCGACCACGACTCAGCCCCCTCCGCCGGGTTTCCTCGGGCGCTCCCCAGCACACGCCCCTCGCGCAGAATGTCCGCCCACCCCACCCAGCTCTCGGCGGCCCCTGCTCCTTTTCTTATCCCTTCCCGTCCAAAGCACAAATCCTGGGGTAGGGTGGGGTGGGGCTGGGTGGCGGGAGCAGCTGGAGGGGAGGGTGGGCACGCACAGAAGAATCTTCCAGGGAGGCCGGGATGGAAATACTCAAAATGAAATGAACCTCCCTCCCGGCCGCCGAGGTTCTCTGGGCGGCGGCACAGCCCCCGCCACCCATGGCAGCATCAGTCTTCCTCCCAGCTCCCTATTGTTCGCACTTTGCAAGGATAAGGAACCCCGTCCAAAGAAAGGAGACTGGGGCGAGGTGCTTCGGGCGGCTACCTGCCATTCTTCTCGCGCACCGTGCAACACGGGGCTCGAGGTGCGTGTGAAGGCACACGCGCGCACACACACATCGGGCATCCCGGATCACGCCCTCCGCCCCTCCTCACTTCCTCCTGTCAAAACGCGGCGCTCGACCCTCCCATCCCTCGGTGCTCCGGACCGAGAGCCGGCTTTGCAACTAACCAGCAATTTGGCAAATGAAAAACTAACGTCATATCGATGGGGGTGCAACAACGGTCACACAGCCCTGAGACTCTGCCCATTTCGCCCCATTTTGCAAACCGCTATTCGGCCCGGGGCGGGGCGGGGGGGCGGGGGGTGGGGGCGCGAACGCGGCGAGCCCCACTTTATTAGACCTGGGGAAATAACGATCGGAGGCGGCTTCCCCGGCCTTATTGTTCACTCTTCCCGGAGCCCGAGCTGACAAGCCCCTTCCCGGCGGAATCCGAGCCTGTGCGGTGGCACCACCGAGCAGCCGCATCCCCCGCCCCGCCGCCCGCCTTCGGGGAAGGAGCGCTGCCCAACACCGGCGCGGCCGCAGCGTTCCTGAGAGCGGGCGGCTCCGCTCCCAGCGCCGCGGACACACAAAGTGGGAAGGGCGGACACGCTGGAGGGGCGCCCGCCGCTCGCTGCGCGGGGAGGCAGCCCCTGTCCAGCGCAGCCCAGGAGAGCGCGGGGCTCGACTGGGCAGCAAGGGCGACGCGCTCATTCCTCAGCTTAATGGAAATGACCACCCTTAGCATTCCATGTAAAACCATCCGAAATAACAGTGTTCCTCGGGGAAAGAGCCAGGGGAGGGAGACAATGAGTAAACCAGATTGAGAATAATAACAATTTAAAAAATGTACCTGCAGTTCCCAGGAAAAACAAAGTCCAGATGAGATCCTTAGTTTGCAGCATTGTAATCTGCTGGCTGGGAGGGATGTTCTTGCCGCCGTAAATTCTGTGCCGCCCCCCCCCTTGCAGCGAGTGTGGATGGCGGCAGAGCAACAGACCTAGGGGCAGACAATTGCCAGGCTGAGTATGATTATTTTTGCAGAATTGTTTCCTGCCAGCGGCTGCCGAGCTGCGTTCACGCGCTGATCAGAGAATGAGTGACAGTCCCAGCCTCAGCACACTCGCAACTCGGAGATCCTTGCGCTGGCCCGGGTTCGCTTTGATGGAACTGGGGATGGGAGCGGGGGGCGGGGGGCGGGGGTGAAAACCTCACTGTGTCCTTCCACCACGCCGGCCACAAATAGTGCCGAACATCAAGGAGGTAAGAGAGACAGGGGAGGCAGATGCGGCCGCCTGCAAAACGCGGCCTGGAACTGCCGGAGGAGTCGGGCTCCTTCATACGCTGTCTTCCAGGCAGAGCTGGGATTTCTTCTTTTCACACTTCTCCGCCACGCCTCCGCGGTCCTTCTTGCCATTCAGCCTTCCTTAATCAGAAGGCTGGATATTTTAATAACTAATAAATAATAAAAACAAAATCTTAGGTTTGGTTAGGTTTTCAAAGTTGTTGAATCTGTCCATTTAGATCCCAAGATCCTTGAAACACAAGGAAAACCTAGGACTTAATTTTTTTTGTAAGTGCAAGAAATTAGAAATTTGGAGACGGATAGGAATTGCTGTTGAGAGGTTTTGTTTTTGTTTGCTTGTTTGTTTGTGTTATACCGGCTATGAAGTTTCCTCTTCCACAGAGAGGCAACAGATCTCAGGAGAGGAGATGGGAAACGACTTTAAGTTAGAAGAAAACGCAGATGTTTAGAAGGAATTTCTAGAAATAACCGAAGGGAAATGTTTTCGTGTTTATAAATGCTGAAATCTGTGGTCTCTTTATGAAGATCACCAAGGCTTTTTATGTAGGTTTTATGGTAGAGGCACGATATTAAATAATATTTTCTTACAGTGGCACACAACCTCAATTTTTAAGGATATTAATGTAGAATACCACTGAGGTACCAACACAAAGGGTTTCAATAAATCTTATAGCTGTATTTTAAACAGAAGACGGTGGAGGAGCAGGGCGAAAATCAACATGTTTCAGCACCTGAGCCAGTCTTTAGTGTTTAAGAAACAAAAGGTGAGGAAGAGTCAGGAGCTCACAGTGTTCTAGATGCTGGAAGAACCCATTAGCCTAGCGGGGTGAACCCCTCCCAGAGGAAGGCTGCCAACGCTCGAAGCACCAATGCACCCATATTACCACGTACTCCCTTTTTCTTTAAAGGTCGGGCTCTCCACTGCTATACTACTCCCTGAAAACCCATCCTCTGCTAGCTGACCAGCCAGCTTCTATTACTGGAGAGACCAGCACCTCCTCTCCATTACCTCCCCTGTATTAGACCAAGCAGGCCACACCAGCGAGCTCTGACCTCACGGACCCTTGAAAAGTACTTCCTCCCGCAAATCAATCTTTCACAACATTTACTTTTACAATATTTGTCACATACCAGTTGTAAATAATTCAAAACTACAGAAAAGTAGAGAGAAGAAACTAAAAATACCCCTAAATCCCACAGATTTCAGAGATACCCACAGATTTTCTAAATGTTCTGTACATGCATATGATTTTTATAATTGACATAGTATAGTAGCAACTTGAATCCTGTTTATTTTCCCTCTTTTCGTTATAAGCATTTCCCCAGGCCATTAAAAAGGCTTTGAAAATATTTTTGTAGTTATGTAATATTTCTTCATATTGATGGTTCTTCAATGGTCCTCCACTGTGGGATATTTAGATTGTTGCCAGGGTTTGATAATATAATGAATACTTTTTGAACATTTTTCAATAAATATTTATTGAATAACCACTGTATTTATCATTATGGTGAGTACAGTGGATTATATAGGGTTTTTTTTAATGGTTGCTGTATTTAAGCGTCTTTGGCTTCAGACATGAGCTTCTGCTAACATGTAAAATTACCATATTAAGCCTTATAAACTTATGTGGATAAACATATCAGACTCTTTCCTAAAGAAGAGGTTTTGATAGCAGGGAAAGATGGAGAGAACAGGCCTTAGGGGAAAGGAAAAAAGAGAAGGTTGGAATGTCCAAAATAAAATTCTTCTATTTCTAATTTTATCAAGAGTGAGAGACACACCCTTCTCTGCAAACCTCCCTCCTTATAGCCCATGTCAGTAGAATTAAAAGATTCCTCACTATTTTTCTCCCCAGATGTCCCTATTTTTAGCTTTTCAATGTAGGCAGGTGTGGAAATCCTATCTCACTTCAGCATGACTAAATTTCTTTTTTTTTCTCTCTATCTCCAGCCCCTCCCCGTCCTGTGTGGCTGTTGATCTCTGTTGTAATGACTCATCCGAGAGTTCTACCCCACAGTCATTCCAATCCACACTCGCTGTGTCTCTCCTGTGTTCTTTTAATGGATCCATCACTTGTCTCCAATTCGTCAGCTCTCCACTTGTCAATGCCTACATCTGTGAGCTCTGCCTGTCAATCCTTCCCTTAACCTCACTTTGAAATGGGACAAAACTGTGGTCCTCCTCAGATTTCTCTCTCCAGAGGGAGTCCCAGTCTGTCAGGCCCACATTAATGAGCATCCAAGGGGTTGAAGCAGAGGCAGGAGCCACTCAGGACTGTTTTAGATAAGGAGCTTCTTTAGTACAGCAGAAAATGAGCTTTGAAGACAGCCATGTTAAGGAGACCAGCCAGGAGGCCATGACAGTGCTCTGGATGGGGTGGCAAGTCCTAATCTAAGGCAGTGACAGTGGGAAACTGATACTGGCTCCATACAAGGTTGACATAAGGGAAGCCATATTGTAGGAAAGAAACCATATTGTGACTTTCAATGACCTCTGATTAACTGACGTGCTCTGTGGATTAAATGGCCCCTCCCAGCTGCAATAAGTCGATAACTTTGTTCTTTTGAGTCCCTTAGGAATGTGATGACCCTTGGACAGAGAGTCTGTGCTGATAGCCATCAGCAAGGACAACTAAAAGATCAGGGTATAGGGTGTTGCTCTGGTCTCTGATGCATATCCAATAAGATAAAAGACTATCAGGAACAAGGGCCGGCCCCATGGCATAGCGGTTAAGTGCAGGCGCTCCGCTTTGGCTGCCTGGGGTTCGCAGTTTCGGATCCTGGGCCCGCACCAATGCATCACTTGTCAAGCCATGCTGTGGCAGCATCTCATATAAAGTAGAGGAAGATAGGCACAGATGTTAGCCCAGGGCCAATCTTCCTCTGCAAAAAGAGGAAGACTGGCATCAGAAGTTAGCTCAGGGCCGATCTTCCTCACCAAAAAAAAAAAAAAAATGAACTAAGACAAGAAGTCTGCCTCACCTGGAGATCAGATGGATGCCCCACCCTGAGATCAGTTGCCTTCCCCACCTAGAGACCAACCCCTGTATAACTGTCCTGTAGTCTTTGTTCTGTAAGATGGTTTTTTTCAGACATTAGTCGGCCATCTTCCCCTTTGCTAGCAAGCTATAATAAAAAGTCCTTTCTCTCCTGCCTCCTCACCTCTTGACTATTGGCATGTCTAGCAGTGAGCAGAAGACTCCCCTTGGGCAGTAACAAAAGGAAGTCAACAGGAGTACAGATTTGAGAAATATTTCCAAGACAAAAACAGCAGAATGTTAGGAAATTTCTGAAGATTGGGGTCTGAGGCAGAGGAAGAAATCAAAGTTCCTTTCATTCACTCAACAAACACTTATTAAGTATCAGCTAAGTGCCTGGCACTGCTCTAGACACTGGGGATATAGCAGTGGACAAAACAGAATCTTTGCCTTCATGGACTTCCGTTCTTATGGGGAAGATAGAAATATACGTGTAAATATCTAGTATGCAGATGGTGATACATGCTAAGGAAAGAAATAAAGAGGGGTATGGGGATAGGGAGTTCTGAGGTGGGGAGGGATTAGCATTTTGTTTAGGGGAGCTAGGGAAGACCTCTCTGATATGAGGATATCTGACAAAGATCTAGAGAAAGTAATGACTCCAAAGCTTCCAATGTGAGCAATTGAATGCTGCTGATGACATTGACAGGGAGTGGAAGAGGAAGGGCCAAATTGGACAAGGTGATAAGGGAAGGAGCAATGATGTCAGCTCTGGACATACTAAATCCTGAGATGTTTGAGGGGCATCCAAGTGGAGATGTGCAGAAGACAGACAGTCAGATAGAGAGGACCCCAGAGAACATTGATATTTAAGTTGTGGGCAGAAGGAATTGCCAAAGAAATAGTGAGAATGTGGTCAGAGAGATAGAAAGAGAATTGAAACATTATAATGTCACCAAATCTAAAGAAGAAAGTTTAGAAGTGATCAAATAAGAGGATTTAAAAGTTTCCTGGATTTAACCATTGGAAAATCATTAGAGGTCTCTGAGAGAGCAGCCTTCACGGAATGGTGGGGAAGGAAGACATCACTGCCCCAGGAACGAACGGGTAGCTTGGCCAGGAAGAGCAGGGGGTGTAGACCTGTCTTGTGAGGAGCAGTGTGATAAGGGAGGAGTAATGTGATAATGACAATGACAAGAAGGCAAGCTTGAGGGGGAAGGAGGCTTGAAAAGAGGTTTTCTTTTCTTCTCTTTTACTATGAGGATTTTATTATTAGGCCATAAAGTAAACTAAATTGGTTGCTAACTCCTGCTCACCACCACCATCACTTTATGGTCTAACTTAGACTACTTGAAAAATGAACTTAGTCCAGAGTAAAGTGCCCTCATAGATATTTTTCCCCATATAGGGCTTCTTTCGTGTTGGTGTTAGAAAGGAGATGGCAGGCATGATCCCAGGGCTCACAGATATCCCAGGAACTTTATTTCACATTTGACATGGGCAAAATGCATTCTGGGAAATACGGCAGCTTAAGACCAAAGCAAAAGACAGTGACCTGGGGCTAAGAGAGGCTGGGAAAATGGAAGTGTGCCCAAAGAGCTGAGCATGATCCAGGAAGGTGTTAGGACCAGGAGTAAAATTGAGACCACAAAGCTAAAGAGTGACAGTCTCTAGGGAGCCCTCAGAGCTCCCTCCTAGCTTCTCATCTTCCAGATCTGGTTGACACAAGGAATGACTTCTAAGTTCTACTGTGTGGTGGGGCTGAGGTAACTAAAATGCTTCCCTCCCTGTTCAAGGCTGGCTCAGGCACTATTAAGGTAGAGTGGACACTTATCATTCAATCCAGCTGAATGATGCAGGAGACTCCCAAAAACAGAGGAATGAGATGGGGATGACACAGAGCCACTGCTTCTTTGGGCAGGTTGTGAACTGCACAACTTCAAGGGGCAGCTTTCAAATCCCACTCATATATTTATGTAGTTGTTAAGACAATTTTTCTGGTAAGTGGAAGTAAAGAATGGAGGAAGGAATGCTGGTTCCTTCCTTCCTTCCTTCCTTCCTTCCTTCCTTCCTTCCTTCCTTCCTTCCTTCCTTCTTTCCTCCCTTCCTCCCTTCCTCCCTTCCTCCTTTCTTCCCTTCCTTCCTCCTTTCCTCCCTTCCTCCCTTCCTTTCTTTTGTGGGGTAGGTTTACTAGGGATTGCCTTCAACACCTGTATGGAAAGACAAGAAAACAGGTTGGAAAGAGGGAGAAATTGGGCTGCAGTGCAGGAACAACAAGGCCTCAGTCAGCCCCTTGGGAGCTGTGAAACTACTAGTTGTAACATCCTCGCATTGAACAGTCATCGGATCTAGGCTGCCTTGGGAATGGAACCTGACTGTGGGCAAGGCAGCTCTCTTCAACCAGGGGCAATTTCTCGAGGCTAACTGCTGAGAGCATCCCCAGCATCTGGGGGAATATGTCTGCCAGTCCTGAAAGTAGCTTCTGGGCAGCTTAGCACAGCATCCATACACAATTTTAGCTGTAAATCAAAAAAAAAAGGAAAAAAAAAAACAAAACTGGGGGAAAAGTTAAATATTTCCTTTTTTTATTATAATAAAATACATGTAACATAAAAGTTACCATTTTAACCATTTTTAAGTGTACACTTCTGTGGCATTATACACATTCACACCATTGTGCAACCATCATCACTATCCATCTCCAGAACTTTTTCATCTTCCCCAACTGAAACTCTGTATCCATTAAATGCTAACTCACCATTCCCCCTCCTCCACCAGCCCCTGGTAACCACCATTCTACTTTCTTTCTCTATGAACTTGAATACTCTAGTTACATCATACAAAAAGAATCATGTATTTGTCCTTTTGTGACTGTCTTATTTCACTTAGCATAATGTTTTCAAGGCTCATCTAAGTTGTAGCATGTGTCAAATTTTCCATTGTATGTATATACCACATTTTGTTTATCCATTCATCCATTGTGGACAGTTGGGTTGCTTTCATGTTTTGGCTATTGTGAATAATGCTGCTATGAACATGGTGTACAAATATCTATTCGAGTCTCTGCTTTTACTTCTTTTGGGTATATACCCAGAAATGGAATTGCTGATCATATGGTAATCCTACATTTAATTTTTTGATGAATTGCCACACCATTTTCCACAGTGGCTGCATCGTTTTACATTCCCACCAGCAATGGGTTCCAATTTCACCATATCCTCGCCAAAACTTCTCTTCCTTTGTTTTCTTCCTCCCTCCCTCCCTTCTTCCTTGCTTCCTCCCTCCCTCCTTTTATCTCTCTCTTTCTCTTCCTTTCTTTCTTTCTTTCTTTCTTTCTTTCTTTCTTTCTTTCTTTCTTTCTTTCTTTCTTTCTTTCTTTCTTTCTTTCTTTCTTTCTTTCTTTCTTTCTTTCTTTCTTTCTTTCTTTCTTTCTTCTCTTTCTTTCTTTCTTTCTTTCTTTCTTTCTTTCTTTCTTTCTTTCTTTCTTTCTTTCTTTCTTTCTTTCTTTCTTTCTTTCTTTCTTCTTTCCTTCCTTCCTTCCTTCCTTCCTTCCTTCCTTCCTTCCTTCCTTCCTTCCTTCCTTCCTTCCTTCTGTCTTTCTTTCCTCTTTCTTTCTTCTCTTTTTTGATAATAGCCATCCTAATTCATGAGAATTCATATCACATTGTGCTTTTGACTTGCATTTCCCTAATTAATATCTGGTGACGTTGAGCATCTTTTTATGTGCTTATTAACCATTTGTATATCTTCTTTGGAGAAATACCTATTCAAGTCTTTTGTCCATTTTTTAATTGAGTTATTTGTTTTTTGCTGTTTTTGATTTGTAGGACTTCTTTATACATTCTGGATATCAATTTCTTTTCAGATATATGATTTGCAAATATTTTCTCTCATTTTACGGAATGTCTTTTCACTCTGTTGATAGTGTCTTTTGATATGCAAGTTTTTAATTTTGATGAACACCAACTTGCCTATTTTTCCTTTTGTTGCCTGCGCTTTTGGTGTCATATCCAAGAAATCATTGCCAAATCCAATATCTTGAAGATTTTCCCCTGTGTTTTCTTCTAAGCATTTTATAGTTTTAGCTCTTACATGTAGGTCTTTGATCCATTTTAAGTTAATTTTTGTTTATGTGTAAGGTAAGAGTCTAGCTTCGTTTTTTTTTTCTTTTTTTGCATCTGTATATCTAGTTTTCCCAGCACCATTTGTTGAAAAGAGTGTCCTTTCCCCATTGAGTGGTCTTGGCATCTTTGTCAAAAATCATTTGACCATATATGCAAGAGTTTACTTCTGGGCCCTGTATTCTGTTCCATTGGTCTGTAGTTTGTCTTTATGTCAATGCCACACTGTTTTAATTACCATAGTTTTGTAGTAAGTTTTTAAATCAGGAAGTATGAGACCTCCAACTTTGTTCCTTTTTTTCAAGATTACTTTGGCTATTTGGGATCTCTTGAGAGTCCGTATGAATTTTAGGGTGGATTTTTCTATTTCTGTAAAAAAGATCATTGGGAATTTGGCAGAGATTGAGGGGTGCTATTTTCTAATCTGCCTAAAGTTGTTATTTGGGCTAGTATTGGAGTCATGATGACATCTTGGTGATAAATATGTGTTAGACATCTCACTCGAGAGCTATTGAGTCACAGGGGACTATCACAAATTGCCAACTTGGGTGATCTATTCTTTTCAATGAATAGATGTGGAAAGATGAAGCAGGATCAAATTACAAGGGTCAGTCCATGAAATGTGTGGCCGGCTTAGGGAAGTTACACTGGGCTAGCAAAGGAAAGATGGTTTTAAATGGTTTCTTGGTTCTGAACTGAATCAACTCCAGGCTACCTAACTCTCTGTTTTGTCTTTGAAAAAAGCCCCTCTGAAACAGATGATTTAACCAACTGGAGAAAGGATCCAGGATCTCTATGTCAAGATCTTATAAATCACAAGGTATGACTGAGCTAATGTTAAAGACATGGTAACTTCCTTTCTCCCTCATACACATCCTTCTACACACCCCAGCAGCAGTAAAGTGAAGTGGGTTAACACTCAGTTCCTGGAGCTTGACAATCCAAGGTCAAATCCTGGCTTCTCCACCTGTAGGTTCTGTGGATTTGGGAAAATTATTTCACACCTGTAAACCTTGTTTTTCTTGTTCATAAAATGAGATTACAGCAATATCTATCTTTCAGACTTCTTGTGAACATTGATTAAAATAACATACACAGAGGGCTTAGTGCAGGCCTGACATGCCTTCCTTCAACAGGTGTACATTGAACACCTATCACAGGCAAGGCATTGTGTTAGTAGTTAGTAGTGGGCAATAAAGAGAAGTGAACAGAACATACGTGTTTACAGGCTTGTCAAGAAGATAAATAACTAAGCCAATAAACTAAAACAATTATAAACTGTAATTAG
Organism: Diceros bicornis minor; assembly: GCF_020826845.1. Lineage (NCBI taxonomy): Eukaryota > Metazoa > Chordata > Mammalia > Perissodactyla > Rhinocerotidae > Diceros > Diceros bicornis. The sequence goes on from NC_080746.1 coordinate 23,393,399, forward strand.
AGTCATGAAGGAAGGAAACAGGATTCTATGATAAAGAATGACAGTAGAGATCTATTTTAGATCAAGGAACGCTTCCCCGAGGTGATGACAGGTAACTTGCAACCTAAAGAATGAGAAGTACCCTACCATGGAAATAGCAAGTGGAGGTACATTCCAGGCATGTGCTAGACTTGGAGGTCAGAAAAACCTGTGTGGTTCTAGAAATTAGTGGAATGTGAATGGCCAGGATGGAAAGAACTGGGGGAAGCACAAAAGATAAGTAGCACACACGAGCCACCTTAAAGGCTATAGTAAGGAGCTTGTATTTTATTCAAAGTTCAAAGAAAGCCCCAGGAGGACTTTCAGTAGCAGAATGACATGAGTTGTTTTATGTGTTTCAAAAACCATTCTGGCTGCTGTGTGGAGAATGGCTTATAGGGAGGCAGGAGTGGGTGTGGGGAGGCCAGGTAGAAACCACTGCAGAAATCCAGGGAAGAGAGGATGGGGGGGGAGGTGGCAGGAGATGGAGAGGAGTGGAGATAAAATTGACTGAACTTGCTGATGGATGTGAGAAGGAGAGAGAACTCAAGACGCAGAATGTGTCAGGTTTGTTTGGAGAGGAGGGGAAATCAAGAGTTCAATTTTGGACAAGTTACATCTACCTGTGAGACATCCAAGTACAAATGTCAAGTTGGTAGTCAGATATGAGTATGGAAGTCAGAAGAGAAAGAACTTAGCCGGAGATATAAATTTTGGAGTCATCAGCATTAATGATATCTAAAGCTGTGGAGAAGGATGCGATCGCCTAGCCAAAAATGTAGAAAGAGAAGAGAGGAAGTCCCAGGCCCTGATCCTTAGAACCACCAATTTTATGAGTTCAGGTGGAAAAAGCAGAACAAGCAAAAAGACTGAGATGAGGCACTAGAGAGGTAGGAGGCCGTCCAGGCGCGAGCAGAGTCTCAGGACCAAGAGAGAAGACATTTGCAAAATTGAAGGATGTCTCACTGTGATGAATGCTGCTGAGAGGCCAAGTAAAATGAGAACAGCGAAGAGTGTCCACCAGATTTGGGAATATGAGGGTCATTAGTAACCTTGGCAAGTACAAATTCCTACTCTCTGGGCGCAAAGGGAGTGCCTAATGAATGTTAGCTATAACAATAATAATAGGCTTCCTACTCATTTCGTCTCTGAGCTTCTGTGATAATAGAAAGACGTTTGGGGACTGATCAGGGCGCAGAAGTGCAGTACTCAATGATTAGCTATTCACAAGTAGAAGTTGGTCTTATTTTAAGGTGTAAGCTAGGACACAACTGCCCTTCCTGAATATTGCCATAGCAGCTAGACAACTAATGCTCCAGAAGATTTGGTTGCATCAATACTTGAGGTAAGAGGAAAAAAATATTTTCCTTTCTCCCCCTATTGTCTTTACTTCTCTAATTTAATCCTGCCCGTCCTCCTCACCCCCACTTCTCTCTGTGTTCTGTGGTTGTACTGCTTCCCTTGGTCACACAGCAGAACACCAACAGGCATCAACACAAGCACCGAGGAAAGGAGCATAGTAGGCAGAGACAACACTAAATTTAGCTCCCTCCAGGCTCAGCTCTATCCTTGGAGCCAGAGAGGGGCCCATCCAGGGAGTCTGGGCCCACTATGGCACCTTCTGTCGTAAGCACAAGCACCTTGGGGAGTGAGAAAAGAGATGAGAAAAGGAGTGTTACTGCACAAAATTGGGGTTCTCTGCCCGATGAGCATAAACAAGCCAATTAATTATTGCATCAGCCTCCGGGGGAGAAATCAGCTTTTATTCTGAGAGATCGATCTGCAGGAAGACAGGGGGCGTGTGGTCTCAGGTCTGTCTCCCGATTTCAGGATTTGGGGTGAAATTTAAGAGGTTAGGGAGAACAGGCTGGCACATGGAAACGCTAGTGGGACAGGTTTTGATACATTTGAGACAGGGTTCTAAACAATTACAATGGGGTTCTAAACATTTTTGATGAGGTGAGGAAGGAATTTTAACACCAGATCTTCCTGAATGAGGGACCCCTTGCTTCTGATAAGAGTCTGACTGTCAAGTTCCTATCATATACTGGTGTTTGGGTTCCGTGACGAGAAGGATCTTTAGTTCCCGGGTGGTTTCAGGCGACGATTTCTTCTTTTACACATGCTCTGGCTACATGACTTTGCAGTTTTTCTGAAAGACAACTCTTAATCACTCTGTTGATAAGAGATGGGGTCAGTTGAACTGGTCCTGGAGGGCCTGCGCTTACAGGAGGAAGCGAGATGGCAAGCATTCATTACAGACAGCAAGTGTGTTCATCCCATTCCCACCACCACTTTGCCAGAAGAACCAGACTGTTACCCTCCTGACACAGCCACTGCATTATATCTCTCTTGAGACTCCTCTAGGACTATCCTGAAGAAATAGTGCCTAAGAGGGTGGTGTTGCAGGCTCTACACTAGTTACAGAATCCCAAAGAACTCTGCATTTGAAGTCAGTATGGGTCTAAATGCCCCACCATGCATACTTTCCGAAGACTGGCAGCCATTTTTATCCTTGCTCCTCTACCCCTTGGGCACCAAGAGTTCCAGAGAGCCTGAAAGCTCCCAGGAGCTCCTAGGAGACACAGCTCTCATTCCAGCCACTGTCTCCGAAAGAGAAATTCCGTGTTGCATCAGCAGAACTGTAGAGTGAGCCAGGCATGTTCCAGTACAGGAGGCTCCTCCTGAACCACCATCTATCCTTGCATCAGCAAAGGAGCAATCAAGAAGGAAGATTCCACTTAGTGACTGAGCAGGGGAGAAATGTGACAAACACCAGACCTCTGGTCTGAGCTGCCCCTCCCTGCCCCCCCACTGCCCCACCATAAATGTCACTCTAAATGTTTGTTGAAAGAATGGGATCAATAAACAAACAAAGAAAGGGCTCGAGGCTCACTTCATTCTGGGACATTGGCCCAGGATCTCTTCCCAGCTCCCATGGAAGCAGTTCAGTCCCTAGTCATATCTCATATGGACTGCAGCCACAGCTCCCGACTAATCTTCCTGCCTCCACTCTCCCCCTTCAAATCCACCTCCCCTCACCTCTAGAGTCCGCTTCCTAAGAAGAATATTTATGAAAAGCTGACAGTGTCACTTCCGCACAGAAAAGTCTTTAATGGCTCCCTATTTCCCTCAGAATGCAGGCCAAGCCCCATCAAAGCCCCTCTCAGTCTCACTTCCTGCCTCTTCCTATGTCCCCTTGCATCCTGAGTAACCACAGGCACTATCCTGCCTGGGTGCCTGCTGGTTGCCTGGCTGACTTCTGCTCATCCTCTAAGACTCACTTATGAGGTCATCTCTTCCCAGACTTTCCCACCTCTTGTTCCTCACCCCATTCCCCTGGACTAGGTGTTCTTCCCAGATGCTTCCAGAATCCCTTGGACTCACCTCAATCATTATGCTCACATCCCACATTGCAGTATAATTACCTATTTCAGAATCTGTCTCCCCCTCTAGCCTCTGACATCCTTTAGGACAGAGACTTTCATTCTAATTTCTGTATCACGGGTACCTAGCTTGTCCCTGGCACATGATAGGTTTACAGGGCTCATTGTGGAAGTAATGAATAAATGTCATCAGTAACTTCTTCCTGGCCCACTTGTCTTGAATGCTATAAGAGCTACTTTCCCACAGTGTAAGAGCTGCTGAGGGAACAAAGTATACCATGGAGACAATTACGGGTCTAATAAGTAAAGTCAAATATCATCTTAAGATGTCTTACAGAGAGCCTTTGGCCTTAATATCTCAGGCCAGCTTCTGAAATCAATCTTTCTTGGTTCTGATCCTTCTATCCTTGGTTAATGGAGAAGAATCTGTTTTCTCTTCAATTCCATCCTGTTTTTGTCCGTGAAGCTCAGGCACCCTGGCACCGAGGCCGCTTCTATAGTAGCTCCCTCTGGTCTCTCCAGTTCCTCCTCCAGGATGCAGCGTAGCATCCCCCAGGGGTCTGCAGAAGAGGTCTGTCCTAGTCCCTGGCTCCACGGCTCGAAACTGCCTCTTCTTTTTCCTCGGTGGCCTTCTCTTCCTCCATCCTAAAGCTTGTTCCCATCCACCTTTGCTAATGCTGCCTATGATGAAATGGGGTGACAAAATTCCATGTTCCTGATTTTCCATCTTTCCGTTTGCTAGATAATTTCAGGTTGCTTTTTCCCTCTGATTTCTAAACAAGTGAATGCGGAAGTGGACTGCTCTTATTAAAACGTCATTTGCCATGTCTCTGGGTCATAGTAAAGACTCTGGTTTATTGGGTGACAACATTTTACTCACTTTGTCCACTAAAGTACTGAGAACACAAATAGTTTCTATGTTCAATTAACCTTACAACAGTATGAGGGAATTTGGAACAACAGCTTCCCAACTTCTCAGCATCTTGATCTGCCTTCCATTCCTGCCGCCTCATCTGCCACTTGTGTGCATTCCAATTTGTTAATGTCCCTCTCAAATATGATGCTCAGGGCAGAACTCAACACTCCAAAAGAGGTCTGGAAGATGTAGAGGTCAGCGGGGCATTGCCACCTCCGCTCAGGATGCTGCAAATTATCCCACTCAGTCCAGGGTCACTCAGGCTAGCAACTGGCTGAGCCAGAGTTAAAATCCCAGCACTGTGTTCTCTCTTCCTCATCCAACCTGTCTCCTTGTCCCACTGTGCCTTGAAAACCCTGATGTAAGGAAATGTACAGAAAAAATAATGTTCATATTACAAAATGATTCCTAAAGGGTCTTTTGAATAAGTCGCTCTCTAAGTACATCTAAATATTTCTATGCATTTATTTATTTATTCTAACACCTTCTATATTCTAGGGCTTATGCTAGGCACGATCATGTGGTAAATAAGATACCATCTCTCTCCTTATAGGTAAAAAGAAAAGGAAGGACAGAGGAAATAAACATTGTTATATACATTCTCTGGACCAACCACTTTGCTCATATACTTTTATTTAATCTTCACGTGACTCTCTGTGGTGGTGGGAGGAGTTCCATAATTTGGTTAAGGATCCAAGCCCAGACCTGTCCAGCCCCGTGCCAGTCAGGATAAGCTAGGTTCTGCAGATAACAGCCAACCCCCAATTCTCAGTGGCTTCAACATAATAAGATTATATTATGTGAGTTGAAGATTCTCTTCTATGTTGTCCTCACTAAGGGACTGCATCTGAAGATGGCTCCATCTCCGTGCTTCTATGATTACAGAAGCAGAAGGAAAAGGAAGGAGTGGTGAGGCAAATCACATGCAGGCTCCTAAACTTTCCACCTGGAAGTGGCTACACCACTTACACTTTCATTTCCTTGAACAAAATGAGTCATGTGGACAGTCCTACCTTCAAGGGGCAGAGAGATGGAAATCTGCTGTGCCTAGAAGGAGAATCAGAACTACTTAATGAACATCCTAATGGCTACCACAGGCTTTAAAGCCTAAGTTCTGTTCCACTACACTATACTCAGAACTAGCAGGGAAGATTAACTACTTTCAAAGAGGCTAGGGGCAGGGAAACATAAATCCAGAGAGTTAGAAGCCACTACCAATGGAAGATCAAAATCAGGAATGAAGATAAGTTATCCTCAAAATCTACATGGACATCAGTGAGAAATGGGATCCTTTTGACACAATTCTGATAGACCTACCAAAATTTACGAACATCTACAGAATACACAAGAAATGAGACCCTGCTATCATGAGATCTTTTAGGATTTTAATAACTAAGACTTGGTTCAAAGTCCTGTTATATAATATCCAATTTCTGGCTAAAATTTATATTATGACAAGGTTTCTGAATATAAGGAAAGAGCCTGCCACCTCTCCTTAGTTCTTTCCCTGGTGCTTTGGCTGTAGATGAGAGCATTGGGGACTGGGGTTGATTTCCATTTAATTCTGAAATAATATCCTAGCAGTTAGCTGTAAATTTAAAAGTGATAAATATGCATAAGAAAGCCAAGCTTTGGAGGACTGCAGAGCCCCCCACACAGATAAAGATAAACCATGAGTAGAGCTGAACAATTATGGAAATTCTTGTAAGAATCTAGGACTCGAGATAAAACCTCACCCTTTCCTAGGCATAAATGTTGACTCATAGGTGGTCCAAATTAGATCATTATGCAGTACATCAGGCAACATCACATATTGTTTGTCTAATAGCATCATGCTTAGTTACTGAAGAGCTGAATTGCTTAAAATCAGACCATAAATATCACAGAAGAGCCCTCTTAGGCCCTCCTAGGCCATCCTCATTTTCAAACACATACACACACAAATACACACACATCTTTTCAAGTTAGGGAGAAAATTTTGCTTTCTGAAATTGCTTGTGAATTTAAATCCCAAGACTGCAAAATGATGCAACTCCTTGGTAATATGGCCTTCCACCAGGGTAAACATGGCTAAACCACCTCCATCAATGGACTTGAACTGACTGGACTGTTTTCCAGTGCCAGCTTCTCCAAGATGCACTAGCATAAAGAGGTATGTCTGGCTTTTAAAGAAATGTCACCCGTTCAGTTGCTGATCTTGGGTATAGGTTGTCTGGCTGGTGATGGATGCATTTCTGAGCTACCATCTATTGTTGTCATTTGACATGGGCTCTCATATGCACTTATTTTGATATTATTTTACGTCTCAGAGAATTAAAAACACAAGCATATTGATATAAATATACATATATGTTCTGTATTCCAAACACAAACACTAAAGATCTTTCCATCTTTAATTAATTTTTAAATCTTTTAATCTTCTAAAATAAGAAGTCACTGTGTTTAGATCTGGGGCCTGCTGTTATCCTCCATTTGTGTGAATAACCAGAGTAGAGACAACCCCAGTGCATTATCAACTTGGCATTCAATGAATACTAATTGAGCCCTTAATATGTGCCAGGCCCTGAGCTGGGTGCTACCTATGCTATGAACAACTGTTTACATTTATTCAGGCTTGGTTTAGCCTAGATGGGATGTTTGTTTACTGCATTAGCAATTTATGAAAAACTCATTTACTTAAAATAAAATAAGAAAGACACTTTCAACTCAGACTATTCTGTGTTTTTGTGCCTGTAAGTGTCAGATATAATAAATGAGATGTGGATTTATTAAGAGCATGCTAAGGAAGAAAGCAAGATCATTACCTGTACTCATTTTTTTAATGAGAAACCATGTCTACACTAATCTTCCTAACCAAATTTTTCTTTTCACTGTCACTTCCCTCCCTAAGAAGGGTACAGGGCATTGCCTGGGGCACGAAGTCTCTACTCCCCTTTCTGGGCTTCCAGCCTCCCCTTATCTTACTAACTTAATTTCTCACTGTTTTCTGGCATGAATTCTCCATTAAGGTCAAATTGTTCCCCTTCTGCTTCCCCTCCACATGGCCTGCTAATTCATTCAGCCACTCAAAAAACATTTATTAAAGCCTTGCTTTACATGCCAGGCTTTATGAGGAGGCCTGGAGAGGAATAGGAGGCAGTTTTTGTTTAAAGGAGCTCACAGTCTAGGGAGTGAGGATGAGGAGACACACCCACAATCAAATATCACAAATCACACACAGTGTACTCGGGGGGCCTGAGGAGGGATAACTGTGTGGTGTGTGTGTGTGGAGGGTGTTGAGGGAGAGGTCAAGGACAGCTTCATGGACGGGAGGCTCGTTGAGCTGACCGTTGGATATTTGCCAAGTGAGCAAGTGGGGAAAGAGTATTTTGGGCAGAGGGAACAGTCTGTTCAAAGGAATGTCATATTAGCTCACGTTGCTCCTCACGCCATGCTCTTCCCTCCTGTCTGTGCTGTGAAACTCCAGTTCCTCCTCATTCCGGGACCAGCAGCGTGCATTCTTAAGACTGGGAGGAAGCCTAGAAATCCTGCAGCCCAATTCCCTCCTTTCACAAAGGTGAAATTTGAGGTGTAAAGTGTTCAGTTGTGGGTCACGCTTTGACCCACCATCACCATATGTGTTCCTTTATTCAACACGTATTAATTGAGCACCGACTGTGTATAAGGCACTGTGAGACATACAAGGACAAATTGAATTTGGTTCCCCGATCCCCCCTCCACAAGAATTGATTTCTCATTAGAAATATATGACCTGGAGGTTTAGAACACTTTGGTGTCAGATAGACCTGAGCTTGAAGCCTGACCCTGCGACATTCCTACTGGTGATCCTGGATTAGTTACTCATCCTCGCTGAAACTAAGTCTCCTCTTATATGAATGAGGATAATAATAGGACCTTCTTCATAGGTTTGTGATGAGAATCCAGTTCAATGATATTTGCAGAGCACTCAGCACTTAGTACATCTTAGCGATTAGCAATATAGTCTTAATACAATATAGAAAAATTAAGTGAAGGCACAGAGTAGGCACTCAATTAAAAAAGAGCTGTATGATTAATTAATTACAGTTTCAATTCCAAGGTCTTTACCTGATCAAAAATTAACATATAGTTCCTTTAGAATCCGGGTTCCTCAAAGCTTTGTGTCAAGCCAAATTATAATGGAGATATTTCCCCCCCTAAGGTCCAGTAACCTCTTATAATATAATGAATCCTAATTACTCCATTAGTATCAGGCAATCTTTAAAATTGGTAGGTCTGTGCAGCATCCTAAAAATCAGCTGTTCTAAAGAGAAGAGCTCCTTCCAGTTTTTATGGGTTAGGCCCATTTAGCCATTTATACTCTGCTTCATGCCATTTGGGCTCCACAGGTAATTGTGAGACCATCTCCTGCTATCTGAAACACTGTCAGGAAAAAGGGCCTGTCACTCTAGAAGAAAGAACAAGAATTAAGGAGGAAAGACACAAGGAGCTAGGTTGTGATTCCACAGAAGATGAAACTTGGGAGCAATCAAAGACCTCCATCACTGAGATAGACTGCCTTCTAAGTAGTGGGGGTCTCAGCTGTAGAGGCTCCAGAAGATATAAGACCAGCTGTCATCATTTTGTAGAAGAGACACTTGAAGTGGCTGCATAGTAGAATCAACATGCTTAGCTCCCTTCCAATAATAGGCTTCTATGATTCTATGAAGCCATTCGAGCAAATATTTATTGATCACCTATTATGCCTTAAGTCTTCATTTAAAGTGCTAGACAGACAGCAGTAAATAAAACAGTGTCCCAGTCCTCATGGAGATTACACTCTAGTGAAGTGCTACGAATCCCTCAGTGAAGTAGCAAACAGTGAGGTCTCAGGGCACCAAGCTGACTTCTCCTTTAGGTGTAGAGATGCAAATTGATGGGTCTGGAGAGGATGAATTTTTGTCAGTGCGTACCCCTTCTTCCTATGAAAATTAGGCAAGAGGAATAACTCAGAGTGTCATACATGGAATGAATAATGAACAACTGTAAATGCTGGGGCTAAAACCATCCCTAACCACAGCAGTAATGCTCAAATCATCAAAATCCTCCAAGATAAAGTTACAGGCCATGACTTAAACGTTTGCCTGGTTTTTATTTTATGTGCTGCACAGTCTAACCCCAACCTTTGACTCTGTAACCATCCCTGGTTTGAATTTGGGTTTGAACAGCTGCCCAGCCCATCAGTGCATCAGTGCATTTGAGCAATAACTCATGCAAAGACATTTAAGAACTCACAAGTCCTCAATAGACTAAAAGCAGAGAGAAATAAGATTCCATAGCAACAACTTGTCACTCTAAATCATTATTGCTGTTTCATGAACAAAGTGAGAATTGAAACAGAAAATATGGCAGGGAGGGAGACCAGTTCAGCAGATATGATCGACTATTTTCTGGGAATTAGATCACTTTGGTTAGAGAGACAATATGTTCGTTTTCATCAGCTGAGTTGTTGAATTCTAAAGCTAGAAAAACTTGTTGTTATTTATAACTTTCTCTTTCGCTGAAGAAAGAGTTTTATTCCCTCCCGTTGTTCTTTGCATCCAGATATCAGTGCTGATGGAGACAGCCAGCATGAATTCAGAATGAGGGAACTTGAACACTGCAATTGAAAACGTTGCTGATTTGATTAAGGTTTTGCTTATTTATGATAAATATTCCAGCAGCCAAAAAGTAGCTAGTAAACATTTGGGGGACTGAGCTGGGGACTTACCTCATTGTGGGATTTGCTAATCATCCGTTTTTGTTTAAAAAATGAAAATATACCCAGAATGAGCTCTCACATATGTGAAAGCTGGGAGCAAGCTACATTGGCTCAGCGAGGACTCTGACCACAAACACTGCTTAGAGTAAATATAATCTTAGGCAGAAACAACATTCCAACATAAACAGCAAAGGGATGCCTCTTGGAAATTACTTGATAAACTGTTAAAATAATAATGCTTATCTTAGAGTTGGCTCAAGACTGCAAATGTTGGAAACGATACAGCCTAAGATCAGAGCAAGCATTTCCTGCAGTGTAGCTGGACACGAAGGTGGTTTTGTTTTAGTCATTTGTTTAGGAAGGACAGGGGAAGTGGACTCAATTCTCATGTATGAAAAAGAAGAGGATTCATGTGTGCTCATATATTCAAGCACTAAAAAAACTAAGACTCTGATTTTAAAATTCAGATAATTTCTTTCTTTTTTCCCCTGTTTTGACAATAGACAGCTGTGTCCTTACATGTGTTCCTCTTAGGAAAGTTTTGTTCTAGAGACTCCTGTGTGCTCTGAAATAATCAACATGCATTATTTCCTCTATCATTTTCACCATAGGTGGCTCCAAGATGGCTGGACTGTCTTACAGATATCCTTCAAGCCCATAAGCAACTTTTGTAAAAAGTCCCTCTCAGTTTTATCCCCTGAGTCTCTTCACAACTCGCTGGGGAATCCCTCCTCTATGGTGGGGCCCTCTTGCAAGAATCTATCAATCAGGGTATTAGGTATATGTATGCTGTTATTGTTTTTTAACGTATTCCATTTTACTTGGCATCTTGATGTCATTTTTGGGTAGGTTATTTTGCCATCTTTGAGGGGATCGAATTTTCAACAACAAACATTTATTGAGTATGTATACTTGGGGATATCAAATAGATATTCTTTAAATTATTTGTCATCTTTATACCACAGAGAAAAGAATACAATTAATCTTTATACACCATATGTATTATCTTACTTAATTTTCACAATAACACTATGAGGTAGTCTTTACTTATATTTTACTGATTAAAAAACAAAGAAATCTGATGTTCAGAGAAATAACTTGTCTTCTGGTTTATTCTCCACACAGCAAAGTAGTCTTTAAAAACGTAAATTGGAATGGTTTCATCCAAGATGCAATAACAGTGACTAGATTTACCCTCCCATCTGAGTGAATTAAAAAAAATATATGAAACAATTATTTTTAAGACATTAGGCATCATGCAACTAAGGACAGTGATCCCTGAGACATAGGAAACAGAAGAGATGAGCCTACAATGCTCTAGTTTACTACATTACTGCTTTCTATGTCAAAGTGTAGGGATTCCCTGAGCTGTGGAGACAGAGCTGGAAGTCCAGGGAGGCCAAGGGACCTCAAGTTCTTAGAACAAATTATGGGAGAAGAGAAAGCGTATGGCAGACAACTCTGGTGATCTGTAAAGTGTCCTATAAAGTCCTCAGCCAAGTACTAATCAGTTCATGCATATGAAGAAATTGTCCAAGGCTGGGAAAAGTACCACAAAAGGATTATAGGGAATAATCACTGAAGATCACACAGGACCAGCAATAGTTTCTTTTCCCACTAGCCAGAGTGGAAAACCTTATAATTAACAGGGCCTTGAGCAGGCCTTCAGTAGTAAACTCAAAAACATTTTTCCTCAGAAGTGGAGTAAAATTAGTCCTAGACAACATGCTACTCTGGCCTCACTTAACAAAACTTAAAGGCAAGAAACAGAAGGATCAAGATGTTTCCAAGTAACTACTGTGTCTGAGAACTAAGCTTAAGAATAGCTGTAGGAATACAAAAATATCCAACAAAATAAAATTCACAATGTCTACCATCCAATCAAAAATTAATAAGAATGTGAAAAAAAAAACAAAAAAATAGGAACTCATAATGAGGAGAAAAGTCAATTAACTGAACTGACTCAGAAATAACACAAATGATAGAATTTATAAACAAGGACATTAAAACAGTTATTATAATTATATCCCATATGTTCAAGAAGCTAGAAAAAAGATTGAACAGTTAAGTAGAGACATAGAAAATACAAAAAGGCCCAAATTGAGTTTCTAGTGCTAAAAACTATAATGTCTGAGATGAAAAATACACTGGCATGGGGTGAGGGGCTTAACAGCAGATTAGATATTGCAGAAGAAAAGATTAGAGAACTTGAAGACACAGTAATAGAAACTATCTAAAAGTAAACAAAGAGAGAAAAAACACTAAAAATAATTAGCCAAGCAGCAGTGAGCTGTGTGGAACAACTTCAAACAGCATAATATACGTGTAATTAGAGGGACCAAAGTGGGATGGGCTGAAAAATATTTGAAAAAAACATAGTCAAATATTTTTCAAATTTGATGAAAACTATTAACCCTCAGATCCAAGAATCCCAACAAACTCTGGGCACAAAAAGCCTGAAGGAAACATTGCCAAGGCACAGCATAACCAAATTGCTTAAAACCAGTGATAAAGAGAATACTTTGTAAGTACGCAGAGAAAAAATACATATTACATAAAGAGGGTCAAGATAAGAATGAAAGCAGACTTCTAGTCAGAACAATGCAAGCCAAAAGATAGTGAAGCAAAAGCTTTAAAGTACTGAAAGAAAAAAAAAATCTATCAGTCCAGAATTCTATGTCTACTGAAAATGTCTTTCCAAAATGAAGTTGAAATAAAGCATTTTTTCGCAAAGAATTTGTCACCAGTAGATCTGCACTACAAAAAAATGGTAAAGGATGTCCTTCAGGCAGAAGGTACTGATAATAGAGGAAATCTGGATCTACACAAAGGAATGTAGACCCTCAGAAATGGTAACTTAGGTGAATTAAAAGTTCTTTTTCTTATTATTTATATCTCTTTAAAAAATAATTGACCATTTAAAACAAAAATAATAAAAATGTACTTGAGGATTATAATATATAATATAAAATAAATGACAGGGCCGGCCCGGTGGCTTAGCGGTTCAGTGCGTGCGCTCTGCTACTGGCGGCCCGGGTTCGGATCCTGGGCGCGCACCAATGCACAACTTGTCCCGCCATGCTGAGGCCGCGTCCCACATACAGCAACTAGAAGGATGTGCAACTATGACATACAACTATCACTGGGGTTTTGGGGAGAAAAAGGTGGAGGATTGGCAATAGATGTTAGCTCAGAGTCGGTCTTCCTCAGCAAAAAGAGGAGGATTGGCATGGATGTTAGCTCAGGGCTGATCTTCCTCACAAAAAAAAAAAAAAAGACAAAAATAGCACATAAGCAAGGAGGAGAGAAATAGAAGTATACAGATGTAAGGTTTTTACACTATACATGAAGTGGTATAATATCACTTTGGGGAGATATTATTAAGTTAAAGGTGTATATTATAACCTTAAAGCAACCACTCCAATAACACATTTTCTCATTTTAATCTCAAAATGCTCAATTTCTTAAAAGGAAGGAAAAGAGAAAAAAAGAGAGAAAACAAACATATGAGACAAATCCAAAACAAATGTCGAGATGGTAGATTTAAACCCAAACATGTTTGAAAAAACACACCAAGTATAAATGATCTAAGTAGTTCAGTTAGAAGGCAGAGGTTATCAGATTGGTTAAAAAAGCAAGAACTATACTTCGCCTACAAGAAACACCCTTTAAATATAAAGAAACAAACAGGTTAAATAGGATGGAGAACTTACACTACCTGATTTCAAGTCTTATTGTAGAGCTACAGTAATCAAGACAGTGTAGTTTTGGTGTAAAGTTAGACAAATATGTCAAGGTAACAGACTAGAGAGTCCAGAAATTGACATAGACATTTGTGGTCTACTGATTTTTGACAAAAATGCAAAGGCAATTCAGCGGAGAAAGGATAATCTTTTAAGAAAGGGTACTGGCATAAGTGGATATTCACAAGCAAAAAATAAAGTACTTGATCCATATCTGACATCATATAAATAATTAACTCAAAATGAATCATAGACCTAAAGGTAAAACCTAAATCTGTAAAATTTATAGAAGAAAATAGGAGAGATCTGTGTGACCTAGTGTTAAGCATAGACTTTGTAGATGTCAAAAGCATGATTCATAAAAGAATAAATTGATAAATTGGACTTCATCAATGAGGAACACTTTCTTTTCCAAATCATTGTTAAAAGAATGAAAACAAACTGAGAGAAGACATTTGCAATTCAAATATCTGATAAACAACTTGCATCTAGAATATATAAAGAACTCTTAAAACTCAATAATGCGAAAACAATACAATAAAAAAGATTTGAACAGACACTTCGTCAAAGAAGATATACAGAGAGCAGGTAAACACATAAAAAAATGATTGATTTCGTTAGTCATTAGGAAAATGAAAATTAAAACCACAATAAGATACCACAAAACACCTATTAGAATGTCTAAAACTAAAAAGATTTCACATATCAAGTTTTGGTGAGGACATAGAACCACTGGAACTCTCCTTCACTGCTAGTGGGGATGTAAAATGGTATGACCATTTTGGACAACAGTTTTCCAGCTCCTTAGAATGTTAGGCATATACCTACCATATGATCCAGCCATTCTACCCCTAGGTGTTTACCCAAGAAAAATGAAAGCAAATGTCCATACCAAGATTTGTACACAAATGTTCATAGTGGTTTTGTTTGTGAGAACCCTAAACTGGAAACAATTCAAACATCCATCTATAGGTGAATGGATAAACAAGCTGTGGTATACACATATAATGGAATACCACTCAGCAATGAAAAAGAATAATCTATTGATATATTCAACAACATGAATTAATCCCAAAATAATTATGCTGAGTGAAAGAAGCCAGACAAAATGAGAACATGATATATGATTACTTTTATCTTAAATTATAGAAAATGCAACTGATTGATAGTGACAGAAAGCAGATTAATGGTTGCCTGGGGATGTGTGTAGGGCCTGGGTAACAAGGGAAAGAGGAATCAGGAAAATTTGAAGAGTGTGGAATATATTCATTATCTTGATTCTGTTGGTGATTTCATGGCTTTATACATACGTCAAAACATCAAATTTCACGGTTTAAATGTGTTGAGTTAATTGTACGTCAATCATACCTCAATAAAACTATTTTACAAATACATACTTTGGAACATGTTACTCCCCTGCTTAAAATTCTGAATAATTTTCTATTATATTTAGAATGGAATCCAAACTCTCTAGCATGACCCACAATGAAGCCCTGCATGGCGTTAGTTTCCTAACACATCTTATTCCACTCTTTTCTGATCAACTGGTCACAGTCAATCACTGTTGGTCACACCTGCCCCCTCTAGGTTTTTTGAACACACTTAACTCTCTCCCACTTAGGAGTATTTATGTACTACTTCCTTCACCTGGGACACTTTTGTATCTCATGTGGATAGCTCCTTTTCATTTTTCAGCTTCAATAACACATCATCAGAGAGTACTTCTGTTTAAGCAGTCTTCCCTATAAAATTATTTTTTATTATTGCATCTTATTTACGTTAGTCATAGCACTTAGCAGAAGTTATAATGATACATTTCTTATTTGTTTGCTTGTTTATGATCTATCTGTCCCACTAGGCTGTGAGCAGATAATGTCTTATCACATTGGCCATGTCAATGACACATTAACTTCCCACCACCTCCATGCCCTCCGTACACCTCCCCCCAGCCTGACTATTCCCCCTCTAGTAATACCTTTTCATACCAACCACCTTGAGGAGAGGGCACGCGCAGTCTTGAACAAGAAAATCAACTGATTTTCTGAATGTTTTATTTTTAAAATTGGAGCAAAAATCAATACCTTTGAAAGCCAAAGCTTTGATTTGCAAGAGCTGAGCTTTGACAGAAAAAAAGGTATTTTTCCTCTTTGTTTTAATTGGTGCAGGATTTATATCCAACAAAATGTACAGATTTTGAGTTTTGAGAAATGTATACACCTGGGCATCCGCTATGCATTTAACATGGAGAACATTTCCGTCACTCAGAAAGTTCCTTGGTGCCCTTTTCTAGTCAAAACTCTCCCCACCTCTTCCAGGCAGAGGCCATTGCTGTTCTGATTTCTATCTATCATAATAATATGGTTTGTCCGTTCTAGAACTTTATATACATGGGATACTTTTTTTTTTTTTGGTAAGGAAGATCCGCCCTGGGCTAACATCCACTGCCAATCTTTCTCTTTTTGCTGAGGAAGATTAGCCCTGAGCTAACATCTGTGCCCATCTTCCTCTATTTTGTATATGAGACGCCGCCACAGCATGGCTTTATGAGCAGTGCATTTGTCCACGCCTGGGATCCAAACCTGTGAACCCCGGGCCGCCAAAGCAGAGCATGCAAATCTAACCACTATGCCACTGGGCCGGTATTCCTTACATGGAATACTTTTGTGTCTGGCTAATTCCATTCCACATAATGTCTTTGAGCTTTGCCCATGTTGTTGCATGTACAAGTAGTTTGTTCTTTTTTACTGTTAAGCAGTATTCCATTGTATAGATGTATCACAGATGTATCACAGATGTATCACAGATGTATAGATGTATCACAGATCATTTATCCATTGTTCTGTTGATGGATACCTGAACTTGCCAGTTTCTAGCTATTATGACTATTCTTGTACAAGGATTTTTGTGGAAATATATTTTCATTTCTCTTAGGCTAATACCTAGAAATTGATAGGTTATAGAGTGTATTTTTAATTTTATAAAAAATTGCCAAACTGTTTTCCAAAGTAGTTGTATGATTTTACATCCCCACCATCAGTGTATGAGAGTTCTAGGTGCTCCACATCCTTACCTCCCATGACATTATCAGTACTTTAGATTTTAGCCTTTCTAAAGGATGTGAAGTTGTATCTCATGGTTTAATCTGTATTTCCCTGATGACCAATGGTGTTCAGTATCTTTTAATGTGCTTATTGGTCATTCCTGGAATCTCCTTTATGAAGTTACTCTTCAAGTCTTTAGGCCATTTTTAAAAATTGGATTGTTTGTCTTTGAATTATCTAGTTGTAGGATTTTTTAATATATTGTGAAGTCAAGTTCTTGGTCAGATATATGTATTGTAAATATCTTCTCCCACTCTGTGGTTTGTCTTTTAACAGTATCTTTTGAGAAGAGGTTTTTAGTTTTGACAAAGTTCAATTTAAGAAAAGGGTATTAAGAATCAAAAATTTGAGTCCTAAAGAGAGTAGCATATAAAGTTTATGCCACAAACAATGTTTTTGAAAGAATTTGTGATGATTTAAGAGCCGGTTTTCTTTACTGTTCAAGAGGAGATGAAAAGTCTTTTCTGAGCTGAAGAGAAGGAGCTTGGGGAATGGGAGAGGAAAGCAAGATAAAAAGCGGGTCCTGTACCCCACTCCCCCGACCTCCTGGGGTAAGTGATCCAGGCCTTGGTCAATGTGTGGGGACCCCAGAGTAGAGGAGACCTTCACCATGCTTTCTCAGGGATAACCCAGGGACAAAGAAACCCTTGTAGAAAGCCTCACAGAAGAGTGGCGATAGTGGGTGAGGGATACAGGCAGATAGGCCTGGGAGAAGCCTTGGGAGGTACTATTACTTTCGGGGAAGATGAGGAGAGCAGGCAAAAAAGAGTTCTTACATCCACCATGGGGGAGAGGAATGTCGAGAGAAGGCGGACTAAGTCAAAGTGGTCTATATTTGGGACAAGGAAGACTCAGAGTGCTTACGCCTGGAGTCCAAAGGCCGTTGTGAAAGCAGGGACATCAGGAGTGAAGCCCAGAACCTGAGGATGAGGGCAAAATAAGGCGAGGGTCAACCCAGTGAAGGCCAGTGTGGACAACACACCATTGTGAATGAGACCCCACTTTACCCTGGAATTCCCTGGAACTTAAATTACTTCCCAAGGGAAGGGGAAAGGGGAGGGAGGAAAACTTGAACCAATTCTTCACCCAGAAGAGACTTTGTTTTAATCCAGAAGGAAGTGAGTTTTACCTTGAATTGGCAAGACTGTTTCCTGCCACCAGAAGGATATGAGGGTCTGAGAACTAAGTTAAGTTATAGAGAAATAAAGTTTCATATCTGCACCCCTGAGTCTTATGAGAGTAAAATTACCCCAGGTGTAATCATAAGGTCTTTAGGGCAGGAGCCCTGTCTGTGTTGTTCACCCACTTCTATTCAGGGTGTAGTAGAGTGCCAAGCTCATAGTGGATGGTCAAGCGATAGTTTGTAGTGAATGAAAGAAAATGACCCAACTATGGTGGAGTGAGATTCATGTGACCTTAAATTCCCCAGTTTTCTGGCTCTATGTTTCTTCCTTCTCATATAGTGAAATCGAGGACAAATTAGCCATGTACTTAGAACACAGCAGCACTGGGAATAGACTTCTTCTTTTTCCTTTGCTTACCAACTGGTAAACAATAACTTCCTTAAACCTGCCTTTATAAATGGGGGATTATTTTATCTATTAAATTCATCCCTAGATGCCATATCATATAAAAAATGATTACTTCTGTATGACTCAATATTCTTAACTCTTTACACATTTTGTGGTCCCTGCAGTGTTCTCTAGGAGTTTAAAAAATTTACAAAACACGCTTAAAGTTCAGTACTCATTTCTTTATTTATTTGTTGGTTTTTTTCAAAAGCTGTGCCTAACATTCCCATGTCTCAGGATGAATTCCCACCAGCAACAAAGAGCTGTTTCTTTAAAAACTTAAGGATAATGGTGGATGGGAAGAAAACTTGCCCTAATTTGTAAGGGCTTATAAAGAATGCTGAGGACCTTCTGATGGCGCTTGAGGGAAGGAGCCTGTGTAGTACTTAAGAGAATAGCTTTGGACTCAGACTTTATCTCACATCCAGGCTCCACCACTTACCAGCCATGAGAACTTGGTCAAGTTGCATAAGGTCTCCAAGCTTCGGTTGAATCACCCCAGGGAAGCGTAGACTATTAAATGAGATACTATGAGCTCAGCACAGAACCTGGCACATATTAAGCACACAATTCATTTTAGCTATTTTATCATTGTCGTCTTTATTTTTATTCACTGACATTTTGAAACTGGAACAAAGCAGTGACATACTTCTTTTCTTGAAAACGGCACATCTGAGCCCAGCTATGGTGAGGTTCTTGAAGCATTTCCTTGTTCCAGGTGTTAGGTTTTCAGGAATCAAAGTCACAGGCCCAGGCACCTCTGTAAACACATGTGAAAAACATCAAGAGTGAAGTCATTTCCAGGGAGCACTATTTCTTTGATGGAAACGTAAAGGATACCTTAGGGTTTGGAAAAGAAGTTTAGGCTTCTCCTGGGGAATGAAAAAATTCACAGAAACAGCAAAACATGGGCTAAACTTGTGTTTCTTTTTGTAACTGCTATTTGAAATTCTCTAATGACCAGCTCTCTTGTGGGAGCAGGGGCTGTAAAGAAGAAATGGGCTCCTGACTTCCTCTCATAATCCAGTGAGGGCCTGTGGACTTTCAAAATCATTTGAGAGGGTACCAAAATTTAGGCCAGAACTTACTGGCTGACTGAAAAACCACTGGTGAATCTTCAGGCAAACAGAAGTTGATTTTGAACCCATTCAGAAGACATTTTTCATTTGATCCTCCTAAAACCTAAGTTATTTAAATATAATTCAATCGAAGTGAGGCAGCTGTCCCAAAAATCAGAAAAAATCTACTTGTTTCATGTTGGCTTAGTTGTTCTTCTGTTAAAGAAACAACCTCGAGGGTGTGGACACAGCATGCTAGGCTCACTTGCGGACTTTACACAGGGCAGCTGTTGCAGCCACGGCTTCCAGATGGCACTTTGGAGCAAAGACAGAGGCTTTGAACTAACTAATAAAACAAAGGATTGGAAGCAGGGGAGGGGATACTGCTGACTTCTTTGCAGCCTGCAACATGGAGGGATATGACCTCAGTAGTATCATGCTATTAAAATGAAGTTTCAGAAATAGCACTGGAAGCTGCATTGATTTGGATAAGGGAGGTGACCTTTAAGAAAAGGACGTGAATATCCCAATTAGATGCTCTTCTTCTGCACAATTACTGCTAAACCCCTATTAGATCTGAGTTCCCTGCATAACGAGAAACTGTTCCTGCAGCGGGCGGAGAACAGCCAAGGGGAAAACGTCCACCCTTAGGTGAACTTGAAGATTCTAGGTGACGGAGAGTGAGTCTAAGGCTAAGAAATGGGAAGACGGAATGGAGTTAATACGTAGTGGAAGGTATTATAGCTGTGGTGGGAACAGAAAAGGACAGCTTCATAGAGAGAATTGTGAGCAGTAACAGGGCCAAGAAAGAGCTTTCTTAGTCTACAGACAAGCCTGGAATATGCCCCCCATTTGTAAGTCTTTGCATAGCTCTTAAACACATTTAACCCCAACTCTACTGTCTAGAAATAGATTGCTGGAGGCCATTGTCTCTCCCAGCTGTTATTCCACCTGACTTGAAGTCTTTCATGAGTTGGGGAGCTCTTAGCACAATCATCTAGTGCTGTGGTCCTCACGATAGTGAGATTCTCAATGCACATTTAACCATTATTTACCCACCAAGTATTAGTTTGTTTGTTTATTTATTCATTTGTTCAGCAAATGCTTATTGAGTATGTGTTATGTGCCAGGTATTTTTCTAGGTTCCGAGATTATGGTGGGAAATAAAGCAGGCACTGCCCCTGGCTTTAAGGAGTTTATGTTCTGGAGGGAGAGACAATCAAAATACAAGTAAACAGACAAAGTATATACCAAGTGTGACACAGTTTATGAAGGAGACAAGGGGTTAAGATATAGAATAAGGGGAGGTAGTATTATCTTTGAAGTCTAGGGAAAGATTCTCTAAGGCTTAGGGAAGGAGTATAAAATGGTGCTGCCATTCTGGAAAGCAGACCAGCAGTATGCACCAAAATTGAATATGTGTATGCCTCTGATTCAGCAGTCTCACTCCTGGATACATATGCCAAAGATATTCTTGCTCAAGTCCATAAGAAAATGTGTTCTAGAATGTTTATTATGATAATGTTTGTGATAGGAGGGAGTTGGAGGGGTCCATCACTAGGGTGAATGATTGGTATGAATTACCATAGAACACTAAGAAGCAATGGGCAGAATGAACAGGAATGTGGATGGCTGTAAACACCGTAATGTTGAGTAAAAAAGGCAGAAAACAGAATGAGACTCAGAGAACAATGCCTTTTATGAACACTGAAAATACACACTAGAAACATCACAGCATCCTTAACAAGGATAAATTAGAGCCAATCTCAATCTCCTCTACCGGGAGAGAGGAATGAGAATAAGGACTAGGGAAGAAGAGGGAAATAAGTTTTAACAGAATGAGACAAGAGCCTTGAATGGTTTAGTCATGATGTGCTAGGAATTTAAGAGTACGATTGACTCAAATCTGTACCTAAGGTTACAAAAAAGCTAGAGTGAGAAAGAGCTGGCCAGGCTGAGTGCTGGGAGGAATGCTGCGGCAATGGGAGCAGCTCGTGGAAAAGCCTCAAGGTAGGAAAAGGGTTGGCCTGAAATATGGCCAGTGTGATTGTCTCATCAAGAGCAATGGGGAAAGGAATACCGGATGAAGTTGGAGAGAAAGGAAGGAGCTTGACTATGCAAGGCCTCAGTAGGCCATGGCAAGAGGTTCAGGTTTGATTGAAAGTGCAATGGGAGGCCACCAACAGGGGTGACATGCAAAGGGGTGACGTGCTTTAGTTGACATTTTTAGCAGATCATGTTGTCTGTGGGGGAAAGTACGGACAGGAGGAAGCAAGAGTAAAACCAGAGACACCATTGGAGAGGTGCTGCAGTAGCCCGGGTGGGAGATGCTGGTGACCTGGACCAAAGTAGCTGCAGACATGGAGGGAAGTGTTTGAACACACCTGTGCACAAACACACCCATGCTTCTGCACTAGGCAGACAAGAGGAGTCAAATCTTTACATGTCTCACATTCCTACTTTTCCACAATGGATATAATCCAGTGGTTCTTCTTTGTTGGGCTTCTGTTAGAGGAACATGAACGCCCAGGATGCCATGGGCTTCACTCTAGTCCCTCCCCCTACCTCAGGGGCCCTGTAGGTTGGTGTACTCATCGGTGTTTGCCTCCTAGTCCCAGACTTTTCCCAGCTATGAAAGAGTCACATAGGTCTCCCTGAGTATGTCCATGGTCAGGGGGCTAATGAGCTGGACTCTGGAGCCAGGTGGCCTGAATTTGATTCACAGCTCTGCCATTCACTTACTAGCTGTGTTACCTTGGACAGGTTCCTTTGTGTCTCTGTGCCTCAATTTCCTCATCTGGAAAATACAAATAATGATAGTACCTATTTCATAATTAGAATAGTGCCTAAGATCAAATACATGTTATATTAGAGTTTGCTATCATTATTATTACAATTATTCTTAGTGGAGGAAGCTGGTTGTTTTCCCCACTAATATGTCTAGTGATTACAGCTCCTCCAGCAGAATCTTTTCTGATAAGCATCAGCCAGGGATCCTGTTGCCCCGTCTCCACTCTGTACTCCACCTATACTTTGTTTTTTTTAGTGAGGAAGATGGCCCAGAGCTAACACTTGTTGCTAATCTTCCTCTTTTTGCTTGAGGAAGAGTGGACCTGAGCTAACATTCATGCCCATCTTCCTCTATCTTGTATGTGGGACGCTGCCACAGCATGGCTTGATGAGGGGTGTATGTCCGCGCCCAGGATCCGAACCTGCAAAACCCTGGCCACCGAAGCGGAGTGTGCAAAATTAACCACTATGCCACGGGGCCGACCCCTCCACCTATACTTTGAACAACCAAGTTGCTAAAACAAGAGTTAATTTTTTGATAAACTCCAAATTACCAGCATGGCCGAATGCTTCCCAAGGAAACAAAAAGTTCTCGTTGTAAACAAGGCTGAGAATTCTAAAACTCCTCTCAAGTTATAAGGAAAATGTCATCTGCCACTTCTTTTACGAGTGTATTTTTACACTTCTCATAAGAGGACTCAAGAAAAGTAGGCTTAACATAACGTAGAGTTATACATTCAGTGTTGCTGCTTCAGGTAACGCTGATATGTCTACACACACTTTCCATGATGTGGCCAATGTTTCAACCCACAGAGCAGCCTGCTTCACATTTACCAGGTGTGACAGCCAGGTATTACCTTTCTTTATCGCTGTCCCATCAATTTTCTGTCCAAACTCATGCTTCCTGACATATCTTTATGGGATTTTAGGTAATCTCCTTAAAGCATTCACAATAGGTTTGAATGACCAGGTTTGCCCCTCTCAGTTATTTGCATTTTAAAAGGAAGTTTTAATCTGAATAGACCTCTAAATTGTTAACTGAGACGAAATGCACTTTCCAAATGTCTCTTGGATAGCGCTAGCTAGGCTAAACCTTAGGTGCCCTCTGGCATTTTCACCAGTACCCCTGTCCTCCCTCTGGCCCCAGTACCCATGGTGTTCCTCATAGAGCTCATGACTAGGTGACACTTGCTGTGGCCGCTTCATATCCTCTCAGCCTACCTTCTTCTTTAGCCAGGAATGTAGCAGCCTGCTTCCCAAAGGTGTGCTCTGCCAGGGCCTCATCTTGGTTCTACATATACCTCTCACTTTCTGCCCAGGCTTCTCTGACTTGGGATACCTGTAGGTGCAGCCTGGAAGTGAATGTGCCTTAATACCCAGGCGCAAGCGCTGACCAATGGGGGTTGGAGCCAGTGGGTAAATGCTCCTCTGTCTTTCACACA
This sequence comes from Diceros bicornis minor, assembly GCF_020826845.1. Lineage (NCBI taxonomy): Eukaryota > Metazoa > Chordata > Mammalia > Perissodactyla > Rhinocerotidae > Diceros > Diceros bicornis. The sequence goes on from NC_080746.1 coordinate 23,417,143, forward strand.
GACAATTCTGAGGTACATTCTACCTGGTTCCCCGGAATCCTGGTGGTGTAGAGCCCCATGGTTCACAGTGGTGATCCAACTTGAAGAGAACTCACCCTTTTTTGTTTTTTTTTTTGTGAGGAGGACTAGCCCTGAGCTAACATCCAATGCCAATCCTCCCCTTTTTTCCTTGAGGAAGATCGGCCCTGGGCTAACATCTGTGCCCATCTTCAGTCTGCTTTATATGGGACGCTGCCACAGCATGGCTTGACAAGCGGTGCGTCGGTGTGCACCCGGGATCCGAACCTGCGAACTCCGGGCCGCCAAAGCGGAGCGCATACTTAACCACTGCACCACCAGGCAGGCCCAAGAACTCACCCTTGAATCAGCTTCCTCACCTCCTGTGTTTCTCTCTTCCTGGTTCCCCACTCCTGTTTCCTTGGATCATTTATCAAAATAGACTACCTGCTTTTGGGGAAACCCAGGTTAAAACAATGCCAAAGACCAATATGCCTTCACCTGGCCATTTACTTTTGTGCTGTTCAGGGGAGGATTAACATGTTTACAGATTTATACTATTTATAAAGCAGAAATTTGTCAGAATATTTGCAAATAATTAAGATAAATCCAATTGTTGAAATTTCATGCAATGAATATGTATTGCCTTTTATCTAGTGCCAGGTGCAGAGCTGAGCTTTGGGGAGACAATGGCTCCATCTCTCTGCCAACAACTGCTCTCCGAGAGAACACAGCAGTCCACCCTGGAAAGGAAAGGTAAACAGATTCCCCAGGGCAGCCAGCCACTCTAGGGTTAAGAGCGTGAATGGAGGAGTCAGGCTGCCTGAATTCACTTCCTCATCCATTACTTCTTAGCTGGGTAAATTATCTAATCTCACCAGGCCTCAGTTTCCTCCTCTGTGAACTGTAGAGACCCTCTTAGAGTGATTATGAAGACTAAATGAAAAAAAGCAATGATTTTATTATGCTGCCGGATCTGTAGCAGGTACACAGCCAGTTCTGCAGTAAGTCGTTGATTTCCACATGATGTGTTAGTGCTGTGAGGGTGTTGGCTTTAAATGAGAGGAGATGGAGAGGAGGGGCATGAAGAGGGTGCTACACCTCTGCCCCACCTGGGTCCAGTTTTAATATTAGTAACATAAAATGGAAAATTCAGCTAAGAAAATGTAACCACAACTAATTATTTTAACAGATGTTAAACTTTGGGCCACTTTTTTATTCAAGCAATTTATATCATGTTCTGTGTTCCTAAAGTATTGCATTATGTTTACACATTTAGATGATTTCTGTAGGATGACAAATGTGTTCTTAAATGTTGGAAATAATTTTAACTAAAAAATTTGCATTCTCATACATTTTGTACCACATTTTGACTAGTTTTGTTTTAACAACACCTCCCTGTCTTTAATTATCCTAGTCAGTCAAAAGTTCCTTGTACCTTCCATTTACAATGTGTGGCTAATTCTAGGGAGTCTCTGAAAAATTTCCTATCAGCCGTCTTGTTAGAGATGGCCAAGGGGAAAGAAGAAGCTCCTCAATTGAAGGATGACAAGGGATAGATGAGTTGTGGGAGAAAGGAGATATTGAATGGATTCAAGCAGTAGGGCTGATACGGGCTAGTATAATAGTACTGAGAAAAGAGACATCTATCTGTGCGCTAAAGAAGCCATCTTGGCTATGCCCTGACCCTTCTTCCATTTTCCTGGACACCCGCACCTGCCACCAGGTGCTTTGACATCTCCTTCTCACACTGAGCCTTAAGTTCTTCTCTGAAAGGTTTCACATTGCACCAGCAAAACTGGAGGGCAGACAATTTTCCTTTGCTTCTGCCCGCTCCCATTTCTGTACTCCTATCCAACCTACTATTCTTTCCCAGGCAACTGAGAAGATATTTTTGGCCAAGGAGGGCATTCTCAGCCCTCTGCCAGATGAACAGATGAGGGGTGGGCCAGAGGAATGGGTGGGTAGGTGGGGCTGGCATGAGGAGCATCCAGCAGTGTCTTGCTGAATTACAGGGAATTGGGAGTCTCTTGAAGAAGATCTCTTCCTCCCCAAAGTCTCTGATTGGCTTTTTAAAGACTCCCAGTACCTCCTGAAATGAACCAGAGGGTTGGTGTAACCCGATGATTCTCCTTCAGATGAATGGTTTATTGTATCATTTGTAGGTGTAAAAAGATTTATTAACTCATAATTTTATCAAGTAGCAATGTGTGAGTACATGTTTTAATAAGGTCACTAATTCCATTATGATATGTTGTGTTTAATAGCCTTTAAAGGTGAAATAAAATTATCTACTCTTAGTTACTCTCCTCTAATTTTCTGTAGACTTAATGAGGGGTTTTGTAGAAGCCCATGCCTCCCTCATCCCCCTACCCGCTTCCTCCTCTCACTCTCCCATAGCACTCTGCTGCATTCAAGACAATATACAGTGTAGCGCTTTAGAACTAACATTATGGGATAAGAAAGATTAAAATCAAAATCCTAGCTCAAGCACTTAGTACCTGTGTGACCTTGGAAGAGTTCCTTAACCTAGCTAAGCCTCAGGTTGCTCATCTGTAAAGTGGGGTCATGATCCTACCTCTTACGGTTCCCCCCGAAGACTGGATGAGATCATTAATGCATGTACAGTACTAACAAAGTGCCTGGAAGGGAGTATGAGCTAAATAAATGTTAGCTATTGTATTAGTTACATATTGCTGTGGGACAAATTACGCCAACTCTTAGTGGTTTAAAACCACAAATATTTATTATCTCAGAGTCTCTGTGGGTCAGGAATCTGGGCACAACTAAGTTATGCGCCTCTGCCTCAAGGTCTCTGAGAAGGCTATAATCAAGTTGTTGGCCACCCTGCAGTCTCATCTGAAGGCTTGACTGAGGGAGGATCTGCTGCTAAGCTCACTCCCATGGTTGTTGGTAAGATTCTATTCCCTGTGGGCTGCTGGACTAAGGGCCTCAGCTCATCGCTGGTTGTCGGCTGGAGGCCTTCCTCAGTTCCTTGACGTGTAGGTTTCCCCATGGTGCAGTTCAAATATGGCAGCTGGCTTCCATCAGAGAGAGCAAGCAAGAGGGCAAGAAAGGGCCATTAAGACAGAGGACAATCTTTTTGTAGCTTAATCTCTGAAATGACATCCCATCATTCTTATTCTCTTCTATTCATTAGAAGCAAGTCTAGGCCACATTCAAGGGGAAAGTGTCATACAAGGGTGTGGACACCAGGAGGTGGCGATCATTGGGAGCCATTTTAGAAGCTGCTTACCACAGCTATAGTCATTATTATTGTTAAAGTAACTTACCATTTAACGGTATCACATTTTATCAGGCCTCTACTTGAAAGTCTTCCTCTTTGTTTATCATATAAAATTCACATGCCTTGCACAGCACATAAGTCTTTGCAGTCCAGGTCCCTTTTGCTTTTTTTTTTCTCTGCCACTCTCCACCGCTCCATTTAGTCTATTCCAGCCATATTTCTCATATTGTCCAAACATACCAGGTTCCAAGGGCTCCCAAGTGGCTCCCCTGGGATTCATAATGATGTTCTAGGAGATTTATGTCACTGAAAGAGGTGATGGTGTCTGTTTCAATTCCTAATATTTTAGAAAAAAATCAACACATAAAATTATTTACGTACTTTTCCCTTTCAAAACAGAACAGGAAAGCCTTTGAGTATGTAGCAAATAAGCATGTGAGGTTTGAGAGTCAAAAGAGGTTGGGAGATATCGCCGTGCATATTCATGCCTCTGTGTTTGCATGGCCTATTGCCTCTCCCTTCTCTTTGGTGGCCTCATACTCATCCTTCAGAGTCACACTTAGACGTCGCCTTTTTTTGGTGAACACATCTTCAAGCCCCTAGGACTTACCTCTACCCCATCTCTTCTCTGTTTCCCCATAGCATTTGAGGTAATCCCCCCTTAGAGATCTTTTGTTATATGTAGTGTGATTAGAAAGTGTCCCACAGAATCCTGGGATCCCACATGGTGTTGGGGATGGTGATAGGGGTGAGCTTACTTTCTTAAATGAGTGGTCTTTTCTGTTTGTATTACCTGCCCTGCCCACAGCCCCCATCTATAAAGACATTCTTTTTGCTCATGAATCTTGTTGCCCAAAACATCCTTGCCTGTCCTGGGGATGGAGCCTTGTCTCAAGGCGACTCACCTCAGTGCAGGAGTGCTGGACCTGCCTTATTAGGGAACATGTCCAAGTCCATCAGCTGGCAGATGGTAGAGCTGAGATTCAAACCCTGGCAGTCTCATTGCATGGCCCTTGCTTTTACCCTCTGCACTACACAGCTACAGACACTGGAAGGAGAATAACTCTTGAAGCACCTCTTGTAGTCGGCCTTTTGGGTTCTGACAGACAGGTGCTTCAAAGGGTGAGGAAAACATGGGATTTTTCCATGCTTCAAAGCTGTTTGAAAACCAACACTGAGTCAAAAATGCTTCCCTGAGGAGCATTTACCAGCAATTCTTATTATTCCTGTCAATCATTCACAAAAACTCTCCCTTTCTCCCTGCATCTTTCTGCAATAAGACATTTGCTTGTGTCAGGTCACTATTTTTCGCCTTCAAAAGTGCCCTCATACCTTGGGTTTTCTACAGTTTATTATGTGTTTGTCTCTCGGTTGCAGATTCTGACCTTCCTGTATATTGAAGTCTTTTTCTAATTCTATAAAAACAGATAATTCAGAATGGAAATGGATTCCTGTTGGTTTTTTCTGCCCAGCACCCTGCTTCTTTGGGGAATGGTACTTCTCCCATACCAAATGATCCTGGTGGAACTACCCGTGAAGGTGCCTTAATCTAATCCCCACCCATAGGCCTAGATCTATGATCCAGTCTATGACCCATGACCCATGGTGATGCCCATCTGTATGGCAACAATTACAGAAGTGAGCACAAGACCTATGCTATGCCAATCAGAATTGCCTGGATTGATAAATAGAAATTGGGAAAAAGAAATTCTCTGGTTGTTAAGCTGGGAACAAATAAATCTGCCACTGGGGGAGCCTGCCTCCCTGTCAGGTCGAGAGAGCTGGGCTGCAGAAAGAAGTCAACAGGGAAGCAGGCCTGAGAGCTGGAGAGGGACAGATACCTCACATACTGATTGAGCTCTTGAATCCATCAGAGCCTGATGCTAAACCCACCCCTGCAATTCTCAACTACGTATGCTAATAAATTACCTTTTATCCCTCAAACTAGTTAGAATTGAGTTTTAATCATTTGATAGCCCAAAGATAATTAATACAGAGGTCAGGGATGGCAAGTCAATTTCAACTCACATGCAAACCACAAGAGTTGCCAGATAAAGCAGAGGATTCCCAGTTCCATTTGAATTTTAGATAAATAATGAATAATTTTTTAGTATAATAATTTTCAGCACATATATTTTTTTAGTTTAAGTATGTCCCAAATTTTACGTGGGACATACATATACTAAAAAATTATTCATCATTTATCTGAAATTTAAGTGTAACTGGGCATCCTGTATTTTTATTTACTACATAAAGAGCAGTCGTGGTTTCTTGTAGCACTGTGTTGAGGATTCTGAGGACAAGTTTAGCCTCATTGGGAACGAATATGGTTATTGATTAATGATGTGTGCTCTGTACATGGAAGTAGACAGAAGTGGCATGAGTGCCATGCATATACCATCCCTGGTTTATCCCAAGTATTTGGAAATATTTTTCTTCTGCAGCCTTAGGCAATGCAATGTATTTTAATGATAATATAAGTAACAGTAGCCACCATTTAGAGTCTCTTTACTCTAACTAAGAACCTTACATATGTCATCTAATTGAATCCTCCTGACAATATTTTATTGGCTGTATTTCACAATTCAGACTCAGAGAAGTTACATTGTCACAGACAGTAAGTGGCAGAGCTGGGATTCAAACCTGTGTCTCACACCAAAGCTCATGCTTCTTTCAATGCATCATTCTGCAGGAGGCAAATATTGTTCTAACAGCATATACGCAGAAGTCATCTTAAAATGCTATTTTACAAATTGCTATATAAACACTTATAAATCCAGTTCTTGGCCCAAAATGGTAAACTGTCCTTTCACGACAAAGAGCAGCAATTCAACAACAAATTGGAGGCTCGTCTGAGACAGTATTTTGGCAAACAGATTTCCACAGTTGATAACAGAGGAGTGCCAATTGTGAAAACTGGTTTTAGGCGATAAATGACTATGTAAAACCAGCATTATGATGAAGTGGGATGGGATCAGTTTGATGTGTAGTGGGGGTGAGGGGTTAGAGGAGCACGGCATGAAATTTAGAGTTGGCCATTTGTGCAGCTAGAAGGTTTGTGGTTCTCGATTATCTGCATGAGCTGACACGTACAAGAGAATTTGTGTTTTGGTGGATGGAGGAAGAAGATGGCATGTATATGTGAGTGTGTGTGCAATTTTTTTTTTTTTAAACTCTTCATGTATTTGATGTTCAATGTTTTTTTGAGCTAGGATATAAGAGGGAGATGATAGACAGGCAACAATGCAGAGGCTGGGATAGGATGGTGTCTATCCCTTATCCTATTCCTTGGGAACAAAGCATGAGAGATAGAAGCTGAAGGAAAATTGTGAGATTGGGCATGAACAATGCTATTTCAGGCCCAGTGGAAGAAGGAGGCAGGGAGCCGTGGAAGGGCATGGTTTCCTCTCTGGCATGCTGCTCTGCACCTCTCTGGGACCTTGAGGGCTAGAGGCTTGGGAACCATTTAAAGGCAGCACCTTTGGCCTGAGCATTTTCACGCTTAGGAAAAGTCTGATTAGCCCTTGCAATGATGTGACTTCCTGAAGCTACTGCCTGTGCAGAGAGCATTGACAATAGGCTGAGCAACAAGTGGCAGATGATGGGGTTGACAGGGAGGTTCATGAGCACTTGCCCATGGCAATTCTTAAATATTCTTGGAGGACTTCTCAGGAGGGCTGGAGGCCCATGTGAACAGGAAGTCTTAAACTATTAGGATTAGTGGGACATCTTTTGTACCTACAGACCACTAAGGCCTAGGGCGCCCAGTTTACAAGCATGAAGACTAAGAAAGAAAGGATAGAATAAATAGAAGGAATTTTGACAAAAATGGAGGCTTAAATAACCTCAACTGAGACAATGGAATCAAAATGCTTGATGAAGGCAATTCCCATCCAATAAAGGAAAAGAGAATCTAAGAAGGAAAACATCATTTCGTTTTTTCTTACCTGATCTAGGGGGCACAGCTGTCCTCGTCTTCCTCACGGCTGTTTTGAGATCCGTGGCCTGACCTTGGTGGTTGCCTCTTCTCCCAGGGACAGCTGGGGCTTTGTTATCAGGTATTAGGAATCCCTACCCAGTGTCCCTTCCTTTCGCCCCTTCCCAGAGGATCACTGTCACCTTTAGGGTGTTCTATTTTAAGACTGCGGAGTGCGTTCTGAGATCAGAAGGTGCCATTAACATTTCTCCAACATTGCAGGTTGTCCCTGGGGGACTTTTATTTTATTGCTCTGAATCTTATGAGTGGGGTGAATATTTCATTGTGCTTGTTGCACAACAGTCCTTAATATATATTATTAAGCTCTAATTTCTACAAATGCTCCACATCCCCAAACATGGCTCGGCCTTGGCCCCCACCGGGCTTGTGTCTTTTAGACTTATCACTTAGGCACAATAGGCATTTCTGTGAAAGAATAAAGGAGAAATTTAAATCAGTCACTAGCTTACTACATTCAGAGCAGAATTGGGTTTTTGAAAGCTTACTAGGAGTATTGGCATTTACAACAGCAGGGAAAAATTAACAAGTGGGTCATTTCTCGTGATTTAGAGCTATGTCATGGCAAAAAACCAGTTTCCTCAGAATACCTTCTGACAATATCTTACCTTTCTCAAAATGATTCCCTGACTTTCTGCAGCTGACAGAATCAAGCAAACTCTCAGTCTGACATTTGAGGTCCTCTGGGCCCACGGTTCAGGCTGTTTCCCTCAACTTCCATTCATGCCCTTCATAGTGAATAAGCCAATTTGTTCAATGTTCCCTGAGCCTCCCTGTTTCTGAGACTTTTCTAGACCTTTCCTTCCACCTGGATGGCTAGTTCTCCCTACTCCTCAAGGCCCAGTTCAGTGCCACTTTCTCTACTGGACCTTTGTGATGTCCACAGCAGGAAGTTTACTGCTCCTTCCTTGGAAGGTCTATAACACTCTCTTGAGTGGACTGGAACCCTTTTTTAATGCTTATTTCCATGCCTACCTTACCTCCCCAACTAGACTTTAATTTCCATAAATATGAAATCCATATCCAAGTCTTCTTTGTGGCACCCCCTGCTCCCCACCCTATAATGCTGATGACACAGTACTGAACACATTATAGGCTACAATGAACGTTTAGTGGATGAAAGAAAGAACAATCTCTGTTGATTTGGGGATAGCAGTGGTCAAGCGCTTTTTGTCTCTGGAAAAGTCAGAACTGGGCTACCTGCTGGTACTACAATGTGAACTCTCCATCCCCCTTTGCACAGGACATCCTTGGTAGGATGTTAGGGTATGTGAGCCCTGACCTGTGTCCCTGAGTTAGAGGAGGAGGTTGAGGAGGTGCAGTGCACTGGGGCTATTTTGCAGAGTTCTCTCCCAGAACGGTGGGGAGGTAGAAGTGACAGAACATCTGCAGCCATGCCCTGGATTTGTGGCTCCAGCCTGATTCTCATGACTCTGGTCTCCCTCACTTTCCACTGCCAGACCTGCTGACCTCACCACCTGCCAGACCACCAGCTTCCCTCAATTCTAGACCAACTCCAACTCAGGGCAGCAGCAGACAAAGACAGTGCTGGCTGGGGTGGGGTGGTCCTCCTGCATGGGTTCCAGGTCCTCTTTGTTTCTGGACTGACCTGGGCCCTGGCTAATGTAGTCCTTGGAATCTCAGTTCTATCCTCTCAGTGACCTGTTATAAAAGGGAGTGCCCATGTCCCCTGCCTGTCCCAAGTACCTGTCTTCCTGGCCTATTGGGGACCTCAACCCCCTTGAATGATTCATGATTCTCTTTCCTCTCTCTATCCCAATCTCAAGCCCTAGTTTGGGCCCTCATTGTCCCCTATCTAGACTACTGACTATGCCTTCTCAATTGTCTTTCCTCCAGATCTATCTTCCACACAGTGAAACCAGACTGGTTCCTGTCACTCCCCTGCATAAGCCATTCAGTAACCCCCTTAACCTATTTTTTTTTTTGAGGAAACTTCCCCCCCCCCAAAACCCCAGTAGATAGTTGTATGTCATAGCTGCACATCCTTCTAGTTGCTGTACGTGGGATGTGGCCTCAGCATGGCTGGAGAAGCGGTGTGTCGGTGTGCACCCGGGATCCGAACCTGGGCCGCCAGCAGCAGAGCACGCACACTTAACCGCTAAGCCACGGGGCCGGCCCTCCCCATCACCTATTGAAGAAGGTAGAGCCTCTTTACCGTGGCAGAAGGTCCTGCATAAACCCAACCCTTCTACTCCTCTAGGCTCAATGCTTGCCATTTCTCTCCTGAACTTTAGACTCCAGTACCCCTGCCTCCACCATGCTGTTTCCATGCTTCTCTGATGCCATCATCTTTGTCTCTGGATACCTGTCACCCTTTTCACTTCTTATTTGGCCAACTATCACTTTTTCTTTGATGCCACTGAAATGTTTCCTAATCACAATCCCCTAGCCCAGGTTAGAGTAGATGCCCTTCTTTTGTGCTCCTTAGTATATCATGATACATGGCTTGGCAGGCCAACACTTAAAACCCCATCTAGAGCAGGGTTACCTTGATATTTTGCTGCCAGTGTTACTACTCAAATCCACACGAGTCCCCCTTGACATCCCACATTAAGATGCGTGATGGTCATGCCGTTCCAGCATTGCCAATGTAACGAAGGCAAAAATTCCAACTCTGACTTTTTTCCATACTCTAATCACAAAAGGACCTTATAAAATGTTCTAAGATAAAAGAGTATGCAGGATGTCAGTGGGTGGCAAATACCACAGATAAAGCCATGCAGGATGTTAGAGATCAGCAGTAAAAGTCATGAAAGGCACTATTCAAGGGAACTGAAGGAAAAGGAACCAGTGAAGTGGGTGGCCTTGAGATATCCTCTGCAGAAATATGTCCTTTGAGCCCAAACCAGAGCACTCTATAACTTGAGCCAACTCCTCCACAAGTGCATGCTTTGGTTAGAAGGGAAACCAAATGAAGAGATGAGACCTTCTTAATACAAACACATCATTATTACTGGAAGGAACCTGGATGCAAAAGAAATGATGCTCCTCAGAGGCATCATTCCTCTGAGGGATATGAAGGAGAGTGGGCCAAGCCTGTACTAAATTCAGAATTAAGTGCTTGTTCAACCCTTGACTTCCTTTACAACCCAAGCCAACTGAACCCTCCATCCATCAAGGTCTTTTGTAGTATTGGTCTAATATGAGAGATTAAATAAAGAGCTCCTCTCATATTCATCACTAGAGAAAACAACATAATTTCTTTGGCCCAATTTAAGATACCCTCCTTTTTAAGAAGGTTGGGAAGTCCCATCAACTGCCTTCTTTATAATGCCTTTCTCCCACTGATGCTTCCCATTCCAATTGACTTATTCACCATCAGGTGGGTACTGGAGATTAGGTTAAATTAGTACTTAACGCGTTCTAAACTGCTCCCCTGTGGATTAGAAGACCATGGCGCTCACTCTTGATTTAAACAGTAAATTGGATCACCATTTGCCAGCATGGTGATTTGTGTTTTGGCCGCCTTTGCAGATCCATAAGTAAACTAGTAGATTTTCCTGACACAGTAATCAGCCTTACTGTATAAAGTCATCACACATTTTTCTTACACGTTAAATTAATATAGAGAAGCAGGATGGTTGATGGTTTCATTTGTTGTACCATTAATGAAACATAAAACAGATGTGTGAAACACCGTCTTCGTAATAGAAACTGCATTACAAATTATTTATCTGCAGAAATCATGTCCTGAATGTAAGGCGGGAACAAAATGTAGTTTTTCTCTTGACAGTACTAGGTCAAACTATATTAAAAAACCTATTAAGCATAAAGTCTCTTGCTGCAGTTAAATATAAAACACAATTTGTTCTCTCTGTTCAGTGCAGCATTAAAATCTTGTAAAATCAACAGTACTTTGGCCCCACTTGTGTGTGACTTTCATTTTCTTTTTTCCTGGTCACTTCCCAGGTAATTCACTAGAAGACAAGAGAATGAGAGAAACATATGTACTCTCTTAACGTTCAGCCTGCAAAGACCATCCTGGCAATGAAGTGTTGTAGGAGGAGATAAATTCAGCCAGAGAAACTTGGCAGCTGACTCCGGTACTGAGGGAAAGTGTCCATCACCTCAATTTTCATCCTTTAATATGCAAAGGAAAACAAGGCATGCTAAACTCAAGAGAGAATATAAAACAGCCTTCTAAAGAAAGGCTTGGCAGTACCACAAGAGAGGGGTTGTAAATTGCAATGCTTTTCTTGACTTGGATCATTAGGAAAGCTGGAGAGATCAGGTACTCAGGTTAAGTTATGTTCTTGGACACCAATACTCATCACCAGCAGCTTTCCAAGGAAGGGAGGGTAAAGGAGAAGTGAGAAGGAGGGCTAAAGTAGCTCAGAACATTCTGCAAACCATACCCTTCTGGCACCTTCCCTCAGTAGTCCTTAGTGGCAACTCTAGGTGTTATTGTACATTCTGGAGGAAACGTGTGCAGGGGCATTTCCCAGGCAGTACTCTCAACTCAGCTGGGCTCTCTTTCCCTGGACTCTTATTCATAGAACTCGCCCTGAAATTGTGTCTCTCTACAGTCTGGTCCTGTGCATGATATTTAAAATGAACTTGATATGTTCATTTTACAAACAGATAATCCATGGATTTCAGCCTCAGTCTCCCAGTCCAGCTCTGGCCCCCCCACCACAATCCATTTTTGCAGCTCTGCTGGCTTAGTATACAGTTAGTGGGGACCACTCTCCTTCTCTGTGCAGTCCTAGTACCTTCTACATGAATTAGGTGTAGAATTAAAGCTATTATATCAAAATTTACATATATTTTTAAAAGATATTTCCCTTAGTTCACTGGGTCGTTGAAAACAGGGACTTCCAAAGTATGTTTATCAGCATCTTTCACACTACTTGGCACATATTTATTTATTTATTTGTGAGGAAGATCAGCCCTGAGCTAACATCTGTGCTAATCCTCCTCTTTTTGCCGAGGAAGACCGGCTCTGAGCTAACATCTATTGCCAATCCTCTTCCTTTTGTTTTTCCCCAAAGCCCCGTAGATAGTTGTATGTCATAGTTGCACGTCCTTCTAGTTGCTGTATGTGGGACTGGGCCTCAGCATGGCCGGACAAGCGATGCGACGGTGCGCGCCCGGGGTCCGAACCCTGGCCGCCAGTAGCGGAGCACGCGCACTTAACCTGCTAATCCACTGGGCCGGCCCTACTTGGCACATAATTGTCACTCAATAATAAGTGCTGAATGAATGGATGAGTAAATGATTATATTTTGGAGAGGGGCTCTTTTCCCTACATATCCATCCCCTTGTAACACAAATGAAGCGAAAATGAGCTTTGCCAGGAAGCCCACTTACTACTGAAAGGTAGCTTCGGAACTAGTCTGGTGACTGGGCCCTTAAATCTTGGCCTTCTGTTTACAGTGAAGGGGCCTAAATATTGACGGGAATCACACCCAGGTGCTCTGGCTCCTGAGGAGCCAAGGACAAGGGTTGTTTCCTCTGGAAACACTCATAAAATTTCCCATCAAAAGTGATGATAATCTTAAAAAATAAATGTTCCATGTGGATGAATCATTTGAGCTTTAAATAGTTTGACGTGGAAAAGGAAATTCACGCATGCATGCATTCATTCAAAAAAATTATTGAATGTCTGTTACATAGCGGGCACTGTGTGGGCACTGGAAAAACACAATCCCTTTGCTTCAGGAACTCATGACTCAATTGAGAAACAGACCTGTAGATGGGATGTGCAGGAGACCTGGTTGTAACACATGAAGAAATTATTATGATATAATACAATACATGCCTGAAAAGAGACGGACATGACGCATTGCTAGGGTAGCCTAGAAGAGGAAGTCACGGAATTATAGAAAGTTTCACCCCAGATGGAGCTTGAGCAAACAAATGAACAGTTAGTGCACTTTAGCTATACTTAATTTTATTTATTTTTTTCCCCCAAGCCCCAGTAGATAGTTGTATGTCACAGCCGCACATCCCTCCAGCCGCTGCATGTGTGATGTGGCCCCAGCATGGCCAGAGAAGCGGTGCGTCGGTGCACACCCAGGATCCGAACCCGGGCCACCAGCAGCGGAGCGTGCGCACCTAACCGCTAAGCCACGGGGCCGGCCCCTTTAGCTATATTTAAAAAAAAATTTAAAAAGGAAGGAAGGAAGAAGGAAAGGAGGAAGCAAGAGAAGGAGGAAAGAAGAGAAAGTAAGAGAGAAAAGGAAGGAAGGAAGGAATGGAGAGAGGGAGGGAGGATGGAAGAGAGAGAGAGAAAGGTAGCATTAGCTGCTCTAAGGATAAAATCTCCTTTCTGATAATGTCCACCGTTCACTTGTCTGCTATCATTATCTTTATTTTACTATTACTTCCCCTATTAAGTAATTACACGTGAGAGCCTACAACAGATGGTAAATAATTACTTTTTACCAATTGTCCAAGCCCATGTTTTCACTATCAACGATAATTAATGATCCAGGCAATGGCATTAGCAATGCACTGCAGCAAAAGTTCTCCTTCTGCCTGGAACTTTCTACTCATTCACAAGAGCAGAGGAAAAGGCAGCTGAAGAAATAACAAAGAAGCGATATTGTCAGGGAGCAGAACAAGATTTGGATTAGGTGTGAAGGCCAATGCCTGAGTGTCCATTTCCACCGTTTCCTCTCGCTAGGTTTAAAATTGTTAGCTACCCACAGTGCGTTTGAGGCTATAATCAAACTCCATGTATATATTTGTTCTGGCAATTTAGAGACATTTAAAAATGTTTATGAGCCCCCTTAAGAAAATAAATTCTGAGACATGAATTCTAAAATCTTTGCTCATACATGCAGAGAAATCAGGCTCACCACACACTGATTGGGACAGCAGTGTTTGGGGGCAGTGGGTCACAGCTGTCACACAGGGACAATACAGGGGGTGGGAATGAAGGTGAGGTGGATATTTTGCTTCAGACAGATTTATCCTGGGGCTGGCCTTGTGGGCGTATAGTACCTTTCAAGGCTGGATCAAAGACACTTTGGAAAGGCGTACCCTGGAGGAGAAGACCCCGCATGGGTGCTGGGGCAAATCTGGTTGCTTACATTGTGGGAAAAGGCACCGCTCTCATTACTAAAAGTCAATTAATGTTGAACAAATGGAAAAGGCAAAGGTTTTTTGGAATCATTACACCAGAAGAGAGAGGTTTGCAGTTTATTGAACCATGAAAGACGGTCTGAAATCACCCTTTCTCATGCTGCTAGTAACTCAACCCACCAGGTAAGAAGGCAAATCCTCCCTACATGCAAAAGAAAGGCTAAAATATTCCAAGGGAGGCAGGAAGCTTTTTTTTTCCCAGCTCTGTGTCTGCTCAACTAGAAACAAGCCTGTTGTCAGTGATCGTCTTTTCTGTAAAAGCTTCTCTAAAAACTTTTCTTTCTGGTTCTCTGACCTATAATCTTTAAGGAGATGCTTCTCCCTCCACACTTTTGACAACCTAAAAATCAGCTGTGAATGCCAGGCGCCTCACAGAGAGCGAATCCTCTTCTGAAGAGATAGCTGATGGGTCTAAACTTCGGCACTAAACCGCCAGCCTCTGCTCCCCAGCTGAGGAAAATCGATCCTGTTCCTTTTTCAGGAGCGGCGATGTGAATACTAGGCAGTTTGCATTTAATGGGATCCCTGGAGTTGGTGGGAGGAGGAGCTGGTTTTTATTTCCCTGGTGCCGGGAGTACGCCAGGCGTGGTTAATGGGAGAACAGAATGGGAGAGGAGGCCTCACTCCTGACAGTGTTCTCCTTTCTGCTGCAAATTCTGGAAAATTTGAAGATTCAAGGCCTGTTAGTGAGGGGGCTCTGACGGTGAAAACCAGTTTGAAAAACTGCCAGGCCGGGGTGTGCAATCTTGCTGACAACTCTTGGGCTGGAATTGAGATCCTGTTCCTGCCACCACAGAGGATAAGCGTTTCTAATTCTTCTGCCCATGTAGCAAGTCCCAATCCTCCAGGGAAGCTGATTTAGCAGTCCTTATTTGCATTGGATCATCAAATTCCCAGCCTGGGCAGGGCCCTGACTTCTCAGAGGGGAACTCAGGGGAGGCAGGCTTTGGTCACAGATAAGGCTGGAGAGATTGGTAGGGGCCACGTTTGGAGAAGCTCCCAGGCCAAGCTAAGGAACTGAAACTTGTTCCTATAGATGACGGAAAACCATCGATGAGCATTTAGCCGGGGAATAACACAGTCAGATTGGTGTTTGAGGTAGAACATTGTGGCAGCTGAGTGAGGATGGATTTAAGAGGGACAAGACACGGGACAGGGAGACCGGTTAGGGATCTCTATTAACAGTTCAGGGGAGAGACTCAGCACTCTGGTATCCAGCCACCTCTTGGACACTTCTACTTCAGTTTCCCAAAAGCAATGAAAACCTTATCTTCTCACTTCAAAATCCTGCTCCTCCTAAATTCTCTGTCTCCAGCCACTCTAGTCAGAAAGAGGGTAATTATCCTTCATACCCTTCATTTCCTTCCTTTCTCATATTCTGTCACCATGTCCTATCCTTTTTACCTGCTATCTCAAATCTTTCCCTCCACTCCATTGCTAAAATCATTGCTCAATTCAAGTTTTCATCATCTCCTCCCTGGACTATTGCAATAGCTTCCTGAACTGGAAAGTAGTGGTGCTTAGAGGGTCTGCTCTTTCAGAAAGAGCAAAGAAATGAGAAATGTCCACTTTGGTTGCAGATATAAGCTCTTAAATCGAAAGCTTTATCTGAAAACTGCAGGCTAGGTTAAGTGCCCATCCCCTGCTTATCATAGCATTTTTCATATTTTGTTGACATTATCTAGTTACATATCTGCTTGTTCCGTCTAGATCAGGAGTCAGCAAACTGTGGCCAGCTCTGGCCTGCCACCTGTTTTTGTAAAGAAAGTTTTATTGGAAGACAGCCACATGTAATCATTTACATATTATCTATGGCTGTGTTTCATTTCTACTGCAATGGCAGAGTTGAGTAGTTGCCATGGAGACTGTGGCCCACAAAGCTGAAAATATTTCCTACCTGGCCCTTTGTGGCAAAAGTTTGCCAACCCCTGTTCTAGGTCATAAACTTGTCAAGGGTAAGGAGCTATGTTTACAGGTTTGTTATATCCCTGGGATCTAGCACAGTGCTTGGGACATAAATACAATGTGTGCTGTGTGTGCATTGTGTGTGTGTTACATGAGGGGGACAGCCCTATGTGTTACAACTCAATGGTACTGAGAAGGATGGGTTGTGGCCTGACTTCTATATGCATATGAGCAGATGTTGAGGCTACCTTTTTTTTCCCTTTCAGATGGTGGCCTCCGCTGTTATTATTAACAGTGCTTAGCTCCCTTTAACAGTGGGGTCCTAAACACATTGACTCATCAGGCCCTCAGGGCGGCACTGCCTGTAGCCCATATGCCCTAACAATTCAACCCATCCTTCAGCCAATGGCTATAGATCCTGGCTACTGTCAGTCCAAACAAGGAGAAAAGGTGAGAGACTCCTATAAGATGTAGCAATCCTAGTACATTTTTATAGTTGTACTGCTTTCAATAAGTTTTGATGGTTGTCTAATTTGGGGAGATGGAGAATGGATTTAATTGTTACTTTCTAGAAGCAAAGCATTAACCTAACACGAGGGCCCCAGACCTGTCTGTCGGTCATGTTAATGAGTAGGCACTGTGCTGGGCACCCTGCATGCATTGTCTCTGTATGCCAGTTCTGCCCACTGCTGCATCCTAGGTATACGGAACTGTGCCTGATGCATGGTAGGTGCTCAACAAATATTTGTCAGTGAAAATTCATTTGAAATCATCTTTTTTGCTACCCTGTGAGCTGTGCCTTACTATCCCTCGTTTTACAGATGAGTAGCTGGGCCAGGGAGATTCTGAAATACAGCCGGTCAGTGGCATGGGCAGGATTTAAATCCAGTGCTTTTTGATGGAAGTTTGTGTTCTGTCCATAACATCAAGATTCAGACTAACAGAAGCTCCATTTTGGGCCTAACATCCTCATCTTCCTTTTTGCAGGATCAGAAACATTTGGAAAGACAAACTTCCCAGGTCACTATTTCCCAGATTATAATCACCATGTTGTGATTTCAGAAGTGGAGTTTTCAAGAGCTGAGGTTAATTTTTCGCATAAAAACAGTACAGAGGCCCCTGGGAATTCTGTGTTGCCTGTGCAGATTTGGCATAGTCTCTGAAAATTCTGAAAAAGGCAACCCTTCTCCCATGCCACTGGAGAGAATCCTGTGCTCCCTAAGGCTACACCGTGTTCCATTCAAGCACAAAGGGAATCAGGCAATTGAGCCGCACACCGGCTTTTCAAAAGGCTCCAGTATAATGTAGCGATTGTGTCATCGACAACAATAATAAAGAAAAAAACTCCCAGCCAACTTTCTTCACATGACTGGACAGAGAAAAACAAGCAAACACAAAATGAATGGAGCCTCCCCCAGCTCTCCTCCCCAGCAGGCCGGCTCTAGAACCGTTGCTTGATGCTCCATGTCACAAATCGAATGAAGATTGGAAACTTCCTGCTACCCAGCGCAGCAAGTGAATCTAATTTGTGATGTTCATTCCCTTGGCTCTGAGCTTTATTTACGGATGACCTTTGGTGTCACATCCATTTCCAAACTATATCATTAAGTGGCAAATACCACCTCAGCAGGTGAGATTGAAACTGATCATGTGGAAGTTTTTACTGGTGTTTCTACCCAGGCTGCATACCAGACTTTACGCTTTTCGTCTTCCAAAGATAATCTTCACTTTAATGGGCTACAAAAAGCAGCCTGCCAGCAAAAAAACAAACATTTATTAAAGCCTCAATAAATAGTAATTCACTGAAGATAAGATTCTTCCTCCTGAAAGTCTAAACGCCTTCTAAAAATTATTTCAGAAATATGTTGCTCAAGGATTAAAATAGATTGAGTGCTTAAGTCTTCTGTTGTTCATGTTCAACTTGATTTTCCCTTGAGAATATTAAACCAAACAGGGAGAAAAAAGCTACAGAGACAACTAATGCAAGATCTGATGTAAACTCCTAAGAGAGAGGAAATGAGTTCTGCATGAACCTTCTCTTTTTACTTCTCCCACCCGTAATCTCTTCCTTCTTGCTTTTCATCTGGCCTTGGTCATGGTGTCTCTTGCTTTCAGGACCTTGGAGTGAATGCTGAGTAACACTCGGGGTGACTCTTTGAAATCAGGGAAGCCTCAGTTTGCAAATGCTGAAAGAGAGGCTGATGCAGTGGAAATATAAATTGCAAATTCTGGGTGGTCTAGAAGTCTTCAGAGCCTAGCAAGCTCTCCCAAAGTGCCGCTCATGCTCAGAGCTCATCAGAATGCTCTGGTTTGGGGAAGGGTGAGAGAAGCAGGCAGGCAGAAACCATGTCAAGTTACTTTTCCAATTCATATTTCTTGTTATACTGGAAATCCTCCAGTAGCAGGAGACTCTTTTCCTTTGTTCTTAAACATAGTCCTTAGAATCAAAAGACAAAAGAATTGGGAGGAATCTTGGGGATCATCTTGTCCAAGCCCCTCATTGTACACCTGCTTAAAATCTCTTCCACTTTATTTATTTATTTTTTTAATTTTATTTATTTA